>NC_059135.1:8118382-8421412 GCF_020740605.2 Lemur catta
ATCTATTCAAGTGCTATACTTCTTAAGATAATTTTGAAAAGCAACCAGTTCCACCTTCATCTTTAGCTCTTTCGAAGCTGTACGTGACATACAAATTTAGACCCAGTCGCTCTGGTCACTTTCTTCTTGATATACTCCTATGTCTTGTTCCTCCTCCCTCTCTATATCTTATTATTCCTTCCTCTTCTCAACAACAAAAGCACTTATAAAAGACATTCTTGACCTTTTCAAACACTTAGGGGCTTCTGCAGACAACATCCTGTGCTAACCACACTGATCCCTTCTGTCTTCCTTTCACTACATATTTTTCTTTCTTTCTTTTATTTTTCCTCTTTTTCTTTCTTCTTCTTTTTTTTGGGGGGGGAGAAGGGACAGGGTCTGGCTATGTTGTCCAGGCTGGATTTGAACTCCTGTGCTAAAGAGATCCTCCCCCTTCAGCCTCCCAAATAGCTGAGCTGAGATTACAGGCACATGCCACCATGCCCAGCTTCTTTCACTACATTTAATTTTAAAAGTGTGGGAGCTTCCATAACATAAAAAAGAAAAAGCTAGCATTCTCCAGTCCCCTTTTAACTTCTGTGAGAAAGGGACACCCTCTTCCTATAAATTCAGTTTCCAATAACCCACATCATGAGAACAAGACCAAGACTAGTTCTTGAGTAAACAAAAAATTTAGGAGTAATCTTAAAGAACAGGAATGGATGATTTTAATAATATAAAACCAGGAAGTATTTATTTTTACTGTGTGCACATATAGGAAGATGTTCCCAGTTCCTAGTTCCATCTTGCTTACTTGAGAAGGTAAGACACAGAGATGTATAGGCCACCCTACCTGTGACTACTTTGCCATATAAAGCTCAGGAAAAGCACAGTAGATAGCTATATTCTTATAAAATGAACATAAGAAAAATGATCTTATAAAACCATCAAAATGACTTTCAAGTCCCAGAAAATATTCCAACTTAAATTATATGATTTAACATTTTTCAGGCCTCAAAAATGCACATAACTATGAATTCTTTCAGATATCCATATCCTGCCTACAGCACAGCCTTAGCCAAGACACCCAAAAGAATCTTATTAGGGAAGAAAATAGTTAGTAAATGGATGGTAGCTTCTAGAAATCAACACTTAGCAATGTTCAGCAATCAACACCAAGTTCAGTGTCTATGATTTGTGGATTCCATTTTTCTTTTATGGAAACACAGGACTTTAACTTTTCTAATCTTCCTGCACAGCTCCATTTCATCACAGCTCCTCAAAGATCATTGACAGCCACACAGTAATGTGAAAGTTCTCTCAGTGTCCTGGGATATCAAACATCCTGACCAGGAGACTTTATTTCATTTGTTCCTATATCAGAAATTTCTTATGTTCCAGGATGATTCTCCTTTCTGATATCTTGTGGTAGAGGCGGTATGGTAAGTTACAAGTTCAAACTCTGCAACTATGATTTCAAATCTAGGACCCCTTTCTAGGTGTAGCACTTCAGATCAATTACATATTAATAATTAGCTTCTCCCTCTCCATTATTCACCTGAAAATATGAGGACAAAATTTCATATTAAATAGGGTTGTTATGTTAGCAATTATTTATTCTTTTTACTTCATTCCTCCTGCTCATACAAGTGGAGAATCTATGCTATTTTCATACTGAATTTGTATTTGTCAGTGATGTTGACTGGAACCTCTTATTTCAACAACTTTGGCCATACTGAAGACAAATGGGCAATAAAAGAAACAAACTGAGAAACATTTAATCCAGGGCTAGAAAACTCAAACGGCTCAGTTGAACACATAAAAATATGAAGTAGCCAGCTATGTTTAAGATAATAGGGAATGTGGCCGCCACCAATGTCATTCTCCTCTAAATGTCCCTTCTCTTAGGTCAGGACACAACACTTAAAGCCCCTAATAGCAGTATAAAATATTGAGGAGGGGGAAACTAAAAAAAACTGCAGAAACAGGGATAAGACAGGAATTTGCAACTTTTATCTTGTTCTTTTAGTGAATTAAAACTGTAAGAAAGCTAAGTTAATAACCGATATAGGTAGGTACATATCTGTATTTAATTATATACTTATAAAGATTACTCTAGCCATACCACCCTGATCATGCTCAATCTCATCTGATCTCAGAAGCTAAGCTGGGTCAGGCCTAGTCAGTACTTAGATGGGAGACTCTGCCTGAAATAACAAGTACTATAGGGCTTAAAAAAAAAAAAGGGAGAATTACTCTAAACTTAAGCACAGTTTCAAAACTATACAATAATATAACATAAAGCTCAGCAACTATGAGTCCATTTGCAACTATGAGGAAAAACAACTTTAAGTGGCTTCTTTTTGCTATTTTAAAACTTGCTATTTCAGAGGGCTGACACCACAACAAATGATACATCCAACTACAGATCAAGAGTCTAGGTTCACTTGCAGGCTGCTTAAACACTTTCAAAGTCTTAAAATATTTTTGAAAGTACATATGGTACAGCAGGAAGAGTTTAAGAGCTTCAGTCATCATAAAAGCTAAAATGTACTGGGCACTTAAAGCATATCAGGCACATTATGCACAACATTTCTTCCTGAATCCTCACAACTACTTTATGCACAGGTTCTACTGTTGCTATTTTACAGTTGAGAAAGCTGAGGAAGAATGGGCATTAAAAACCCAGCCCAGGCAGGGCGCAGTGGCTCACACCTGTAATCCTAGCATTCTGGGAGCCCGAGGCAGATGGATTGCTCAAGGTCAGGAGTTCGAGACCAGCCTGAGCAAGAGTGAGACCTCGTCTCTACCTAAAATAGAAAGAAATGATTTGGACAGCTAAAAATCTATATAGAAAAAATTAGCCGGGCATGGTGGCACATGCCTGTAGTCCCAGCTACTCAGGAGGCTGAGGCAGGAGGATCGCTTAAGCCCAGGAGTTTGAGGTTGCTGTGAGCTAGGCTGATGCCACGGCACTCACTCTAGCCTGGACAACAAAGCGAGACTCTGTCTCAAAACAAAAAAACAACAAAAAAAACCCAGCCCAACGACACACAACTAGGATTTAAATCCAGAATTTATGGCCAGAGCCCCTTCTCTTATCTCTACACTGACCTTTAGTTTTTTCACTAATAAAACAGTTTCTACAGTATATTCTCACTCTAACATCTTCCGAGTTTATAAATTCAGGTAACCTTGCAGTGTTTCTCAACACATGGTAAGGCCCAGCAAGGTGGCTCATGCTTGTAATCCTAGCACACTGAGAGGCTGAGGCAAGAGGACTGCTTGAGGCCAAGACCTTCCAGACCAGCCTGAGAAAGAGCAAGATGGTGTGTACAGAAAAAGTAGCCAGGTGTGGTAGCATGTGCCTACAGTCCCAGCTACTTGGGAGGCTGAGGCAGGATCACTTGACCCCAGAAGTCTGAGGTTGCTATGAGCTATGATGACACCACGGCAGTCTAGCCCAGCCAACAGAGTGACACTCTGTCTCAAAAAAAAAAAAAAAAAAAAAAAAAAAAAAAAAGCATGGTAAATCTTAGTATCTCATAATAAGCATTAAAAAATAGACTAGAAAGTATTAAAATACATCATACACAGTAAGACCTATGTGCTGTTTCATGAGATTGCTTTGTCAGTTTTAAGAGAGTACGTGTACATGTGTTGGGTCACTGATCAAAAATGTAATTTCTCATTGTGGGTTGAAGAAAAAAAAACTGAAAATAAATTATTCTAACCTTAGTTGAATCCCAACCCTGATAGAAGTTATCATCCCAATCAGAAAGTAAATGCTTTGAATGCCATCCTAGTAAGTACACAAATAAGAGGGTTTCCAAGCTGTATTCCAATAGAGCATGCCTTCAAGATGCCAGTAGATATTTCCTGGGGGAAGGGGTGACCATGTAAATTTGGCAAATGGAGAAATATTGCATATTATACTTCCTTCCTGGACAGTCACAATGCACACTATTAACCCACTGACTGCCACACTAGGAAAAAAAAAAAAACTTTCCTTGGGGCCATGGTGTTTTATTATGAAAACAGAATAAAAACTTTGAAAACAAAACAATCCTTTCTAATTTAATGAAAAATTTGTTATTTTTTTATTATTTTCTGTTTTTCCAATAAAAAAAGTAATAGTAAAACTTGAAAATTAGTAATATAAAAAGTAACACGAAAACTTGAAAAATAGTTCATAAGGGTAAAATGTTTTTCTTGACTTAGCAGGCTTAAGCGTAATTCAAAGGTAAACAGAAAAACTAAAGGTAAAGAGATGTGCGAATTACAAATGCTTTATGAGGCCCGGGCTGAAAACTAGTGTGAATTAAATACAACTCACATGGCAGTTAGTGTGTTAAAAACTCTGACATGGTTGGGGGGGGGGGGGAGGGTGTGGCAAGGGGAAAAAAAAAACTGACAAGCTCTGCAGAAAAACAGTAACAAAACCAACATAAAAAATAAAAATCTGATTAACTATGTTTAACCCAGTGTTTTCCCAAGCTAAAATTTCATACTGAAACCTCTCCTACTAACTACTACTAATCTCTCATAAGACTAGTATGTATTCTACAAAACACAATTTGGCAAATGCTGTTTTATCTGGAACTTGTCTGGGAAAAGGAGATCCTCATAAGCTTCAGCTATTATAATACATAAATTACTTTTAAATAAGCACAAATATAGCAGAGATAAAAAAATAAACAAAGTTGTATTTTGGTTAAACATTTCATCTCTGTTAAGCAGAAGTTTTATCATACTATCACATAACTGTATCATTTATTATTTCCAGAAATAATGTATAACTCTGAAAACACAAAATGGGGGAAGAAGGGAAAGAAGAGAGATTTTAAAAGGTAAAAAAAGATCCTCAATTCAAATAAATTACAATCTAGAGAGACAAAGCTTACATACATAGGAAAACTTATAACTCACACACAAAGGCTGAACAGAAGATAAAGCCATACTGTAAATAAAGACACAGGAGGCAAAAGATCTCTGTGGGATCATGTTAGTGACCTGAGTTTCTGTCTCCCTACTGGAGAATCCAGAAGTAAATGAACTGGCTGATAATATGACATCAAAGCATGCAAAAGTTGTTTATCTAGACTAAGAACTCCTTGAGGCCAGGCATTTAGAAAACTATCCAGCATAATGGGCAAAAAACAAACAAACAAACAAATTGCTCATGGACCAAATTAATTAATAATAGACATTTGAGGAGTTATAAATGCTAATAGGTGGTAAATACCACCTTCATTTCTTATTAGTGATAGAACCCTGGGCTGGAAAGAACCTGTGTTCTAAGCCAGCATACCATGTTTATGTAGGTACAGGATTAATACCAATTATAGCTAAAACATGCTCTTTACATGCCCAAATTTGATTCTACATTTTTGGTCCTTTCTTTTCCACTCCTATTGCTTTTGGTTAATATTTTTCCTTTCCTCAAAACACACAGCTCACAGAACTTCACAACACAGTTATGACAATGAAAATGATGTGAATCTTGAGGATTTGTTAATCAATAACCTGACTTACTAAGCCTGTACTTCACAACCACATAACATTTAATTCTTAACTATTTATTCATAAGCACAAAGGTAGAAAATTCAAAAATACACATTTTGATATTATTCACATTACCCTAGGCAGAGAATTTCAGTACTGTGAAACAACACCAGGCATCTAACGGGAAGAAAGAAACATGTTAAAGCATGGTCACATGCCATAAAGTTCTCATAAAGAAACAGACTGCCAGACCACAAGCAAAAGGGGAAATGCTGCATTCAGGAGAAAAAGGCAAGTCAGAGGACTACACATAGGATCACTGAAAATAAGAGCAAAAGAAACTTAAGGGGTCTTCAATCTGATACAATAATGGAATGGCTGAAGCCCAGAGAAACGGTGTTACTTGTCCAGAGTGACAACATGATTAGTCATTGAGTCAGGACCCAGCCCAGATCTTCCGATTCCCAGACTTCTGTGTTCCCCACTGTAACACAGGCCCCCCAATACTACCTACTGGACCAACTATAAACCACTAACCAAATTAAAAAACTGTACAACTAAGGCATTTAGAATAAATTACCTCATTTTGGATTATAACATGTGGTTACTGTTTGGAAACCTCGTAAAATCCTCATTCGGCTCTACGTATAAAACTCATTCTAAAAGACTAAATAAAAAATGCTCCGCAAGAAATTGAGACCCTGTGGAGGAAAATAAAATGATTTCATATGAGGGAGTCATACCTTATTCCAGGAAGCACACATTTTGAAGTGAGGCAGACCTGGGTTCAAATCCTATCTAAACTGTGCAATGTTTGTGTGACCCTGGACAAGCCCTTCACTTTACTTTGGTTTCCTATCTGTAATGATGCTGAGGACAATACTACCTTCCTCAGAAGTTTGCACAACATTTAGTGGACCCAAATGGTAATCTGTTCCCACAAGCTATTTAATTTTTATTCATCTCTCTTGATTCTTTGTCCATTTCAACTTTTAACTTCATACAATCCCCCTAAAACTTGTCAACTACATCACAAATATAATGAACGTTAGTATATTAATCCGTTAAAAGATTATCTGTCAAAGCATTTAATATATTTTGAATACAATATTTGTAAATGTTAGTGAAAAGGTTCAAAGAAGATATTATTGCATAAAGCATAAAACTTAATTTCATTCAAGCAAACTGGGCAAAGAATGAAGAGCACCAGCCTCTAGATCCAGTCTATGGCTAATAAGCTATGCAACCCCAGGCAAGTGACTTCACTACACAGAAACCTCCACCTGTTACAGCTCAAAGTTAACCAAACACCGCTCTAGTTACAGTGGGCCTCAGTGTTCCCACCTGCAGAAAGAACCATTCCTCCTAGATTGTTTCTGAAGCTCTAAAGTTTCTTCCACCTGGAACAGTCTATCATCACCATCACAAAATGTATTATGCCGGGGCATTTGATATGTGCCAGGCCCTGTTCTAAGCATGTTAGACGTAGTAACACATTTAATCCTCCCACAACCCTCTCAGATATGGTCTATTATCATTCCCATCCAAGGAATCTAAGCTAAATAGAAGTTAAGGAACTTGCTTAAGGTTATAGAGACACATAGAAGGAGGGGGGGTGAGGGTTCAAATCCAGATGGTCTGGCTGCACTTGTGCTTTCAACTACTAGATAATAGCTGCCTCTCCAAATTCTATACATCCAAGAATGGGCCTTAACTATACACATATAAACAGAAACCTGTTCATGCTATTTCTTCTGTGTGCCTAAATACAGCTGATATATAATCTGCCGTGGAGGGAGAGAACAGTGACTAACATGTTAACAGTATCCTGTAAAAGAGCAAGCTACAGTTCATTAGACAAGGTCATAAAGTAGCAAATTAATTAAGAGCAAGCCACAAAATATGTTTTGTTTCTCAAACATTTTATCAAAATAAAATATTGTGATATTTTAACATTATCATAGTTCCTTGGTCTTCAACAATTTATCTGCTGGATAATGATCCCAAGGAAATAATTAGCAAATAAAACCCACTGCCACTAAATATTGATTCACTAGATTTTCTCAGTCTTGGTAACCATGCATATGAAAATGCATATACACACATAAACAAACACAAACCTACAACTTCAAACACTACATTCTCAATCTGAGTACCAAGATCTCAAGTTAGACACAATCTATTAAGGATCATGCCAATAGATACACAATCTATTAGGGATCACACAAGTAGGCAGGTGCTGGCCGTGGTCAATAGAAATCTCCCAGAGCAGGCTTTACCTCCCTCCTTTGGGGCCACTTCACACCTGACTGACCTCTAGCAATTCTCTGCATGCCATTCTCCCTTCTTGTGCTGGCTTAACATCACAGCTGCTATAAACCACCATTCTGCTGTCCCTTCACCCCTTCTACTTCAAGAGAAAAGTTAAAGGCACAGTGGGACTAGGAAGCTAGGAAGCTCAGTGAGACAGAAACGGCACAACGGAGACTGCACACACATACACATATACACGCCCCCCCCCACTAACAAAATGCTGATGGCAATAAGCTGTTAACCCTATTTCATCACCACCATTCTATGACCTGCCACCTAGTTCAGTAATAACTCTTCTCATAATCCTTGGAGTGCCTGGAAAACAGCAGCAGAGACCATTTATTATTTTATCCCCAGACTGATCTACTCTACAAATGGTGGCAGTGGAAATATTTGCTTCATTTTGCTGTCCTCATATTCTGAACTGATAAAAGTAGTGGTTAGGGTCCAACTGTATAGTCATTAAGAACTCTCACAGAGCTCAAGTCCTTCTTTAATTAAAGAAGGCTCCAATACCAGTCTTCTCTCCAATAAAAGCCAAAAGATAGACTGATGACTAAATCATTGTGCAATTTTCGGCTTCTTGGCTTGATCTGCATTTATACAAATGTAAGACATTTACACCTCAATAATTTAAAAACAAAACAAGTCACAAGTAATCTAACTCAGAGATTTGTTGAGATTCAGTCTTCTTTTCCATAATCTTATCACTCAACAAAGTTTTGTTTGTAAAAACCAAAATTTTACCAACCAGTTTTGCCATTATCCATACTAATCCACCTATCACATTTCCATTTCTGTAACACCTGAGGACATCCATAAAATCAAACTTCTAATTAAAAGGAGCCATGGAAAAGAGGAAACTGGATTTTTAAAACAGAGCTGGAATAGAACCATCACCAGAAAGGTAACCAAAAACACTACCTGAAATGAAATTCTGTCCTACTATTGGATTTTATCTTTTTATGGGGTGGGAGAAGGTTGGATTTTTGTCTGTATTTTTACGACAGATGGCAAAACTGTGAGTGATCAGTGATCTCCTAGAGGGGAAAAAGGCTCTTAGGAAAGTATGGCAGGAGCCACAGAAATCTCTAATCCCACAAAGGTTGATCAAAAGAAAAACCTTCAGCAAATATTTCAAAATAATAAAGATGCTACATGGTGTACACATTTGCAATATACAAATATTCAAATAAAATCAAATTATAAAACCAAACTCCACCCTTAAATGGGGCTTTCTTAGCTATTCTTTGATATTAACTTTATGAAAACTTATATAGTCTAACTCAGCATCTCACTTTAAATGCCATGAAACAGAAACAGAAACCTTATTAGTATACCTTAGAATGTAAAGTACGAGGGGGAAAAACTGATTTAATACAAGAATCTGCAGCCTAAAATGTTAATGAATTAAAAAGTGAGCTGCCTTGAAATCAAAAAACAGCTCCCCCTTTGTTATAGTAGCAAATCATTTCATGACAAACTCTATACTTACTTACATCCAGCCTGAATCTTTGTGATGTCATGATCAAAAAGCAGTTAACCTATAAGGATAGCCCTAGCATAGAGACTAGTTTTTAGGAGTGAAGTGGGGGCTGGGAAGAGGCACTGCATCAGTGCACGGCAGATAGTATACCAGCCAAGAAAGTAATCTTTTCAGAGTGCCCCTTTAAAAGTCCATTCACTCATATAAGCAGAGATCTGTGTGCTCTCATCCATACCTCATGACAACATGCATCTTGTCAAGTAATAAACATTTTATTCAACAAGGAACAGGATCCAAGTCCTATAGAGCAATTAATAAATATACTTCAAACAAGAAGTCTTTAGAAAATATTCTGTCGACAGTAGTAGTTATTAAGCATGACTACTGCATTTCATCTGAGGTAAATAATGCAAACTTGTTAGAAAAAACAATACATTTAAGAAGACTTGTCTTGCTCGGGTAGAAATATTTTTATATGAAGATATTTAACGACAAAAAGTTTACTGAAAGATATGTGTGTGTATATACGCACACAGTATATTTCATTACGTAAAGAAAAATGCACAGACTGGAAAGTAGGGGCTGGGTAGGAACAACAAAAAGACTGGAAGGTAAATATGCAAAAATGTTAACAGTAACCAAATCTAAGTGATAAGATTACAGAGGAGAATGTTTTAAAAATTTTCCAGTATTTCGTGCATTTTACAAGGTTTTTACAAAGATCATGTATTAATTACTTCAATAAACATAAATTTTTATAAAACTGAAAAAAGTTGGCATTCACTTGTCATATATGCAATATAAACAACGAAAAAGTGCTTACCAAATCAACATAGCTTCTAAGCTGCTTTCACTGATCATATATTCTAGACTTCAAATATGGCTAGTAATTTGCTAGTAATTTGCTAGTAATTTGAAAAACTAGCAAATAAAGCTAAAAACTTTCATTTCTGGCTCTCCTATAAAGATTTTCATAACTAAAAACTGATAAAGAAATTTTTAGCTTTCTATAAAAAGGTCTGTGTCCAGCTTTCTACAATCAGAATATTAGTAATAATTTGAATTTTTTAAATAATCAATTTGTTATTTCACACAAATGCCATCTCACATAAGTAATTTAGGTTTAATTTAAGTAATTCCAAAGTGTAGGCACCTAACAAACAGTGCAAGTTTTGATGCATTTTAGTGACTGAACCAACATAAACGCTTTATGTGTAACAGATGAGCTTATTTTATATACACCTTTCCATTATTTCTTAAGAGCCTGATATATAATGAAGCTTTTTGCAAAAGGTACTTTGCTTTGCCTGGACATGGATTTACTTGAATATCCCGGAAGCTGTCAAAACCGATCTCAAACTGCATTATATTAAAGGCACAGAATGTCAACTCCCGACTGGGCCTCCTTCTCTCCTTTCTTTCACAAGAGCGCCTTTAATAACGCCTAGCCAACATTTCCGGGCTCATGAGTCACTGAAAAATGAGCTCTAAGTTTCCCTTAGAATGCCGCTCAAACAGCTCCTCTACAGCATTCAAGGATCTGGCCCCCAAACACCTCTTTAAACCCCACCATGGCCCTAGACAGCAAACTGAATTATTCACAGTTTCTAGACCATACCTTTTTACCTTCGTTCTCTAGCTTTGCTGCCCCTCCACAGTCTCTTCTGCAACCCTCCTATCCCGAATCCCATCATTCCTTTAAGACACTGCTTGGCACCGCCTCGCCCAGGAAGCCTTCCAGATTTCTGCTAGGCAGAAAGGATAGATCGGCCCAGTCTTCCTGGTTGCCTTTCTAACACTTTGTCGTTCTTTCACAGGACTTATCTCCTCCTTCCTGGTATCGAGGTTATTTGTGTACTCGTCTTATCTCCCACACCAGAGCCTAAGCTCCTCGGGGGAGGGGACCGGGGGGCCCACTTCACCTTTGAATCCCTCCAGCGCGGACCGACCACGGCGCCCGCACGCAGTCAGCGTTCAGGTTGGTTCAACCGAACTCAGGAACGCTCCGACCGCATAATTCCTAACCAGAAATCAGTTAGGCATGTTCCTGAAATGATGCTCACAAAGATGCTATCTGCCACCTGATAACAGGAAGTTTGCCAGCTGCTGGAAGCGAGGTGCCCGGAGCCCCGGGTGTAATGGGAGTGACAGTTGGCCCGGCTCGCACTTCCCTGCCCTCCCGACTCCGGCTGGAGACGCCCCACGCCGCCAGCCCCGCCGGGGAACCACGGAGGGGTGGCAGGACAGGGCTGGTCCGCAGGCCTCGGGGCGCCCGGCGCCAGCGAAGGCAAAAGGGAGGGCTCAGTGAGGGGCCCGAAGCGGGCGGAGAAGGAAGGCCGAGCTCGGCTGCTCCCGCCGACTCCGGGGCTGGGCGGGCCGGGGCCAACGCCGCCAGCCGAGAAAATGGAGGCAGCCCCGGGGCCGGCGACGGGCCCAGCGGGGCCGGCGGAAGCCAAGCGGGCGTCCGCGCCGCGAGCGGGGCCGGGCCAGGGGTCACTCACGGGGCTGGGCCGGGCGGCTCCCTCTCCGCGTCGTCGCCGTCCCCGTCCTCGGCCCCAGCCGCCTCGGGCTGCTCGCTCTGTCCCCGCGGCGCGGCTCGGGCGCTCGGCCCCTCCGTTGTCTTCCGCCCGCTCCTGCTCCCGGCGACGGGCTCCCGCGGCGGCGGCGGCTGCGCGGGCGGACGGCGGCCCAGGGGCTCCCGCGGCAGCCGAGCTGCTGCGCTCGCTCGGGCTGCGGCTGCTGCTGCGGGGCCCAGCGCCGCTTTCGTCTTCGCCCTCGCCCCGGCTTGGGGAGGTTCTGTGTCTCCCAGGCCGCGCCGCTCCCGGATCCCCGCGCCCCGTTCCCGGCCCGAGCCCGGCTTTGACGTGCTCACTGCGCAGCCGCTGAGGGCGCGACGTCGGGCGGCGCCGCAACGCCCCCTTCGGTCTCGCGCGCCCCCTGGCGGCCAGGCGGACTCAGGGCGCCCGTGGTCCGCGCGAGGCCCGCGGGGAGGGGCCGCAGGGAAAAGCAGAAGCCACGGCCTGAGTTCCTCTTCTTTCGTCCGCCCCTTAGGTGTTGGTGCTGAGCCCCTTCCCGTGGGTCTGAGCACTTTTCCTGAAGGAGTCTCATGCCCACTTCCAACGAGCACTTCCCCAACTCTTAACAAGCCTTATTTCTGCGAAAGGCCAGGAGCCGACGTGAGCACACCGATTCTTTGCTATTTGAGAGGAGCTGATCACTTCGTTAGCATCTCCTGAAAGAGCGTAGCCCGTGACGGAATGTTCCAGATTAATGGGAATCCACAGCCTGGATTTAAATGCCTGCTCCACTGTTCAGTATCCATGGGCGGTTTCGCATCCCTGTGCCTGGGTTTCGTCACCCCGTATGCGTGCATGTATGTATACGTGCATACGGAATACCTGCCGCAGGCTTGGGAGGGCGAGCGAGATAATAATGCATTGCAAAGTTCTGACCACACAGCCTGGCGCATAAAAATGCCATATATGAGTATTTTTCTGTCTTTGTTTTTGACGTGTAATTGAACAAGTAGATTTGAGCACCCAGGCACTATTCTAGGCTGTGGGGCAGTGAACTAAGCAGTCCCTGCTCCTGAGACAAACAGTAAACAAACCAACACAGAATATCGGAGGATGTTAAGTGTTGTGGAGAAAAACAGCCCTGGGTGAGGAGGGGAGAAAGTGCAGGGTGTTGGTATTCACAGTGGCCCTGCGGGGAGCAGCCCCCTGGAGAAAGTGAGGGCCTGGGAGCTTAGCGTGTGCAAAGGCAGAGGGAAGGGCAGCACCGAGGCCCTGAGGCAGGAATTGGCTGGCTCAGGGCGCCAAGGGACAACAGGCGCTGAGGAGAAGTGGAGGCCTGCAGACCAAAGTGAGGACTCTGGTTTTCACTGGAAATGAGATGGGAAGTGATTTGCAGGGTTGTGAGCAGAGAAGGGATGTGGGCTGACATTTCAAAAGGATGCCTGCAGCTGTGGTGTGAAGCCCAGACTGCAGGGCTGGAGGGTTTCAGCGGGGAGATCAGTCAGAAGGCTGTTGAAATGATGCAGTCAAGAGAAGATGGGGCTTGGTCCAGGGTGGTAGCAATGGAGGAATAAAGAAGTGGTCACTTCTAAGCACATTTAAAAGGCAGAGGTGAAAGGATTTTGCTGATTTCTATTTTTTTTTTTTTCCTCAAGCAACTGTAGGATACAATGTGGTGACACGGAGAAGACAAACAGAAACAGATGTGAAGGGAGGAACTTGGGAATTTATTTGGGGGCATATAAAGTTTGAGCTCCCTGTTGGACACCCAAGTTGGAAGTTGGACATAGAATTCTGCAGTTCAGGAGAGAGATCCAGCCTGGAGACAGAGTTTTGGCAGTGCGCAGAGTAAAACCTCAGGACTCAATGAGATCCTTTGGGGAGTGAGTGTTAATAAAGAGGAAGGCCAAGGACTGAGCCCAAGTCCCCCAACGTTAAGAGGTGCGGGAATAACAAGGAACCAGCAAAGGATTCTGCCGGGGAGGAGCCAGTGTGGCAGAAAGAGACCCAAGAGAATCATCTGCTGGAAGAGGAAGGACAGCTCTGAGGGAGAAGGGTGGGTCCCCACTGCCAATGCAGCTAATAGTTCAAGTAAGGTTAGGATTGATGATTGGACTTTGGCCTTTGTAGTAGAGGTGGGTGGGAAAGCCTGATTGGGGTGGTTTCTAGAAAGAATGAGACCTAGAAAGATCTCTAGAAAGAATGAAGCTCTAGAAAGGAAGACTGCTGGTGTAGACAACATTTTCAGGAAGTTTTGTTTCTAACCAAGTAGCAGAGAAATGGTTTGGTAGCTGGAGGGGAATGTGGGGGTCCAAACACATTTTCTGTTTTATTTCATTTTGTTTTGTTTTTTAGGATGGGAGCGCTTACAGCACCTGCTTAAGTGCTGATGGGAATGATTCAGGAGTGAGGGAGAATTTGATAAGGGGTGTGTTTTCTGGAGAGCTGTCCTTGAGTAAAGGAGAAGGGAAGGATGCAGAGCATAGCACAGGGTCTGGCCTTGGATAGAAGCAAGGCGATGTGCTCTCACGGGACAAGGAGCGCAGGTAGAATGTGGGCAGAGAGGCAGGGAGCCAGGTAGATGAGGTCCCAGGACCTTAAGGGCCGTCCCTGCTGAGGGCTTCTGTTTTCTCAGAAAAACAGGAAGAGTAGTCATTCATGTGCGGAGAATGCAGAACGGGGAGGATGTTGGAAGTTTGAGGGGACAGGAGAAGGCATAAAGGACCAGTCGGCAGGGTTATTCTGTTTCTCGGCAGCTACATTTTGCTGGGAAGGTGTAGGCACACGAAGATGGGGAATTAAACTCTACCAGAGTGATTTTTGCTTGATAATTCCATGGAGAGAAAGAAAGTGGAAAGGAAGGTGAAGGTATTTATAAGGAAGTCATAATAATGGTGGACTGTTGAATCCGAGCCTGTCAATGAGGGAGTGAGGAGGGGTGGGGCAGTGGGAGGAGAGAGACCCCATAAAGCAGCAAATGAGGATCAGTGGATTGTTGGGCTCACACAGTAGGGGGAGGGCACCGGAAAGGAGGAAGTGCCAGTTGGAGAGCCACAGTTGCTTGGCACTGAGATTATGGAAGGAGTGGTTTTCAGGAATGACAAGACCAGGGGCAGCTTTGTAAATTGTATTATGCATGTGCATTTCCAGAGATCTTGTTGAAATGCAGATATTGGTTCCAGTGGTCCAGAGTGGGCCCACTATGATTCTGCATTTCTAACAAGCTAGGGGCAGGGGAGGGTGCTGCTTACTCTTTTTTTTTTTTTTTCCTAGAGGTTGTCTTGCTATATTGCCCAGGCTAAAGTGCAGTGCTTACTCACAAATGCAATCATAGCTCACCGCAGCCTTAAACTCCTGGACTCAAGTGACCCTCCTGCCTCAGTCTCTCAAGTAGCTGGGACTACAGGCCACCATGCCCAGCTTATTCTTATTATTGGCATGATACCAAAACCTCAATAAATGCAACACATAAAAGGAAGACTGCATGAATCTTGCTCATGAATATAGATAGATAGATGAGAGATATTAACTAAGAAATGTGAAATATAAGTAAAGTATCAGCATGTTAAAAGTAAAATCTGTACCAGCCAGGCACAATTTATCTCAAACATTGGAAGCTATTAGAAAAACCAGCCAGTCTCACTGAGGGCTACTGGGCCTTGTGGGCAGTGTGGGCTCAGAGAGAAATTAGCTAACAAACAGTCCTGTGTAGCCCGGTGGTGCAGGTTTGCCGCTGTCTCTGTTCCTCTGCTAACCGTGGAAGGGTGGAAGGGAGGTGACCGGCTCTCACAAGTGAGACTCAAGTGAGACTGCAAGCATTATCGCCTTTTGAAACTTTGTTCATTATGGACCTTACCCACACAGTTTTTTTTTTCTTCTTTTTAAAGATGACAGTTCTTTTTAATTCTAGTCCCAAAGAGAGGATTTCGTTGTACTAACATTCCATAAAAACAAGTCCAGGCCCAATTTCCCACAGAATAAAAGAATGCATGGGGGTGGATTATCCCATACGCAGGACTTTGATTCCTTTGCTTTAAGGGCCCGAGTAGGATTCCAGATTAATCTTTTAACTGGGATAAACCCACTGTAACTGAGAATTGTAGCAGCAAGACAGTAGACATTTCTGGAGCAGGGGTTTGTAACACATTCTGAAACCAAACTAAAAGGAACCACGTCATTTGACCACTTGAATTTATGCTGGGGAGACACCTTCTAAACACTTCTATTGGGCTGTCTGGAAAGCCCTTTCTATTAAAATATTTCTTGGTAGGCACCACCACTTTCTGGAGAATTCCCCCACCTCTTCATCTTGAAACTCTCTCAAACAAAGGCCCTCCATTCCCCTGTGCTGTGCCAGGTCTCAAGGTCGTAAGCAGGCTCATTCTCCTTGAGTAAGTGGTGGTCCTCTTTAAGCCTCCCATCGCTCATTTCCTTTCCTCTCTCGCTTTGAAGCTGGGACATAAGATGAAGGCACCTCCCTGCCTTAATCAGACCACCCATGAAAGGACTTCGGAGCCTGACTCACAGCTTCCCTCCCCACCCAACCCTGACTTCTCCAGGGCAATACAAGCGCCACTCATCTGCTTTATTGGATGACGGTTCCCTTGTTTTCTCTGCCCCAGTGACCTTCACTTCCACCCTACTTCAACAACCACTGGTGTGGCCCCTCCCTGGACACTGCAGTCACCAAAACTACTTACTCTGCCATTGAAGCTTGAACTCTGTGGCTCTCCTGCTCCACCCACCCTCCCCACACCCTCAGACTCACCAAACCTGCTCTCAATCTCACTGAAACTTTGTTTATTCAACACATACTAATTGAGAGCAAATAATTACTGAGCACAAACAGTGGGAATGAGACATTGAACAATATGTGGTGGTCCCTGCTCTCAGTGAGCTTGTAGTCCAGGAAAGACGCACAAGTAAACAGGCAGTGTCAGAAGAGTGAGGCTCGAAGCATGAATAAAATTTAGTGAGTTGAAGACGTGGGTAAATGTTCAAGGAAAATCATGCAAATAGCACCAGAACATGACGAATTTGGGGCACTGCATATGAGTAGTTTATTATACTCAGAGTCTGAGAGGAGAACTTGTCACAGGCTGGAGAGAGAAGCAAAGGTCCAATCTTGAAGAGCCATGTCATCCGTGTGAAGGAGACTGGGTTTCAACAGGAAGGCAGTGGGAGTGGGTTGGGTAGATGAGCACTGAAACTTTAAGCCATCCAGTGACACGCTCAGCTGTGTACTTTAGATTGAGAAATGCCACTCTGATCCCCGTCTGTGCTGTGGATGAGACGAAGGCCCGATTAGGGACAATGAGCCCAGTAGGAGGCTCTTCTCATTCAGGCAAGGAAGGGATCATGGGGGCCTGAGCTAGGACTGTGGCATTGGACATGGGGAAAAACGAATCAGTTAGAAACAAAAATATTTGGAAAGTAGTACTTGGTGATTTGATGGATATAGGTGGTAAGGGACAATGAGGAATCTAGGATGAAAACCAGGATTTGACATGGCCCACTGGTTGGATAGTAGGGCTATTTGGGTAGATGGACACCATCTAGGAGCAACCAGAAGACAGGAGGAAAACTGGGAGGGCATTGTGTCCCACGGGCACATATCAAGAGAAAGAATCATCAGCAGTCCATTGCAGCAGCAGGGATAAGTAATACAAGGGTTGAAGAGGACCTCTTGGGTGCAGCAACAGGAGGCCTTTTGGTGACGTTGGAGAGAGCTATGTCAGGGGAGGCACAAGTGAAGCGGAAGCCAGATGGCAGTGAGGGCAGCTAGTCTAAGGTGTGAACGGGAGGTATGGAAATGGAAATAGTGGGGATAGGAAGCACTTTCATGACAGGAAAGTTGGGGGAGCATAGTTGGAGAGGGGGTCTGGTCAAGAGAGGATCTGGAAGGCAGCAGAGACTTGAGCATGTTTAATGTTGGTGGGAAGGAACTATTAAAGAAGAAGTTGGAGATACAGGAAGGAAAAGGGGTCACAGATCCCTAGAGGTCCCTGAGGAGGGAGGAGGTGCCATAGAAGCACAGAAGGAAGAGGGGCAGAGAAAGAAGAGAACAGAAGTGCAACGAGAGGGGAATAGAGGGGAAATTCCTGGGAGTTGAAGTTCAGGATGTATTTTGTTAAGGGAAAACAGAGTGTAGTTTTGTCCTAAAGTGACTAGTTGTTCTAGAATGAGAAAGAGGAAAGTGTGGGGCATAACCTGAATGGGTATAGAAAGCTACAGGAGGTTCTAGAAAAGGGAGTTTGTCATAGTCAAATCTGGCTAGGTTTTGATGAACTTATTTATATGATTTTTAAAAAGAGCTTTAGTATCAAATATACTGATGTCAATAATAGGTTAACCACAGCAGTTTTATTTTGTCATCCACAGATAGTTTTTTGTTTTACTCTGATGCTTCCCTGGAAGCTGTTGTAATCGGCTCCAGACCACAGTGCTCCATCGTCAACAGAGAAGGGCTGTCTCAGAGCCATGTGCTAAAGAACTATGCTAGGTACCTTTGGGT
The DNA here is from genome assembly GCF_020740605.2 of Lemur catta. Lineage (NCBI taxonomy): Eukaryota > Metazoa > Chordata > Mammalia > Primates > Lemuridae > Lemur > Lemur catta. The sequence goes on from NC_059135.1 coordinate 8,136,696, forward strand.
GCAAGCTTCTGAGGGCGTCATTTGAGCAACTTTGAGACCACACCAGTGGACTGAGTCAGGAGATCTGGAACTCTGAGACACCGATGAGGTCATGAGACAACTAACCTCAAACACAGTGGAATAAGAATTCATTACCTAAAACTGAATGAACTGATGAGGAATGATGGTAGGTTTTGTTTGGAATATTTTTGATGTTGTTTTAATGTTCTATTTTCTGTATGTATGAGGAACTCCTTTCTCTTTTCTCTTAATGTATCTATAACTCATAACAATTTGGTAGACTTTGGTAGCCAGAAACAAACCATTTGTGAATATCTTATTCTCCCTGCCTAACCCTTCCAAAATGTGGAAACTCTCATTGAGTATTCTTAATTTCATGGCAATATAATTATTTGCATAGGTTCAATGAGAATCTGCCTTCCTTATTAACAAGACACAATTGGAAATATTTGGTTATGTACCCCAGATGTGGCCTGGAATATCATATTTGCAAATAATGCTCATTTCATCAGAAATGACCTGACGCTTTTAAAGAACTAGGATTGACATTATGGGGCCAATGCCTGTAAGCCCTCTTGGGAAAACTGGCCTGGTACCTGGCTTAAAGGGTTCCCAGCCTTACAGGTGAGTTAGGAAGGTCAATTCCCAGCAAGCCTATGAGCTTTAGGATATTTGGGGGACCTTGAGAAGAGAGGAATTTGCTCAAATTTATGGGTACTGGAGATGGTTTTGATGTCAAGTTCTTGGTGTGGCTTCCTAGTCTCAAGAGGCTTTCAAAAGTCCAATTTGAGATTCCGTATTAAAGCTTCCAGCAAAGCTAACCTAAGGAGGCCTATAAAGTAACCTACCATTCTTGCAGCTCCTGTGTAAATGGTGAAACCAAATCTAGTAAGACCAGCCTGATTTTGTGATCATGAAAAATCTTTCTTTGAGATTATCTTTGTCAAAAGAGGGGTGACTAAAAAGAGAAATTTTGTGTTTTAATATATAGCACGGTCATCCAGGTTGTGAGACTCTATCCCTGTTCATGGCCTTTGAGTTTTCTTGTACCTCTTTATACATTGCAGGTAGCTGATGACTATGCAAACTCTGTCATGTTTGATGAGATTTAATTGGCTTCCTTCTCCTGCGCCTCATGGAAAAACCAGTTTGGAGACCTTCCTTTAAATTTGACTGGATCCTATTGCCTTGCCCAAATTGTCAATCTTTACCAACTTTTCAATACCTTCAGTGTTCTTCAATACCAGACTTCAGTCCTCCATACTAACTTGCATATTGTTCTCCCTCCAGCCTGAAATGGCATCACGAAGGATTAAAATCTGACTGCCCAGATCCCTATCAGGACTCTAGCTTGCCTTGCAGCTGGCCTTGTCTCCCAGAATCTGAAGAAGTTCTGCAAGCTAACGCCCAGTGACTTGGCATAAACCTTGGAGGACTCAGCACTTCAGCAGACCATGCATGGGTGGAAATTCTCCCTGGACAAGCCACTGCCTGGACCACTGAGGAAGTCCAGCAAAATGCTTGGGTCATGTTTGCCCTTATGTGAGAGTAGCCAAGATTATGGACAACATCACCAAAGTCATTGACATGTTGGCTTCAAGAAACTCAAGGAGCAGTGCTGGAAGATTTTCTTCTGCTGACCTCTTGGAATTCACTGAACTTAATTCTCAGTGTTCAACTACTGACTCTTTACTTTAATGTAACTTTTGCATTGTTATTTCATTATTGTAACGATCCCTCTTTTAAGATGCCTGACCTCCAGTGCACTAAAACAATTCATCTCTCAACGGATGGTTCACCTGGATTTATAGGAATAATACCAATCCTGAGGGACAATTTATTAGGCACTGCTTCACCTCACTGAGGAGGTTTGTGCTTGCTCCGAGTTATCCTGTGATGATGATATTCATCTTGGACAAAAGTGGGACTGACAATATTCAACTTTGTCTGAGCCCTGTGCAACCTCAGCAGTGATAGTTAAGAAATTTTCCCACCCTTTTGTGTTTCAGAATTGGTGATCCTGCTGACCAGAAAGGACCATGTTTGGTCAGAAACTCACAATTTCTGATGAAAGATTTATCTTCATCCTTCCTCACAACTCCAGTGAGACTCCGGGATGACTCCCTTGTTTACCTGCCTCTGTAAAACCCCAGGCCCTCTTCCTTTTCTTTGAGATGTTCCTAATTAATGTTCTCCTATCACACTAGCCTGAATAAAATCATCTCCTTAATGATCAGGTGAATGTTGCCTGTCATAGCCGCAGTGAGAACCTCCTTTGATGGCAGTCAGCATGTCACCCCTGACAGTCCTGCTGGAGAGACAACAACCATCTGTACTGAGACTTTTTTCAGTCCTCCTGTGGTTTATCCCTGTGGACAACCACCTTTTCACCATCTCAGGGCATGAGTCAATTCAGAGAAGGAAGGCGTTGCCTTAAGTACCTCAGGTAGTGGTGCAGTTGTGGAAGGGACATTCCACCACTTGAATAAGATAGAAAGGAATTAGTCCAAGATGCTTCTGTCTGAGCTAGTGGTAAAATACACCCAGCTGTGCCTTTATTGGAGGAGGAAATAATATCCAGCCACCCATGGTCCCAGCCTGGACAAGCATTGGGCAGAGCTGGCTTGGAGCAGGAGTGGCTCAAGTCTTGGGGTTGGCCAACTGACCAGCATGATGGCCAACAGTGAGCCTGGAAGTCAAAAATGCCAGGGCAAGCAATCTAGGGGGAAGGGAGGCCCCAAAGAGGAAACTCCAGGGGATGAGATGGACCAAAAAAGGGGGTGCAAGCGTTTAACCAACCTGACTCAGTCTTATTCCTCCTCTTGGCGGGGAGTGGAATCAAGAAGGGAAGGGACCATTGGGTAGAACGTGCATAGCCAGGGGTGTTTGGAGGCAGCAGATGATGGGATTAGCCATTTCTGTGACTTTACAGGGATCAGAAAGCGCCTTTCCGACTTCAGCAAGGGCATGTTACAAGAAGGGTGAGGAGACCAGCTGATGTCTCCATCCTGTCATCATCTCCATTGTTGCCTGAGGGCTCCAGGCATCCATAGTAGGTTTTCCTCTGATGTGTCAGATATCTGTTTCCCCTCAGTGAAGCAAGCATGTCTGGGCTTAGGTCCCAGGGGCTAATGGTAACCAGGGGGCCCCTGAGAATTCTTAGGGCCATTGGTTATATTCTCTGTGGTGTCCCCAGGCCTAGCACAGTGCCTGGTGCTGAGGAGGCATTTCATGGTGCTTAATAATCTGTAGTTAATGTGGAAAGCATGTACTGGGTCATATAAAGAAAGAAAAAGCAGGAAACCTCATCAGAGACAAGTTAGGGGAATGGGTCATGCCCATGGTATGCTATATAATCAGGGGTGATATTAAAAATGTTCAATAATTAGAAATACAGAGGCACCTACTGAACAGAATGGATTCCGGCTGAAAATCAGTCTTGTGCAAAGGTAGGACCACTCTGGGATCTGGTCTGCTTACTCTTTTAGCAAAAATGGAGGATAGAGAGATAGATTTGACATACATTAGGCTTTGAACTATGCCTCCAGAATTGGGATGCAAACTGAGGCCAGAGGGTTGACAATGGGGCTGAAACTCAATCTTGGCTAGCAGGGGTATGGTGGCTGGAAGTGGGGCTCTGGCACAGGAGATGGCGTGTGTTGTCTTGCTGACATCATCCATAGCGTCAACATTTCAAGGGCCCAAGACCATTATAGAGTTCAGCTTTCCAGGGGCTTCTGCATGGGAAATGAATAAAGGAGCCTTCAGAATCTTCCTGGGTCTGACCTTGACCTGAACATGTCCTGCCAGAAGACCTGACATCTGGGTCCTTCTGGGTTGGCATCGCGACAGAATACATACCTGTGTCCTCTTTTTCTCCAAGGAACATGCTGGAAGGATCATAATGGCAGAGCTAGCCTCCCCCATTCTCTGCACTTTGGGAATCCCTACAGAATGGGTGCTGCTAAATGTAGGTACTAGTTTGTGGCTGGTATCTTGTTATGCTGGTGGATTTTAAGAGAGCTTAGCTATAGTTTTTTTCAGAATGGAGGATCTTCCTCAAGTCAAGGTGGCCTTGGCTGACTCCTATAATTTGAGCTTGTATGACAAGGTTTTAACCAAGTGGTTGCCTAGAACCTAGTTGTTTGAAAACTCCAATCATTGAAAGTCAAGTGCCCACTGTTAGTGGCCAAGGCTAAGTCTTCCTGTCTTAGAGTTGTCTCAAGCTTCAGTGGTCATCTCTCAAGGGCCTCTGGTACCAAGTTCATCTCTCCAAGCCTTAAAGACTGTTCTAATGTTGTTTGTGTGCCTGGAGTTGGCTTTGAACAGAACTGCAGTCTGAAAAATAGGCAGAAGAACAGAAGCCCTCTAGCAATCTGATGGCTCCACATATGTGGCTGAGAGGCTTCCCAGCCAGACAGATGTGGATGAGCTGAGTTAGGGTAGGCTGGGATGAGGGTGGAAGACAGCAGGAAAACAAAGTTTTTGCATATCTGTGGTAACCGTAGAATTTTGATTGTTACGAGTATTACAAGAGTTTTCCACTGACTGCAGATACTTGGCCAAGTCAACCCCAAGTATTTTGAATATATATATGGGGGTGGAGGGAGCTGGCCCACATGTGTGGTCAAGACAGGGCTCAGGAAATAACTGCAGGTCAGGACACCAGTCAAGCATGACTTCATCCCAGCTCAGGAGGCCTTGGAGGCTATACCTGTGAGTTGTCAGAATACATATGGGGTGACTCAGGCCTCAGAGTATCACCAAATTCCTGGACTGGTCCAAGCATATCCATAAGGCCTTCTCTGCTGGCCCACAGGCCCACACCCGAGCTGTTTGCCCCTAGGGGGTGCAGGTTTGTGAATGGATGGCTCCTCTGAGTTGGCTCCATCAGTTGAAAATGATCAGAAGTGAGTGATGGTCTCTTGTTGTGATGGCCCTGATTAGGGCCACCAAGACAAGGTCTGGGCCCCGGTAAGGAAAGATGGGGGTGGGGGTTCAGTGGCTAAAAGTATTCGCATGGGATTTGCATGAACATGCAACATAGGAGGATCTTTCTGAAGGACTTCTGTTGTTTTGGTGGCCCTTGCCCCGACCCTGGGCAGTTCTATTTTAGCTGGAGTTCCCACTGTTCCTTCTTTACAAAGACATCTGTCCCTGGTGGGTGTGATCAACTACCAGCTAACTCCTTGTGGTAAGTTTCTTAGAGGTTGTCCTGGATGGAAGACCTGAACTTCAAAAGATGGATATAACCATTTAGGGATGCTTCTGGTATAATCTGGATAAAGGACACCTGCCTAGCATAATGTTGGTTGCAAGAAGTTAGATGAAGCTCCATGTCCAAGTTGCTAAGTGAGGGTGAAACCAAGGGCTTCCAGTTGGGTGGGACTAAGAGCAGTGGAGTGTCCAGCAGTCAAGGAGCTCTGTTGTCATGCTTTTGGCAGCAGTGGGGCACCCCAGAAACAGCTAGGTATTCATCTGTGCTGTCTGTTCTTATTGGTGTGGCCTCGAGTTCAGAAGGCTCCCTGACATCCTGTAATCTGTTGTGACAAAGATCATAGTTATCTGCACCTCAACAGGTAGCCAGATCCTTTATGCCCTGTATATTAGGGCAGAGGGTTGGTTTTGATTCCTGGTAAATGACATCATTCTTGGGGACTGGGAGAGGATAGGAAAGGATCATCTGTGAAGCAGAGGAATGTGCCATGGTTCCCAAGAGTGATTTGCCCATTTGGCTGGTGAGAGCGTGTGTGTATGTGTGTGTGTGTGGTGCATGCAGGCAAATGGGTATGCATGAAAGTGAGCATGATGGGTAGACACATGAGGGAGGTGCAGTGAGAGGTGGCCCAGAGAACTTAAATAGAAAGCCCTCTGGTCACCCCAGGCAGTGCCCACTGGGCTGGTCAGGAAGTCAAGAAGAGGTAGAGCTCTGCTAACCTGGCATCTTCTGCCCAGTTCTTTCCCTACCAAGAAAAAAAAAAAAATGAATGGAGTCTGCCTGGTGGGACAAGCCCCAGTGCAGGCAGCGTGATCTCCCACTGAAGGGTGACTAGTGACCTCTGCCAGTGGGAGCACCGGCTCATCTTCTAGAAGAAGAAGGATCCAGGGGTCCCGGCCATGCAGGGGATGGGATGAAGGCACCAGGCCCACACATTCAAGCAGCAGCTGTGGCTGGAATCCAGCCTTCTCAGGATTCTGCCACAGTGGAAGAGAGCCTGGGGAAGCTGTCAGCCACAGTGGCTTAGTCCCACTGCTTCCAGAGGGGATTGTTCAGACTCTCCTGGAATGGCATGGATTGGGGCTCTTTCTAGTCCAGGCATGGTCTGGGTGACACATGCCCGGGCTAGTGTGGTTAGGATGCAGCTGATGTGCTTGGCAGCTGGCCTCCACTTGCCAGCAGGGCCCCCAAGAAGGATCTGCAATATCTTCAGCTATTTTAGGATGGATGCAGAAGATATTTGTATTGCCACAGTGTCTGGGGAACAGTACATAACCGTACATAAGGTACGTGAAGTGTGGTGGAGATGGCCCAGATCAAATCCATCAAACCGAAACTTGATTTCTTCCAGGCTGAGGATCTGCGTGTACAGCCACAATCTCAGCTCAGCTTCTGCAAACCCCAGTGCATCCCGCCATTCCAATTCCACATCCACAGCACTTTCTACTGGCCATCTCCAGAAGCATTAAAATAAATTTCCAGCCATTTCTGGAACCAGCCCAAAGATAGGGACTGACTATGTAATAAACAAATTACAGATTAAAAGAGATAAAAATAAGTTACTTTTACAATGCATAAAGTACGAACAATGTGACGTCTTATTAAATGTGTCTGTATTTGTACATCTGTTTATATATCTGAGTTGATCACTGAAGTTCAGAGGCCCAAGCCTATTTTATGGTGATTATACCACAAACTACCCCAGATCACAGTCTATGTTATGGGTAGATGAAATACCTCAAAAACCATAAAATCCCAGTAAATCCACCAATAATCATTGCATGCCCCTGGTTAAAATTATGAAGCAAATTAACCTTAATACCATGGAATGTTTTTAATTAAATTTCACTAAAACAGCACAATTTCTAACTCAGCATTTCAAATTAAGTGCCATTACTGACTACTTTAACAAAAATTATCTAAAGACATCTTGATTAAATTAAGGGACAAATTATGTCATAGAAAATATTTATAAATCTGACTATTTTCCAAGCTATCTTAGGATCAAAAAATCAGTTCTGAATTTTTGTATTATCTTTATTTTCTGCATATAAATCTGTCATATGATTTTATACTTTTATTTAGCAGAATTGGCCACACTTACGCAATCATATCGTGACTTATATATAAAATTGAGCATTTTCACATTTGATTTATTCTGTCATAAGTGTAACATAAAATTGGCATTTCTACTCCTAAAGCAATTCATTAATAATTTCCTCTCCTAAAATAATGAATGCCCTGAGTCACTACTTAAACAATTTCTGTGTAAGCTTATTTATCTTGATGTTTTTGATGCCCTTCCTGATTCTTGGAATTTGGACCCGCAAAACCATAAACATTTGATATCCTGCAGACCTTCTCCAGATCAATACAGATCAGACCTTGATTTTACTTTCAAAATTACCCCAGTCCATTAAGTAATGAAGTACTTACATGAAAACCATTTCAACAAGCAAATTAGACCTTGGAATATTAAACTCGAGTACACATACCCAGATATTCACACACTCACAAAATTGTAACAAAATTGGTGCAATTCAAGTTGAACAAATCACTTGTGGTGGTGACAGAGCAGTAAGGGGAAGGGGCTGTGTTCTAAGCCCCGAGGTAAGTTCAGGCATCCTTTCCAGATCTCCACGTACTTTCCGTGTTCCTTTCTTTCTTTACAAAGCAGTAGGGAGCTTTGCACCAAATAACAGTCTCTATCTTTTTAATTAAAAAGAAAAGTTTTACATTTATAGCTTCCAACTTTATAATCATCAAGGTTCATGATGTATCAATGCTTTCAGATTTCTGGTTCTCTGAGTCTAAGGAATATTTCTTCTGGGTGTTCTTCTTTGCCCTTGGCTGAGTCATGCCTGAGTCTGGATCATTTCGTTTGGACTCCTTGGCCCTTTCCCCAGGCTTGGAACCAGCATCTCTTACATTTCAGTTGCTACTCTAAAGCTCCAACAAAGTGATAGATTAATATTTCACCTTTAATTTTTCCTCCTGCTAATCTATCCCTGTTTTCTCCCTCCCTCCCTCTCTCCCCCCTCCCTCCTCTTTCTCCCCCCCAACTCTATCTCTGTCTCTTTCTCCCCTTTATCTTCTAGCTTTTTTCACAGCCTCACCTTCAAAGTCAGCGTACTTTGCTCAAGTCTTACAAGGGCACCTCCTAAGGCTGTGATGACAGTTGTACAGAGTCTAAGGGTAGAAACCAAACAACTCACAAAAACTTAAAAAAAAAATTTATTGTGTGTATTTGAGATTTACAACATGACATTATGGGAGACATAGAAATGGTAAAATTATTACTGTAGTGAATCAGATTAACATATCAATCATCTCACATAGGTCCTTTTTGTGGTGACAAGAGCACCTAAAATCTACTGATTTAACAAAAATCCCTAATACAATACGATTTTATTAATTTTAGACCTCATGTTGTATATTATATCTGTAAAATCGTTCATCCTACCTGTCCCACAAAGACTTTGAGATTGTTTTTTTATATCTTGAAGTAATAGGGTTAAAATAGTCATTTTTTTGTGTGTGTGTGGAGAATCTACTATGCACAGGTTCTGTGCAAGGAACTTCACTTATATTATTTCTGATCCTAAAACACAAGGGAAATGCCATATTTCATCAAATCTAAGACAACTTCATGGTAAGACTCACCATTATTTTATGACACATTAAAAAAAAAGCCCTACCAACCATATTGTAACATGCCATGTATTGCTAATTGCACCCTAATTTCAGTGAGGTTAAAATGTGAAGGAAAAGAAGACACATCCAAGGGTTGATGGTGAGGAATTTTACAGAGAGGAAGCAGAAGCTCAGAGACGCTGGCAATGTGGCCGGAACCGCAGGGCTGGGGAGGCGCAGGGCCGGGCCGCCCGGGGCAGTGCCCACTGCCTCTCCAGAGGCGTGAAGGCTTTTGTTTTTTCCGAGGGGTTTCTTCTTCCTTGCCTGCCTGCCCTCAGGACCCAGTGTTAAGCCATCTGCACTGGAAGACATGTTCCCGCTTTCGAGTGCCCAGACAGCTACCAGAGCTGAATCAACAGCCCTCTTGAGCCCGCTTCCCTCTTTATGCAGCCTAAGTATAGCCCGTCCACACCGCCTGCCGCTGCCGCAGCACTGGTGGAGGTGGTGGGATCACAGGGGAAGCTGTGGGTGTTGGTGACGGCTGCGAAACCTCTCCCTTCTCCCCCACAGCAGCTTGCGTCTCTGCTGCTGGCCCCTGAGCACCCTGGGGACGGGCACAGCATGGGCAAGTGGTTTAACAAGGCTGATGGGGGCACTGGTAGCTGCTGGGGAACTCTCCCCAGCGCCTCCTCCCCTCGTCAGATCTCCTTGCTCTTCTCTGCCCCTCTGATCCCTCAGTCAGTTCCCCCACCTTGGACTTCCAAGTTTTGTTCCCCTCTGAAATGATGGTTCTTTGTCCCCCGAAGTGAACTCCCAACTGCCGAGCCCATGGCCTGGCCCCATTTATTCGGTTCACTCATTTGGTGAGTCAATCAACATTTCCCGACCACCTGGGACACACAGGGAGTCTGCGAGGCCCCGAGGAGGAGTGGTGAGCCAGCACGCACAGTTCCTGTCCTCACGGAGTTCACAGCCTAGTGGCAGAGACAGATGTCATCAAGGAAGCTCATGAACGCATGCAAAATGACAACTGTGTGAAGAGGCTGTCAGGAAAAGCTGTGGCAGAGACAGGCAGTGCTCCCTGAATGTTTTGTGTACCCCCCACATTTTCCAACCCCCTTTCCAGTTTAGCCAGGTGATAAATTGTGGCTGAGGGCCTGGAGTGGGCGTGATGTGTGTCACCTGAAAGGAAAGACTTTAGGAGCTGGTGTGCCTCTTTTGACCTTCTGCTCTGCTTGGACGACCTTGGGCGCTGTGTGTTCCAGGTGGCGTGGCCACAGGACGGTGAAGGACTACCCCGCCCATGGGGAACTGTAAAGTAAGGAGTAAACCTGTTGCGCTTGCTCACTGGGATCTCAGCTTTGACTCAGTAACCAGCGGTAACTGCCTTCACTAACACAGTCACATGTTCCTAGGACGGAAATAGGGAAAGAGCTAACCAGGCAAAGGGCCAAGAAAGGCACCTTTAGGGAAGTGATGTTTAAGCTGGGGCCCAAAGGACGAGTGGCAGCCAACTTGGAGAGTGGTGTGGAGGGGCACTGCAGGCAGACTGGCAGTATGAGCAAAGGCCCTGTGGTCTGAGAATGCAGGGCATGCTTGATGGAATGGACGAAGGGCAGAGAGACAGGAGGATGTAGCAAGAGGGGCTCATCTCCGCACTGGTGATCTGAGCAAAGCCTGACGTCCAGGCCACACACTGGGGTGCCGCTGCTGCTGGACGGCCATAGGCTGCCGGGTGGGTCACCCAGGCTTGACATGGAAGTCAGCCTTGCCCTCCCCTTCCTCGGCCCCTCACAATCAGCCAGCAGCCACCAGGGCCCTGTCTAGCCCATGGTCTGCCCCTCCGTTGCCCTGTCTGGTTCCGTTCATAGGACCAGAGTGCCCTGGGTGGAGGGGAGGGGACCGGGACGCTCTTGCCCAGCATTGCTGGGGGTAGAGCCAGCATACCGGGAGAGGAGCCAGAGGACAGCTGGGCAAGAGGACTGGCATCAAGTGAAGGACCATGGTGAGGACCACAGGGCATGAGGAAGGGGATTGACAGTAGGGACATGGAGGGCCAGTCTGACCTAAGTCCGCTTTGCATGGGGTGCCACAGGGCCATGCCTTACTCTTGTGAATGCAGCAGTCTGGATGACCCAGTTCACATTTTTGGGGTGTCCAGAGGCCTAAAGGGGGTGCCAGAGGCCTAGAGGGGATGTTCCCACCAAACTGCTGCTGTGGTCTGCCCCTTTAGTCTGGCCAAGGCTGCCTCTTCCGTCCCCCTGCAGACACCTCTGCCTGTCTCACGCCTGCTCACGACACTGTGGAGGGCTCCCCTCGGAGCACAGGGGGCTCATGTCCAGGCCAGCAGACGCTGGGGGCCGGTGTCCAAGGACCCCTCAGCTCTGGCCTCTGACTACTTTTCATGACTCCTCTTCCCAGTCCTGTTCTCAGCTGAATGTAACAACAACTCCGTTCCCCAATGCCTGAGTCTCAGCCCTCCGGGAAGACTTCATTCACCACACGGGGGACGCATTGCAGCAGATCTCATGTTTGCCTAACCAAGATTGTTTCCACTTCTGTCTTCAGACCAGGACCCTGATTTAGTTCCATGCAGCAGTGTGCCCAGCGCAGGTGCCACTTAACCTACCACAGCAATCCTGTTCCCAGTTGTCTCAGTTGTCTTGCAGCCAGGGAAGGCCAATGACTCAGTTCTCGCAAGGAGACCTAGTGGAATCTTCTGGGAGAGGGGGAGTGTTTTCTGGAAAAGCTTTTGCTGTTCTGGTAACAGGGACATACACAGCTAGTATCACCTTTCCTCCTTCTTCCTTCCTTGACTGCAGTTGTGATGGCTGGAGCAGAGGCAGCCATCTCTCAACCATGAGGAAATGGATAACAGAGGCCACCCTGTCATCAAAAGGCTGTTGAACCATCACCACCATCTGTCTACTTCTGGACTTCTTATTATGTACATCCCTTACTCTTTTAAGCCACTGTAGCCATGCTTCTGCAGCTAAATACATTCTCATCTGATACACCTGTCCAAGAACCTAGCCTCACATTTCCCTGATCTCCTGAATCCCAGTGACCCTCACCTCTGCTTCATTTTGGCACCATCCCACATCCAAATCCTGGACCTTGTCATCACCCAGAACTACTCCACACCTGCGATATCTGACACAAACAACTCATTTTCTGACCCAAACTTTGATCCTTCCTTATTCCTGGGGTGACTTCATGAGGGTGCTATCCATTGGAATTGGAAAGTTTTTCTGCACTCCCTTTGGAAAGGATTGGGATCTGCAGTGAGCTGTTATTAATGTTTCTTTCCATTGTTTGTCCTGGATTGAACGCTGCTACAGCTCGCACCACCCTGTTTTTCCTGCTTTTCCCACAGACCCGCCACCTGCCTTGTCTCTGAGGACGAGGTGTCCCCCGCATTGTCAGGCCCAGCTCCTCCACGAGTGCACTCAATTTCGTCCCTCTGGCACCTCCACGACTTGCTCCATTCCCTGCTGTCTCCCTCTGACGTCTTCAACCCCTCCCCACTTACCCTCTACTACAAACGTGCTCCAGTTTCCCCCACACCTACAACTCCCTCCTTTGATCCTGAACGCCCCTCTTGCCACTTCTTCTTTGCTTTCCTTTCACCCTGAGTTTTTTAAAAGAGCTAGGGTGACCCTAGTTCTCGCTGCTCCATCACCCTCCACCCCGTTGCGCTCTGGCTCTGTCCCTACCACTCCACTGTCGCTATTGACCAAAGTCTCCAGTGACTTCCAGATTATCAAACCCACTGGATACATTTCAGTCCTTATCTTTCGGGCCCTCTTTGTTGCATTTGACATGGCGATCCCACTCTCCTTCTTGATAGTTTCTGCTTCCTTGGCTTCGGAGACAGCCTCTCGCCTGGCGCTCTTCCTGCTCATCAACTGTTCTCCTGAGACCACCTGATTGAGGCTCAGAGTCTTGAGACCTGAGTCTTGCTCCTGGAATTCTGTGCTCAGCGTGGTGCGCCTCTCTTTCCAGCACTCTGCCTGTCATTTCTCAGCCACATCAGAATTTCCATCACCTCTATGCTGCCAACGCTCTAATATGTATCTTCAGCCCTCATGCTGCTTCTAAGGCTCAAAAAGTTATTCTGCAACCTGTAGATTGCGTCTCTGGATGCCACGAGGGGGACCACCAAGTCTGAGTTCCTCGGGATGACATACATGCCCTCGGGTCTTGGCTCTGCTCCTTCTTCAGTCTCACTCCTGGTCCAGTCATTCCAGATGCACGGACTTCCCGCTGCACGCCATGGTGCCTCATCCCTCTGAGTGTGATTCGTGGAGCCTGCAACTCCCTTCCGCTCCTTGCTTCCCTGCCTCATTCTTACTCATGCTGAGTGCCCACCCCGGCTTCACCAGGAAGCACCAGGAAGCTTTACCTGCCACGTGTCCCTCTTCTGGGAACACTGCCATCGTGCACGTATCACAGCACGTTGTCTCTCTCCTCCGAGACCGTCCTTGAGCATAGAGGCCATGTCTAGGTATCTCGAGCCCTTAGTGTGGTGCCTGGGGCAGAGGAGACATGAGCCACCCCCCTCTGGACTCCTCACTATGACGACATGAGGCAGTTCCTTGTTTAGCCAGGTATATAGGGTTTTCTGTTGCTCACAACCAAAAGGATCCTAACCAATGCATTTAATAACTGTGTTCGAAAAAAACTGAGTTCCCCATAATCTTAAGATATTTGAAGACAGCCTCCTGGCTTTCTGAGTTCATATTCCTCCATGTTGACATCCATATCCACCCCCGCCCTTAGCTCTTTCTTTTTATTCAACTGAACAGATGAGTGTTGGCCAAGTTGAATTGAATTTGTGCATCTCAGATGAGGAGCTGAGTGTTCACTACGCAGTCATATCATACCTACTCCTTCCTTGGGCCGTTGACAAAACCCCCTTGGCTGGGAGATGGGCTCACAGTGTGTTCTCGAAGGGAGCTCGGAGGACCTTCTGCTGCAGGGTCACCTGGGTGCTACTCCCAGGCCTGTCCCAGAATCACTGGGTCAAAATCTCTGGGAGCCAGGCCCAGTACCCTGCATTTTTGCAAGAACCCTAGGGGACTCTAGTGAACACTTGAGTTCGAGAACCACCTGTGAAGGGAAGTAAGGGTGAGGTCCATGGGCCTCTGACTCATTGTGAGCTCTGGGGCCAGTGCTAACCTCTGAGTTCTGGTGTCTTCATCTCCCAAATGATGATGATACTGGAAACTTCCGCCTATGATGTTCAAGTGGGATAACACGAAGGCCTGTTACAAAGCACTGACAGAGCTCTACCTGGCATCTGTTGTTATTGTACCACATAAGCTCTGCTTACGTTTTGGTCTGTTTTGATCCACTGATGTACTTCTAAGAGCTCAGAATAGTTCCTAGGACATAGTATGTGCTCAATAAATATTTGTTAAATGAATTCATTACTCACAGCACATTCCCAGCACTTAGAATAATGTCGGGCACCTAGTAGGTTCTTTAAGAATATCTGTTGAATGGCTATTCCTCAGGCCAACATACCTGGTTATAATTCCCCTAACACTTTAAACTGAAGGCTGATACTTTGCCCAATACATGTGGGCTGAACTCTTTCTCTTGCAATTTAGGTTTCGGGTTCAGCTGGGGCTGTATCTGTATAAGAAATGGTAGCCTTTAGTGTGTTTGCTGTGAGGAAATAATACATTTGCTCAGGCCTTCCTGTTTCTTCCCCATTTCCCTTCCCACCTCCCTCCCTTCGCTGATGCCCCATTTGTCTCTCTCACAGTCTCTGTCTACTCTTTTGGTGTGTGTTTCTCTCTTCTTAGGCTGTCCTGGGAATTTTACTGCTGGAATTACAGGGAAACAGCTAGGGACACACCAACATAATTGAGTAAGTTACATCAGCTTGAGAAGTTCGCGGAGCTTCCTGGAAATGTTGACAAGCCTAGACTTTCGTCTTCGGTCTCACCTTCCTAAATATCTTTCCAGGGTGACCTTGTGGTTTCTCTAGTTCAGGGGCATGGCAGGCACCTTCTGACATGGCCCCGAATAATCCTCACCTCTTGGTGTTCATGTCCTTATGAAATGCCCTCCCCTTGTGTGTGGACTAGACCTAGTGAATTGCTTTTAATTAACAGAATATGGCAAAGGTGGTGGGGTGTCAAGTCCGAGATAAAGGATGGTGGCTTCCATCTTGTTCACAGTCTGTCCTCATGTACTTGCTCTGATGAAGAAGTAGAGGCCCAGGTAACAAGGAACTGGGTCTCTGGTTAACAGCTGGCAATGAACTGAGGGCATCCCTGAGCCCAACAGCCCTGCCAATGACCACATGAGTGAGCCTGGGAGCGGCTCTTTCCCCAGCAGAGCCTTCAGATGAGAACACAACCCCAGCTGACTCCTTGATCCCAGCCCTGTGGGACACTCTGAAGCTGGGACGAGCAAAGCCAGGTGAATCCAGGTGGGTAGCACACGCAAAGGCTTAGAAGAGAGGAACGGCCTGCTGGGTGTGTGTCTGGCCCTGGCTGGCTGCCCTCAGGGCAGAAAAGCTTCATGATATGGATGCAGCTGCGATTCACTGTGGGCAGGGGCCAGGAGGGGAGATGCTGATTGGGGGAAAGTAGAGCTGAAGCTACAGGTGTCCCCTCTTTGGGTGGGTAAGGCTGGGTGACACACAGGCCCTCACCCCTGTGTTGAGCCTTAGCGTGAGACCAGGAGGGGGGCCATGTGTGTGGTGGCCTCTTCCCAACAGAACAGCTAAGCCCCTCTGCAGACAGTGACACTGGACCACAGGACCCAGGCAGCATTTGCCATAGGATCTTGGTTAGCAGAGGGACAGTTGAGGCCAGGACCTGGTGACAGGTGCTCTGGATGGAACAGCATTCCAAATGCCAGGGGGACAGAGAATGGATGGAGACTTTAGTCCAATTTCTCTTTCTGGCTGCCTTTGCTCCTGCCCCTGCCACCTGGAGGGAAGGGTCCTGCATGGAAAAAGGGCTTCTTGCTCCCTGCTGAGATGGTGGCCTGGCTGCTCTGCTTTTAGCACAGACAGCAGGGGAGCCCCTCCCTCGGTTTCCCGAGACATGAATGCACAGTTTACATTCTCGTGCTCAGCTGCAGTCTCTGAAGTCCCCTCGCTGGGGGAGCTGGGTCTGTCCACAGGCTAAGTCCACATTCTAAGCCCTAGTGCTGGGCCTCAGCCCTGAGTCCTGTCTCCTGGGGAGTTTTCCCTGAGGCCCTTCCAGCCATCAGTCCTCAGCTGGGACAGTCTCAGGTCATCAGAGATGTGCTTGTCGTGCTGAAGGTCAAAAGGCCTGGGGCCAGAGTCTGGCTTGCTCTTGTTCTGGGAGGTGCCTTGGCCCCTATGCGAAAGTGCCACCTCTCCCCTAGGGCCAGCTCTGCAGAGGTGACATTGAACTCTGTGGCAGTTGCACACCCGGAATCCACGCTGTGTCCCTGGCAATGCTTCAGCAGGGTCACACCGTGGCTCATCCCTCCCCAGTTCCCCACTGGGGCTGCAGACCCCTCTGAGGTCTGCCTGGAACTTGCACTGGGTTCCAACCTCAGCGGTTCGCTTACACCGCGACTCTACAGCTACGAAGGCCCCCTCTGGGAAGCTCCCCACCTAGACTTGCTGCTCCTTCAAGGTCTGGCTCATGCCATGAGAGTCTAAGGGTGGCTCAGCCAAGCTCAGCTGTGGGCAGCCCCCTGCCCACCCAAGACACACTGACAAAGCCGCATCCCAGGCAGGTACAGACAGCCTCTCAGCAGCTGTCCCCAGAGGCTTGGGTAGGGAGTGAGGCGGGGTGGGCTGGGGTACAGAGGAGACAGCTGCCCCCTACCCTCCTCCTCGTTTGTGTCCTGTCTACTTCCTCTGATGGGGACATGCATGGCTTTGCTTTGCTTTCTTCCACCCTCTCTTTGCCTTGGTTATTCACTCTCTATTTCCTGGGCTGGAGGGGCAGCTTTTCTCTTGCTTCCAAACAGGATGGGGAGAACACATCTTGCTGAAAAACTGACTTGGGAGGGTGTTGTAGATAAAGTGATCTAGAATGCCCCTTTTTTCAGGGCAATAGCCTAGCTTACAAGTCTCCTTTTTTTTTTCCTCTATGGAAGCTGAATACCTCCTAGATTTTTTTCCTTAATTTAACTTCTGTAACAAATCCTAAAATTTCCCCAGGCAGATGGAGCACAGACTAAGGTGGAAGTGCAAGGTCTCATTAGTATTTTTCAAACCCACCGCACGTTTTCTACTCATCCATTCTTCATGGACAGGTACAAATTTCTTGCTGAAAAAAATTAAAAAGGTTTGCTTTGGCTGTTTGAGGAAAGACACTGAGATCGCCTTTGTTTCCTTCTTCATATTTTCTAGATAATGAATGGGTTGCACAATACAGGAATCCGTTGAGGGCAGCCCTTTGTTTCCTCTCTGTCTCACGCCCCACCATCCCCACTTCATTTCTGGCCTCCCCATAACCCACACAGCTGTCCCACGTATCATGGAAGAATGTGGGGTATCTTCCTCCGGTCACCTGCTGTGGAAAAAGTGTTCCCCCGAGAGACCATGCCAGGATTTCAGGACACGACCTGAGCAGCCAAGAGCACACTGTGCAGTTGTTCCTGGGTTGGCAGCAGAAAGGTCAGCGGGACACAAATGGGTGGGTGGTGGCAATCCCCTGGACTCTGCCCTCTGGACATTTGCTTGGGGGGATGGATAAAGGGGAAATAAATTACATTCTCATACCTGCCTGGGTTCACTGAGTATTTATGGAGCACCTGTTGTGTGAAATCCAAGGAGGACAGAAGAGAAAATAGAGTCTCTTTCTCCGTGGGGCTCTGCGGAGGCAGACACAAAGCTGGAGCATGAGCAGAACCCTGGCAGTGCCGACAGGAGTGGCTGCGTGCACAGGAGCCTGCGTCATCTTCTGACTCCCACCCACCCAATCTGCGTGGGAACCCACGCAGGCCCCTTTGACCTGCAGCCCATCCCTAGCACCCTAGCGGGTAAAAGTCTGGGATTTGGCTTCAGAGTGACCAGTTCAGGTCACTAATGAACACCTCTGCCACTAACTAGTGTGTGACTTCTGTTACCCTCTCTGAGCCTCAATTTCCTCGTCTATAAATTAGGGACTGTGTTAGTGTTCACATCAGACGGTTTTGTGAAGATTAAATGAGACGGTGTTTCAAAGGTGCTTTGCTCAGTACCTAGCTCGCCAGGAGTTGGCATTCTGTGGCGATTCTGATCTTTAGCAGGCTGGGGTTGACCAACAAACCCTGGCTGTGAACTCCGTGCCACAGGGGAAAGAGGAGGACAGTCTTAGGCTAAGGCTGGGGAAATGTGACTAACCCACAGGGAGAAATAGAGGACAAGTTTAGAGCTAAATTGGGATACTGGACACAAATGAATTAGGGATTTATTTAAGAAGGGAAGCTGGGAGGACTTGGGTGGCTAATGCAGTCTTCCCAGAGCTGCCAGAGCTGGCGTCCGGTGGGACCCCGGGGCTCATCTTGCGGTAGGCAAAGGCCATTCTTTTAAGACAGGGTCAGGGCTGATTCAGGCTTAGCCGGCCCCATGCAGGCCCAGATGGCGGGCTTTGAAGACTTCCTACTGCCCCAAAGGCGAAGTTTGTGTTTGCATTTATTAAGGACCTACTATGTGACAAGCATACGTTTATAGAACAGCTCCAATTTCACAAAATATCATTTTGGGAAGTATAAATATATGACTTGGAGACTTGCTGTTAAATATGCATGTAGAGGCTTCCCGGATAGATGTTTGGCAGGACTGAAAGCTCACTTGTTTTTCTGTGATGAGAACCCAATTTAGAAGTTTTTTGGAACAAATCTAGGCTTGGTTTGGTATAATTTTTCTCTGTAATCCCTGACCCTCCCTTATTTTTCTAGTCATGCAAAGCTTCTTTATTTAGAAAAAAACATTACAAGTTTTTTTAAAAAATTTAAATACCCATTAAAGTTGATTTGGTGGTTATGTGGGAGAGTGGACAGTTTTTAGGAGACGCAGCTGAAGTATTTGGGGCTGCCGCGGCTGATTTCTCTAGTGCTCTCTAATGTGTCAAAAATAGGTAGAGAACAAGGAAAAATATTAACAGTTGAGTCTAGATGGAGGGTTCCTGCGTGTGTGTTGTTTTCTTTCTACATTTTCTGTATGTTTGGAAATTGTCAAATAAAAAGGCAGGGAAAACTCATTGAACTATAGGGGGAAAAATGGGGGCTTCCCCTCTCGCCTGGCTTTTTAGGGTCTAGCCCAGGACATTTCCCAGTTTACGCCTGGAGCTAGAAAGTTTCCGTTTCTTGGTCTAGGCTTATTTCAGGGTTCTTCAAAACCTGTGCATTCCAGCTGTTCCCCAAAGGCCTCAAATTTCTGCTGTCGGCTTTGGTGTTCCCTCGCCGCCTCTCACTGGCTTCATCCTCAGCCTGCTGGACTTTTTGAAGTTCCACCATGGCAATGGGCTGGGGACACAGGGCTCCGGTGTGGCTTCTGACCACAGTTGCCCCAGGTGCTGGGGGAGGGAGAGCTCTCTTTGTGAGGTGGTGGTCAGGCCTGTAGCCCCTGGAGAAGGCTGAGGCGGGGAATGGAGAGCTTCTTACATTTAAGATTTCTAGATGTGGATTCTTTCGGAGGCATGTTGCATAAACCTCGAGAATCCCTGAGCAAGTGCCTGTCAGTCCCAAGTCTTGGGCCGAGGGCTGGGGAGCTGGGTCAGAGGTCCCTCTCTCCAGGCTGGGGGTCCAAGGGGGCAGGTCTTGTGGAGGACACATGGTTGTACTGGACTTATTGAGAGACTTAACGTCAATCCCAACGAGCTTCCTTCCTGATGGAGTTTCAAGGGTGATTTAAACTCCAAGCTCTTCAACCTCATTTGCTAACTTTAGACCTAACCTCCACGTAGCATGCACTGTCACTGTGAATAAAGTGCTCATTCATTCATTCATTCCACTCATACTTACCGAGTGCTTATTTTGGGCCCATCACTGTGCCAGGGCTGGGGACACAGGGCTCCGCTGTGGCTTCCAACCGCAGTTGCCCCAGGCGCTGGGGGAGGGAGAGCTCTCTTTGTGAGGTGGTGGTCAGGGCAGGTTTTCTGGGATGGGTGGAACTGGGGCAGGTAAAAGAAAGACTGAAATTGGACAGAGCGAGTGCTTTCCTGGGGGGTGGGGATGGGGCCCTGCGAGTGAAGGCATCCTCAGATCCGTGTGCATTCTCTGGGGTGATGGAGATTAGTAGCCTCAGTCAGGCTAGGAAAAACCTAAAATTAGCCTGACCAGCTGGGCCCTGGGCTGTGTGGGACCCCCCCTTACCCCGCTTGCCTCCTCGGGTTTCAGAAAGCACGAGTGTGTGCAGGAACGGCCTGCTCGGCCCAGGTCACGACAGGCAGATCAGGGCACCCGGGGCCAGGCGGAGCAGGGCTGTGGTTCCCAGCAGGGACATGGTCTCTGTCCCTGGGAGGCTCCCTAGTTCTGCAGGGCCTGGCAAGAGGGAAGTGGGAGTCCTGCTCTTCCCATATCCTTCTTAACAGCACTTCCTCTTCCCCTTCCAGATCTGCAGGGCCCTAAGATGGGCTCTGCCCAGGCTAGCAAACCACAGGGGCACACCCAGCCAGGGACAGAGCCCTGGACAGGCCGCTTCCTGGGGCACTGGGGGAGGAGCAGCCAGAAAACCTCACCTTTACCCACTTCACCCTGTGCCAGCCTCCTCTCCTACCCTGCCTGGAACTCCCTTAGTCACCCCAGCAAAACCACAGAGTGGGTGCTGTTATCAAGCCTTAAAAGTTGCTGGAGAAGCTAATCTTGCCTTAGAAGGTGCTGGCACTGCTCTGAGTAGATGAGGAGCAGTGGTGTTGGCACCATGTGTGTGGCGGGAAGAGATGCCAGCCTCCTGGTGTTGGCAGTGGTCGGGGCTGGGCGGCTGGGCGGCTGGGCGGCTGGGCGGCCTTTCCCATGCAGTGCCTGTCCCATCCCCACATCGGACATCCGTGACTTGCTGCTTCTCCCCAGAATGCCCTGTCTACTACTCTCCGCCTTCTTACCTTCCTCCAGTCTGGGGTCCTTTCTCCTGGGTCACCAACCCCAAGACAATTTGCAAATGCCACCTCTGGTCATGAAGCCCCCTTATTTGCAACAGTGCTGGAAGTTTCTGAAGCATGAAGCATTGCTGAGCATGGGCAGTAGGGGCTCAGGAAGGCTTCCTGAGAGGTAGGACTGACACAGGGCTCTGTAACAGACTGTTCAGCCTGAGCTCAAGCCACAGTCACCGTTACTTGCAGTATTTGGGGTCGTACCATCTGCCCTGTGCCACACGGGCGTCCCACGTGCCCAGCAGTGTTATTCACTGAAATGTCCGTTTGGGGTTCCTCCCCCTACATGCCTTCACCCCATTCCCGTGCAACACCGTGCTTTGTCTACACTGGCGCTGGGAATGGGGTGGAGCCCGGAATGGCCTATCTGGGGTGAGTCTTCAGTGGGTGACAGACTGGCCACTTGCAGGCTAAGACACATTTGGGGGGCCACACAATGGATTTTAAAAACTGGGAGATTTCACATAAAATCAGGATTTCTGATCTCTCTTGAAATATTAGAAAATGGGGCCCCCATTTGGGGTGACCAAACATCCCCATTTCCTGGGACTCACCCTCTTTGGGCACTGAAAGTCCCTTGTCCTAGGAAGCCCCGCAAAGGCTCCCAGAGTCCTGTAGGGCAACAATGGGCTGGAGCAGATGGGGCTGCCCCTCGAGCCGGGCTCACTCTCACTCACTCACTCTCCAGGGCTCATTGGTCCAGTTAAGGGCAGAATCGTGCCCCGGCCAAGTCCATATGCTGAAGTCCTAACCCCCAGGATCCTCAGAGTATGACCTTATTTGGAAATAGGGTCATTGCAGAAGTAATTAGTTAAGATGAGGTCATACTGGAGTCGGGTGAGCCCCTAATCTGACTTCTGTCCTTGAAAAAGGGGAAATGTGGACACAGACATATACAGGGCGAATGCCATGTGAAGACGAAGGCACAGATTGGGTGATGTTTCTACAAGCCAAGGAACTCCAAAGATTGCCAGCAAACCACCAGCAGCCAGGGGGGAGGCCTGGACTAGAACCTTCGCAGCACCCTTGGTGGGAACACCGCCCTGCCAACACCTTGATTCCAGACTTCTGGCCTCCAGACCTATCAGACAATACATTTCCGCTGTTCTAAGCCACCCAGTGTGTGTGTACTTTGTTAAGGCAGCCCTAGAAAACTAGCGGTTTGGTGGTCATACATTCACCTGGCCCGCCTGGCCCCAGAGGCATTCATGTTCTCACCTGCGGTAAATCTCCTGATGAGTTAAGCTAAATCTCCTGATGAGTTAAGCCCAGTGTCGATGAGATCATTCCAGGTGTCCTGGGAGGCGGGAGGGAGAGGGGTTCTGGAGAGTACAGACCCCAGCCCTCAGGGGAGAGTGTTGGTGTGGACCCCAGTACCCCACAGCACCTAGGAGGTGACCAGAGACCCCGGGCTGGGTGGATGTTAGGTGCCTCCTGTCAGGGGCATTAGGCAATCACACCCAGGGAGCCCGGGAAGCCAAGAGGCTGGGGTGGCCCTGACCAGGGGCCCTTTGTGTGTTGGAGGCATCAAAGCCTGCTGGTTCTGAGGGGAAGAAGGGGAGGTCCCAGTGCTGACAGAAAAAGGAACCTAGGCCAACCCTTCCAAACAAGGGCAATTCAAGAGCAATAAAGAAAGTGGGTTATTTATCCCCATTATACAGATAAGGAAACAAAAGCTTAGAGCAGTTAAGTCTCCCAAGCTCACTCCACTGGGAAGTACCAGAGCCAAATCTCCCACACCCTTCGGTCACGCCTGGCTGCTAGTTTTAACAAGGTCACCCACCTCCTCCCCAGCTGCAGCTCCCAGTGGGCCCTCACAGGGGCTTCTCTGTTGGCGCTCGCTGTCTCCTGGCACGGCTGGCGCATGCTCAGCCTGTGTTTCAGCTGGAAGCTTCCACTCTGATTCTCTCCCTGTTTCCCAGGGTGGTTTTAAGAAGGCAAGTCTGAAGGACATGCCAAGTCATTGCAGCCTCCTTGGGGTCATATAACATCTTGTGGTACAGCGAGCAGGGGTGTACGTTGCCAGAGAAGGAAGAAAATTTTCCCGCCGCAAGATTGCCTGCACCAGGCAGACCCCCAGACCACAGCCCCAGCTCTGCTCCTCTCAGCCCTGGGCTCTCCTCCCAGTCCTAGGGCCACCGCCACTGATAGAGGTGGCCCTGATGTGCCACCCACCCTCGTTGCACTTGAGCTCGGCTGAGAGCACGTGCCAGGCACCTACCCAAGGCCCAACTTCCCCTTCTTCCTTACTAACAGCACCCTGCTTTGGGGGGTGGCAATGTGCCCAGCTAGAATACTGCCTGGGATCCTTTGTAGCCAGTGGTGGCCGTGTGGACCCAGTTCTGCCCATTGGAATAAGACGGAGTCAGACACTCACCTGGCGTGCTCAGCAGCCCTTTGCCTGTGATGTCGATGTCCCCTTTCCCCTTCTGCCTTCCTGGAAGACAGTTTGGATCCCGGAGGTGCAGCAGCCATATTCAGCCATGAGGGCAAGGCCAGGTGCTCAGTGTGGTGAGGGGGAGGATAGTGCGGTCAGATCCTTGCTGACACCCCTAAGCAGCGGCACCCGCCCTGACCAACAACTCTGAACTTACTTTTCTGCACAAGACGGAAAAAAAGTCCCTTCTTGATTTAAGCCCCTGTTACTCTAGTTTTCAGTTACTTGCAGCGGAACACAGTCCTCCCTGAAGCACAGCTCAGCCATGAAAAATCTGGTAGCTCCGTCTGGGATCCCAGCACCCAGCCCAGCTGGCCTGGGGCAGCCCAGCCCACGGATGGCCGTCCTTGGACCTTACCTCTCCCCTGTCCACACCCCACGGAGGTGATGGCCCAGAGTGCAGCGTGTGGGGCACAGGCTCAGAGAGGGGAAGTGACTTGTCTAGCACTGCACAGCTAATGAAGAGCAGAGTCAAATGTAAAAGTCAGATCGTGTGTCTCAGGGGCACTGTATCTTCTCTGATGCCAGAGTGAGTGGGGGTGGGCAGACATATGGGGGTTCAAGCCCAGATTCTGATGTGATTCCCCAGGAATGATAATAGACAACAGAGCCCCTCCTCGGAGGCTTTGTCAAACGTTGCCTCCATGAGGCCTACCCTGACAGCCCCAATCGAACTTTCGACCCCATCTCCTGATTCCCCTTACTCTGCTCTATTTTCCCCCATAGAACAGATTATCTTCTAGCACACTCCATTGTTCACTTTTTAGTATGTCCTTCGTAGGCTGTGTGGCACCCCTCCCCCATCTCCAGAAGGTGAACCCCACAAGGACAAGGAACCGGGCTGCTTTGCTCACAATGTATTCCAAAGGCTTAGATGGACGCTAAGATGGCTTAAATGGAAGGAAGAATTCAGTTCAGTTTGCCAAACTGAATTAAACAGCACCGTTTCCTACGCACCAACTATCATGGCTGAATCGTCCCTGAAATTCATATGTTGAAGCCCTAACCCCCAGTACCTCAGAATGTGGCTGTATTTGGAGATAGGCCTTTAAAGAGATAATTAAGTTAAAAGGAGGTCATTAGAGTGGGCCCTGATCCAAGATGACTGGTGTCATAAGAGGAGATTAGGACACAGACCACAGAGGGCAGACCACGTGAAGACACAGGGAGAAGACGCTGTCTCCAAGCCAACACTCTCCTGTACCTCAGACTTCCAGCCTCCAGAATCACGAGCAAATAAATTTCTGTTGTCTAAGGCACCCAGTCTGTGGCCCCTGGCTACGGCAGCCCTGGCATATCTGCCGACGTGTGGCTCTGTTCAAAGGGTTTTGCGTGGGTTGTCTCATTTGAGCCTAACCACAGCCCTAAGAGATAGATGCTGTACTCACCTCTCGGATGCAGGAGCTGAGCCCCAGGAAGTGATGTGAGGGGCCTGGGGAAAGGCGGACTCTCGGGGTGCTGGGCCTCGTGGGGCTGGGGAAGGGAGCTTTGGTCGCCGGACCTGCCAGGGCCCCTTCTCCATCTGGAGCTCTGTGGCTAATCAGGCCTGTCCTCCATCTGCCCCCCTCGTAACTCCACCCCTAAGCTGGCCCACGCTGGACCCCTCTGCACCGCAGCTGTGGCAACGCGCCTGCATCTCTGTGCAGAACCCTGCGCAGGACAGGAGCAAGACAGCCCCCGGCAGCAAGCATTTCCTGTGTTCCTCATGCACTGACTCGCAGGCCTGCCTGGAGAGGCAGATTCTCCAAGGGGAAGGTGTGTGGAGCCTGTCGGTTCTTCTGCTGCCGTTCCCAGTCAGGACGACAGTAGTGGCTAATATTTACTGAGGTCCTACTCTGTGCCAGGCCTTGTCCTAAATGTGTTCTACAGTTTCTCATTTAATCCTCTTAGCAGCCATGTACCATGGTCACTAAAACTATCACCATTTTGCAGATGAGGAAACTGAGGCTTAGAAAGCACAAACGTGGGGCTGGAACCCTGTTGGACTCCAGTGCTGGCTGTCTTAATTGTTAACTGACAGCATCTGTATACCCTGCCCTGTGCTGCCTTAGGCTGTGGTTGGTGGAGCTTGTTCCCCAGTCCCCTTGTGCTGAGCAGAGAATCAGGAAGGAAGCTTGGGGGTAAGAGGACGGAAACTGCCAAACAGTGTGACAGAGATCTCAACTCTGGACGTGTGGTCTGTAACCTCCTGCCCACTTTCCTTCCCCCACCCCCTGTCTGCCTAGGAGCTGAGATTGTCCCTGTTAGAGTTTCTGCCCTTCAAGGCCACCTGGTATTCATTTCATCCAGTTTCACAGGGACACTGAGACCAGGGCACAGGACGTACCACTGCCACCCGCTCTTTGTCATTGGTAGCTGGTTGTGAAATGCCCTGGTCAGTGCACACCAGAGGAGGGAGGGGAATTCCCTAGGGCTAGAGCTGCCCAGGCCTTCCTGGAGGAAGAAGGACAGCTAGAGACAAACCTGAAGCCAGGGTCTGTGGGGACGCTGCCTGCCTCAGGCCACCTCCTGCAGAGAGGGCTGGTGTAGGGTCTTGTCCTTTACTCATCAGGGACAGTGTGAGGCCACCTGAGCTCTGCTTCCAGAGGCTGTCTGGAAGCCCTTCCTTCCTTGCTGGTTTACACCCCTGGAGACCCTGCCAGTCAGAATCTGAGAGCCCTCGGGGGAGGTAGATCCTTCTCCACCCACTTGCCAGGCTAAGGGGACTGGCTGTGAGCCTGCGGCCTCTTCCTGGTGGGAGTCTGTGGCCGAGTCTGGCGGGGACATTGTCCTCTGTGTCTGATGTGCCCTCTGCATGTGCAGGCTGGGGGTGGCGGGGTGGGGGGTACATGTGCCGGGGAGCGCAATCCATGTCTGTTAGGAGCCTGCCTCCTGTCACTGGTCCCTGGCAGCAGACTGGAAGTTGCTTGGCACAGAATGAGGGCAGTGGTGTCAACGGGCCGGGACGCAGAGGCAGGTGGACTGGGTGGCCTTGGTGGGAAGCTGGAGGGCACGATGAGAGCACAAGGCCACACCTGTTTGCCTGAGTGTGAGGAGGGCCCAGGCCGCTGGCTGCACATCCGGGGCCGCTCTGGCTGCTTGGCACAGACTGACGGAGGCCACAGGGAGGAGGTGTTCCTGTGCCTCCTGGCGAGGCCGTCCCCGCCTAACCACAGCTCATCCTACTTACCGGCTGGTTTCTGGGCCTCTTTAGGAAAATTAGCATAACTGCTTCCTTCCGCCAGGGCCCCCCATAACCAAGCCTTTATCTTCACTTATCAGACACCCAACGCCCTGTTTCTCATTTTCTGGATGACTCCACAGTTCTAGAAATTAGAACCCGCTGTGTTCTGAGAAGGTGCTTCCTGTTTCCCCAGCACATACCTCGAGACTCCACGGGGCACCTCTGCGTAGGGCAGAATTAGAGGCCCTGGGCCTGAACCAGACTCACGGGGGAGGGACCGAGACAACCGTGGGTGCTTAGAGAAAAGCTGGGCAGGCGGGCAACCGAGGGGCATGGCGGGGGCTGGGAGGGGAGCACAGGTGTTCTCCTCGTGGGTACAGGGGCTGGTGGCAGAGAGACAGGAAACCAGCGAGCAGGTGGGCGGGGGGGGGCAGTCCAGGGATGGCAGCAGAGTGGGGCCCAGCAGGACCTGGAGTGTGAGGCCGGCTACCAAAGCAGGAACTGTCTGGGGGGTGTGGTCACCAGGCCTGTGGCTGAGGGTCCTGGGGCATAGGTGAGACCGCCCGGGCTCAGGCAGAAGGAAAGTGCAGGTGCCGGTGGCTCCTCATCGAGACTGTTCCAGGGATCACGGGAGGCCTGGGAGGAAGCAGGTGGCTTGTGTGCAGGTCAGGGCGGGGCCCAAGGCAGGAGGACCAGGCACTTTGTTTTGGAGGAGCCTGAAGAGGGTTTTGCCGATGCGGAGTCCTCCTGAGGCTATGACAGGAGCTGTACCAGCGGGGGCTGGGGGCTGGAGGAGGGAGCACGTCCAGGAGAGGGTCTCTGAGGACATTCAGCCATCTGGTTGCCGCAGGGCTGTGTTGGAGACCTGCGGTCTGGGAAGGCCACTGAAGGGACCGTTGCCCCAGTTTAGGGAGCAGAGACTACTGTTCCTCCAGAAAGGAGGGGCCCCAAAGGAGAGCCCCACAGTGCCAAAGGGCTGGTTTCTTCCGGCCATGAGGCAGTTCCTCCCGGCCACACGTGAGGACCCTGACATGTGCTTCACACCTCAGGGGAGAAAGGCAGACCCCGTGTTCATCCCAACACAGAGCAGAAAGGCCCACGCTCCCCACAGAAGCAAGGACTCAGAATGGGGGCACCTAGGGGAGGGGACGTCACCAGTCTGGGGACGTGGATCTGGGCCTTGAATCAGGCCTGAAGGCTCAGCGGGGCACAGACGCGGAGGTGGGTGTCACAGGAGGGCAGGGGATGAGCCGGGCAGAGCCGGGGTCGAAACGGTTGTCCATTTGGACGCCCTACATCCCTCCTCCCCAGGCCGCACCTTCTCCCACGTTACTGCCTCAGCCTCTCCACGGCAGGCTCCCTTCCGGATTCCAGGCCACTCTCTGGGAGCTAAAAAGAGTCTTTTAGAAATGCAGACCCCCACGGCTACCTCCCCTAGATGGCTTTCAATTACCTTCAAGATGAAACCCGAATTCTTCAGTGGGGCCAGCCCGCCTGCTCCTCCCTTTGGGCAGTTTGTCCACCACCCTCCCTGTGTCTATCCGCCTCTCAGACGGGGCGGCCCCTCCCTCCACGTCTCCCCCTGAAGCCCCGCACCTCGGAGCCTGCTCCGCTGCCTGGAGCACCTTCCCTCCCCAGACATTTCCCCCTAACTCCCGCTCATCATGAACTTTATTTTCAATGTTTATGTCACTATCTTATTTCTCGGTTTTTAAATTTTAAGTAAAGATGTTTCCTCTGTTTGCTGGCGTATAGGAGGATTGCCTGACTCCGCAGCTCGGGGTCGCTGCCTCCGGACACCTCCCGGCTCCCGCACTCTGGGAGTCCTTGGAGGGGAGCCGGGCGGCTTGTGTGCAATTGTCTGTGCTCGGCTGTCTCCCACACGGGCCCTGAACCCCTCAGAGCATGTTCTTCAACATTTTATCCTCAGTCCCCAGCACGGTGCCTGAATTAGTCTACACCTCCATCTCTATCTCGGGCCCCATTTCTGCCTCATGGTGGAAAATTTTAGACCATTCCAGTTAATCCACCTCTTCTGTGGCCCTCTCCGCCACAGTTTGTTCACTTTATTCTCCATCGTTCCGTTCTCCTCCTCCTCACTTTTGTAGCAGACTCCAAGCTGGGGTGTCTCTGTGAGGTGTCCAGGCACGGATAGGGAGAGACGGCAGGGCACTCTTAAGCCTGGCTGGCCTGGGCTCCAGCTTTTGTCCTGCGGTCTGCATTGGTCCCCCAGCCCTGGCCGAGATGCGTTTCGCCAGGGAGAAGGAAGGGGACAAGCACTGCCGCTTCATTCATATCCAAGAGCTCCTTTCCTTTGCAAATCCTAAGCCTCCAGATCCCACTGTGAGAAACAAAGCCCTGGAGAGGGAGGTGTGGGCAGGCAGTAAAGCATGCACCCCCACCTCCTTCCCTGCAGCTCAGCAAAGCAGGTTGACTCTGCAGAAAGTACTGGAGGCCCAGGTAGGTATTTCTAAGGTATTTGCTCAGCTTAATAAAGTGAAGAGGAATGTTTCGGAGTTGGGGGTGGGGGTTCGGGTGTCAGCAAGGAAGGCCGGCAGGGCCACTGGTGGGAGGCTGGCTGAATGCAGAGGGACTCAGTAAGAAAAGGGATGTCTGTGTTGCCATGGCGTCTGGGTAGGCCCTGTCTGTCTCCCCAAACTTTCAATAATGTAAGCTGTACACGAGTTGGCGTGTACCTGCAAAAGGAAGGGAGGCTGTTTCCATCCCAGAGTCAAATTCCCTCCCACCTCCTTGCCCTTGGGAGGCCCTCTGGGAGGCAGGAATCCCAGGAGACTGTGATCCTGGGGTGACCAGCTGCTAAATGGGCTGAGGCCTCTGTGGAGAGACAGTCTGGGAAAGAGGGTCACCTTTGAGAAGTGTGGTCACCTGGACAGACCTGGGACATGGAGGAGTCAACTCTCCCACCCTCCTTTATGGACACATTTGGCTCTTTCAATAAGCACCTTTGGGGATGTTTGTGTATGCTGTCAACCCAAAATAAGTGACTGGGGCAAAGATCTCAATCAATGAAGGTTTATTAAGCCTAAGTTGAGGGCACGCCTGAGAAAACCACAAACCATAGACAAAGCTGTGGCTGTTTTTCCAAAGGGGAATTTGGAATTTTCAGCATTTAAAGGCCTACAGACAGCTGGGCAGTAGTGAGACAAAATGGTTACATTCTTGTGGGGCCTAGGAAAGTCTATATTTCACATATAAGAGAAGGTAAATGTTAGAAGAGAAAAAGGGAGTGGAGGAAGCATCAGTTATGTGGGTGTCCCTGGGTAGGTGGAAGAATGTCTGACCCTATCTTGTGTCTGTTCTATACCTGTGAAGAGTATTGGCCTAAAATCAGACCGACTTTAGTTTTAGGAGCTAGACAGATGTAGCCTGCTGACTTAAAGCTACAGTTTGCATGTCCGTGCTTGTGGGGAAGCCAGTGGGGATTTCCTTCATGGATGTTGGAGGGGCCAGCTCTTCCCAGGTGCCCGAGGCCTTTACATTTTCTTTTTTTATTTTTATTTTTTTTATTTATTATTATTTTTTATTTCAGCTTATTATGGGGGTACAAAAGCTCAGGTTATATATATTGCCCATGTCCCGTCCATCCCCTGAGTCAGAGCCTCAAGCGTGTCGATTCCTCAGACAGTGCACCTGACACTCACCATGTAGTCATACCTCCATCCCCCCCCCACCCCCTACTTCCCTGAGTCAGCACCTTCAAGCATGACCATTCCCCAGACGGTGTGCAACGTACTCATCATGTAGGCATACACACATCCCCTCCCCCCACCCCCCGCCTCAGTCTAATATCCAGTTGGTATCGTTCCCCAATGTGCATTTAGGTGATGATCAGGGAAACCAATTTTCTGGTGAGTACATGTGATGCTTGTTTTTCCATTCTTGGGATACTTCACTTAATATAATGGGTTCCAACTCTCTCCAGGAGAACCAAAGAGATGTCGTATCACCGTTATTTCTTATAGCTGAGTAATACTCCATGGTATACGTATACCACAGTTTACTAATCCATTCGTAACGAAGACTAAAACAGGACCTACATTTTCTTTTGCATAAGGAGTGGGCGGGGGAGTAGTCCTGAGACTTTTATTTTCTTTTTATAATACCAACAATCTGTAAAAGAAAAATTGTCCCTAAACTGGTCTGGGACAAAACTTTTTTCTGTGTGACAAAAAAAAATTAAAAAAAATTTTGTGGGGGGTGGAAAAAAACCTTCCAGGAAAAAAAAAAAATCAACATTCCCAAAGAAATGCATAAGCAATTTTCTGATGTACTTTAATGGCACTAAGTTTTATTCTGGGAAACCAGTGCCCTTCCCACCCAACTTCCTTGAAGAAGCAGGGGGTTAGTGGACCTATGTGTATGTGTGAAGACCTGGAAATAGCTCTTTCTCACCTCCTTCCACAAAGAGAGTCTATAACACAAAAACGTCCCCTGCAATAACAGTAAAATATATGGTAGAAGACCCGCCTGAGTTGAAGCTGAGACGCAGACACAAATGGGCATGTGGTGATCTATGTGCCCAGATGGGTCCCAGGAGGGGACACCACTTCCAGGGGGCTGGGGGAACCGGACACCAAGAGTGTGACCCGTGGTTTCCCTGTCCATAGAGATGACAATGGCCCTGCCGCCCTTGCGGGTCGTGAAAAGCCAATGAGGTAAGGATTTGATGGGCACAAACTTGGAAGAGTGGAAGGCAGCTTGCAAGTCAGGGATGATTTACCATCCTGTGATTCAGAGATAATCTGCCCCATGACAGAATAGCTCAGGATGACTTCTGGGCATACACCCAAAAGAGCTGCAGCAGGGTTTCGAGGAGATACTCGCATGTCCCTGTTCACAGCAGCACTATTCGCAACAGCCAAAATGTGGAAGCAACCCAAGGGTTTGATAATGGATGAAGGGATAAGCAAAATGTGGTATAACCATACAATCGAATATTATTCAGACTTAAAAAGGAAGGAAACTCTGAAACATGCTACAACACGGATGAACCCAGAAGACATTATGGTAAGTGAAATAAGCCAGTCACAAAAAGACAAATACATTATGACTCCACTTACAGTAGGTACCTAGAGCAGTCAAAATCATAGAGACAGAAAGTAGAATGGTGTTGCCAGGGGCTGGGGGGAGGGGGAAATGGGGACTTATCGTTTAACAGGTACAGAATTTCAATTTTACAGGATGAAAAGAGTTCTGGAGATGGATGGTGGTGATGGTTGCACAACATTATGAATGCAATTAATACCACTGAACTGTACAGTCAAAATGGTTATGATGGTAACTTTTATGTAATATGTATTTTACCACAATAAAAAATAAAAAATACATTTTTTTAAAAAGAAAAGAAAGAAAAGCGCAGGATGCAGATTCTACACTGATCTCCCTAAAATAGGCCTACATTTCAATAGCACGTGATTGCCTGATCACCCTGATCACCCTTCTTCAAGACATCTTGCCTCTGCACTTCCTGTTAACTGTGTCTGATCCGGCTTTGAAGCCGACAGTGACTCTCCGCGCTGTGGTCTCCCACCCAGGATCTCCACCATTCAAGCCACCACTGTAGCATTTTGGGCAAAGCCAAGGCCACAGGAGCTGCTGTTCTCTCCAAGGCCCTTGGCAGCCTCTCCCCAACCCCAGCACCAGCACGATGTCTGTCCCTCCGCTGATTATGAGTTAGCTCATGGCTGTTAGGTCTGCTTGAATAAGCCCTTTTGTCCCAGGGAATTTTCCCATGTCAAACATTTAGTCTGCTGTGTTATGGGTCAGTGAGCAAGGAGATAAGTCTGAATTCTTAAACAACCTTGTGAAGGCAAGACATCTGTCTGAAAGGAAATCAAACATCTGTCACACTGTCCCCAACTTTCAAGACCCTTACTTAAAGAACAGACCATTATTTTATGTTTAGGATCCTAAAGAAATACATTTTCTTTTAAAAATTCAAATATTTCAGAAACACACACTTTGGAAGATGGACGTCCCTCATAAATCTCCCGATTGGACACCAACTTCCAGCACCTGTTAACTACTGTTAATAATTTGGTGTATGTTGCTTAGATTTTTTTTCTCTGCACCTACTAACATAGATAGTATTGTTATCATAATCATCATTCTTATGATCATGTTACCATTGATATTGTTTTGCAACTTGCTTTTTGACAACGTGTCTTGAACTTCTTTCAGTATTAGGATATCATTCTTTTAGCAGTCATAAAATGTGCCATTTTGTGTGTATGAATAAACATTTATTTAATGAGTTCCCTATTGACAGGTGTTTGGAATTATATGTCTCCCCTCCTACTTTTTCCTTTATATAAGCAACACTGCCATGGATATCCCTGAACATACATTTGTATGCTTGTGTTTCTATGAGGAAAGGATACATAGAGTGTTTCTACGAGGATAGGACACATTTGTAGAAGCAGAAATGCCGGGTTACAGGTATAAATATTTAAATTTCAGTAAGCATTGCCAGATTGACAAGGCAGGCATTGCTGTGGTTCAGTTTGCAGATTCCTTGAAGGTTGAAAATGCCACTGGGCATTTCCTAGAGGAGGTGCCTGTACCACCAATGAGAAGTAGCGGCGGCTCATCTTGGGTACACTTGACGGTGTCTCCCCAGCCGCCTGCAAGACTCGGCACATGAGGACCAATGCAGGAGAGGACAGAGGCACGAACTCTTGCTCTGGGAAGGACAGAACGCATCAGCTGAGCGAATTCCAGGAAAGCTGGGGCCTGAATGGCATGGATATCTATGAGACTGTCTGTCTCTCACCCATCTATCTTTTGGAAACAGCACATCTCTTTGGAGATACCAACTTTGGGAAACCTCCTCCTCCCCCAGCTCCAGCCATGGGGGTCTAGTGGGAACTGCCTGTTCTGTTGTTCGCCAGACTAGCCAGGGCTCAGTAGATATAATCGCTGGCTGGTTAGAAGCCTGCCCTAGCATTTTTTGAATGGGAAGTAAGTGAAGAGAGTCTTGTTCCAGGTGAAAGGGCTGGAAATATGTGTGTCCAGGGTCTGCCAGGGACCATGGAGTCTGCACTGCAGAAAAAGACATTTGGGGAGACTGAAGCTGACTTCTAAATAGAAGCTGAGACAAAAGGTAGAGAAAATTCCACAGCCCAGATGGCAATTAAGGCCCTAGTTCTTGCCATCTCTATGGCCGAAGGCTTCTAGTTCCTTCTCATACTTTTGATATGGGTAGAAAAATTAGTTTTGCCTGTTTTTGACTTTCATGTAATGGATCATATAATTTGTACATACTTGTCCTAACTTCTTTCACTCAGCAGTAGGTGAATGAGATTTGTTTGTGTTGTTGCACATAGTAATAGTGTTTTTGTTTTAATTGCTTCATAGTATTTCAATTATCTTGAGTATATATCTATGAGTAGAATTTGTTGGGTCACATGGTAACTCCATGTGAACATCTTGAGGAACTGCCACACTGTTTTCCAAAGCAGTTATATGATTTGAAGGGCTCCTGTTCTTCCACATCCACACCAATCCTTGTTACTGTCTGTCTTTGAGTACTGTATAGTCATCCTACTGGGTGTGGTTTTGAACTGCATTTCCCTAATGAGTAATGATGTCAAGCATCTTTTCATGTGCTTGTTGGCCATTTGTATGTCTTCTTTGGAGAATTGTCTACTCAAGTTCTTTGCCCATTTAAAAATTGAGTTACTTGTCTTTTTTTACGGACAAGTTGTTAACAGTTCTTTAAAATATTCTGGGTGTTAGAACATTATCATAGGTTATTTGCAGATATTTTCTCCCAACTGGGGCTGACTTGTTTTTTTAGAAGATCACTCTGAATACTACTTTGACGCTAGATCATGTGGAGGGAGCAGAGCTGGCAGCTGGGGGAACAGAGAGGAGCTAAGGCATTATCGGGACCAGAGATGATGGTGGTCAGAATAAATTCTGACTCTCTGAGGTGGAAGGCAGAGCGCTGGGTTCTGGCCCTGATGCTGCCTTTGACCTTGGCTTCTCCACACTCCTCCGCTCTGACCTGTTTTTCTACCTGCAGTTTTGCTCAGCCCTGCCTGATTCCAGTTTATGTCCATGTCCCTGTTTTCCCTTCAATTTCCTTATACATTAATTTCATCTTGTCAAGTTGCAGGCAGTTTTGTGAGTCACCTCACATGCCCTTAGAAATGAGCATAAAGCATGAAAAAATAAAGAGGGGTATACAGGGCGCCGGGGATGGTCTCACGGCCTCATGGATACCCGGAGGCTGGGCTGCTCCTCCTCCTCTTGCACTTGGGCTGCCGCAGCTAGCCTAGCTCTGATTTAAAGTTCCACTTCCTAAATTAGCCAGGAACTAGCATGTGCCTGTGGTCCTAGCTACTCAGGAGGCTGAGGCAGGAGGACTGCTCGAGCCCGGGAGTTCAAGGCTGCAGTGAGTCATGATTGTGCCACGGCACTCCAGACTGGGTGACAGAGTGAGACCCTGTCTCCCCAAAAAAGGAAAAAAAATTCCATTTCCTGGATTCCCAGTTGCCTGTGATGCATTGGGAGCCTGGTTAGTGACTTGGAAGTGGAGGGATACAATAGAAAGCTTTGGGGGACAGCCCACAGATCCCTGAAAACCCAGATGCCCCACTCTTTTCCTGTCTGGGACACCACCTTCTGACTCTGCCTGTCCCTGAGCTTTCACAGGCAAGAGCCAAGCCGGGGATGTCCCACCCTCCACTCTGGGAGTTAAGAGGAGGGAATACCACGGTTGCTGGATACAAAGTCTATGTACAAGAATCAACTGAATTTTTGCACACCGGAAACAAGCTAGTAGAAATACAATGAAGTATCATGTAGAGCAGCCAGGGCTGGGACTAGGATGAGACAAGACAGGCGTCCAAGACACGAAATTTGGGGAGGCATTCACTCTCCTGCTCTCTTGCTTCATCCTAGGCCTAGCCCGGAGAAAGCGTCAGAAAATATCACACAGCCAGGAATAAATATAATGCAAGATGATGGAGATTTCTACAGTGAAAACACTAAACATTACTGATAGACTTTAAAGGAGACCAAAATAAGTGAACATTTTTACCTTGTCTATACCTTGACATGGAGTGTAAGACTAAATGTTGTTAAGATGTCAGTTCCTCCTAAATTAACCTATAGATTCAGGGCAAATCCAGTAAAAGTCCTAGCTGGTTACTTTGTGAGAAATTGAGAAGATGATTCTGAAATTTACACGGAAATTCAAATGATTTAGAATAGCCAGGCTGGGTGCAGTGGTTCATGCTTGTAATCCTAGCACTTTGGGAGGCTGAGGATTGCTTGAGGCCTGCAGTTCCAGACCAGTCTGCGGAAGAGCAAGACCCCCATCTCTACAAAAAATAAAAAAATTAGCTGAGCGTGCAACTTCTTTCCGCTTAAAATATTCAGTATGCTAAGGTGCCATGTTTTGGGGTAGCCTTTCCTGTACCACATCAGAATTCTGTCTTGATTGTGGTGGTACCTATATGAGCTAGTTAACAGTTTGTCTACTTAGTGACAATTCATCTTGGTATATATTTATGTTTTATGCTCTTTTAATCTATAAGTTATACTTCCCAATAAAAATTTTTTTAGACCAAAAAAGTGTCAGAACTATACATAAAAATGATTGAATTTTACTATATGCAAATTACACATTAATTTTTAAAAAAATGAAACACAAAGTAAGAAAGGCTATTGGGCTATTGGAAACTAGCCACGCTGACACAGATCAGCCACCAGCCCCAGCCTCATGAACTCGCACCATGGGGGCTCTGGCCCCCACAGGTGATCCGCCCCATTCCTTGGGCATCAGGGGAGGGAATGGAAAGTTCAAGAGGCAGGAAGGAGTCAGAGGAGTTGTGTGACAAGTGTCTAGCTCTCTTTAGCTTCAGTTTCAAGACATGGTGAACATGCTGTGGAGAGTGGAAAACCCCGCTGCCTCCTGTCCCCAGGTTTTAGGCAGGAAACTCAATTATGAGTAAAACCAGCACCGTGGTGTGATTGATTTATTGAAAGGACAAGCGGCAAGAAAGCTCCCGACCCGACCCTCCTCCCCCACAATGTCAATTCAAACCTGCTGTCTGAAGTCACTTTGTCTATTCCTGGTGTCTTGGTTTGGGTCTCCCCCAGACCAGACCCTGAGACATGAATTTGAGTGCAAATAGTGAGGACGTGAGATAGGAAAGGGAATGAAGCAATAAAGAGTGAGTTTTCAGGCCAGAGATCACAGAGGTATCCTACTGAAGGGGCCAGGAAGCTGTGAGACTTACCCAATGACTTCCTGCCCCTCACTCTTTGAGGACTGCTTCCAGGTACTTGAACATTCCAGTGCTTCCGGTTTGACTGGCTTGAGGGTTGAGCACCCTCTTTCCCAGAAAAAAGCTCTCAGGCAGAGTCAAGGGTATTGGCAATACATGGCCTTCTTGCATAGGAAGAGTGCACAGGGACATGGGCACGACAGTGCACACTAGGCCTGGTTAAAGTCTGGGCAGGGCCACAGTGTTCCCAGGCCCTTTTAGTCATAGGAGAAGACTCCTTTTAATAATCAAAAATGTCTCATCTGTGCTAATATTCCACATTTTATCCTACTAACATCCTCTACCCTACTTCAGCAGGTGCCTGTCTTAGGCTGGGCCCCGTGGGGAGTGATCCGCTTCTTTCTGACTCGACCTCTTGCCCCTTTCGCCACCTGCTCTTTTTGTTCTCTGCAGGACTGGGGTGGGCAGGGAGGAGAGGTGAGGGGCAGGGGAGGCTTGGCTTGACCTGCTCCGTTGTAGTTTGGCCCTGGTGCTCTCTGGATGGGGCAGAGGCCCAGCTGCAGGATCACTTTCTCAGGGAGCATTTTTCTGCGCTCTTCAGGGATTCTACCATCGCTGGGTATCTTGCACTCAAAACAGTGTCCTCCTCCTGCTGGCCAATCAATTACCAGCACAAGGCTCCTCCTGCTTTCTGGTTCATTCTCCTGTTGAACTTCCACACTGCTCTTTTGGGCAGAGTCTCTCTAGAGCAGACCTGGCCGGGCTCCCTTCCGAGAGCCTACGCCTGGCCTCTGGGAGATGCACCTCCTTCCATTCCCACCACAGTCATGTCTCTTCCCACAGCTGCCAGGCAGGGTGGGTTCTGGCCACAGCCTCCAGGCTTTAGACTCTCAGCATGGTTCCAGCCCTGTGTCCTTCATGTCTAGCTCTCCAAGGGGTTCTTGTAAAGCTTCTCTTTCTTGGCTTGAGATGGTGCTTACTGCCCTGTGATGCCAGCTTGTCAGCTAGGAAGCTTTGGGTTGCAAGGAATGCAAAATCCCAGTCAAACTGGCTTAAACCATAAAGCCTTTAACTGTAAGGCATTAGGTACTTCAGGGCAAACTGATCTGGTGGTTTGAAGACATCTCCAGGGACTCAGGGTCTTTGAGTCTCTCTGTTCTGTTGCCCACCCCTTTGGTGGCACCTGAAGATGGTTGTTCCCAGATGCAATGCAGGATTCGTGCTTTCTGGTTCACAATCAGTGGCTCACATCCTTCTCCGTGATCCCTCTGTCCCATCATTTTGAGTGAGAGTCGTGAGAGTCACTCTGATTGGTCTAGTTTAAGGCAGGCATTCACCCCTGAACCAATCAGGGGTGAGGGAATTAAAGATGTGGATTAGCTAAGCTGGTCAGGGTCTAGCCTGGCACTGGGGATAGGTCACATCCTGTATGCACCAGGGGTAAATACACAAATGAAAATTTGGTACTGTTCCCCTTAAAAAGGGGGTGGATACTGAGTAGACAACTCTGTTAGTTTCCTAGGGTTGCCATACACAACAAAGTACACTCATGCATTGCCTAACAACAGGGATATATTCTGAGAAATGCATCTTAGGCAGTTTCATCATTGTGCAAACATCATAGAGTGTAGTATTTATACCAACCTAGATGGCATAGCCTACTACACACGTAGGCTATATGGTATAGCCTATTGCTCCTAGGCTACCAACCTATACTGACTACTGTGGGCAATTGTAACACAATAGCAAGTATTTGTATATCTCAACATACTTAAACATAGAAAAGGGACAGTAAAAATATGGTGTGAAAATTGAAAAATGGTACACCCGTACAGGGCATTTACCATGAATGGAGCTTGCAGGAGTGGAAGTCAGTCGCTCTGGGTGAGTCAGTGA
Source organism: Lemur catta (assembly GCF_020740605.2). Lineage (NCBI taxonomy): Eukaryota > Metazoa > Chordata > Mammalia > Primates > Lemuridae > Lemur > Lemur catta. The sequence continues at coordinate 8,175,382 of NC_059135.1, forward strand.
GTGAGTGGTGAGTGAATGTGAAGGCCTAGGACACTACTGTACACTGCTGTAGACTTCATAAATGCTGTGTACTTAGGCTACACTAAACTTATAAAACAATAAAGTAATTGCCCTACAATGTTACAATGGCTATGATGTCACTAGGCGATAGGAATTGTTGAGCTCCATCATAACCTTTTTTTTTTTGAGATAGAGTCTCACTTGGTTGCCCAGGCTAGAGTGTCATGGCACCAGCCTAGCTCATTGCAACCTCAAACTCTTGGGCTCAAGCACTCCTCCTGCCTCAGCCTCCCTAGTAGCTGGGACTACAGGCTCGCACCACCACACCTGGCTAATTCATTATAATCTTATGGGACCACCGTTGTATATGCAATCCATTGTTGACCTAAATATGTCTTTATTTGGCACATGACTGTACCAAAAAATGGGGTGGCTTAAAATAACAGAAATTTAAATGGAAGCTAGAAGTCTAAAATCAAAGTGTTAGCAAGGTGGCGATCTTTCTGAAGATATACAAGATGTGCAGAATAACCACTGGGAGGCAGAGCAGTCAAAAAGCAGTTGAGGCCAGGCATCATGGCTCACGCTTGTAATCCTAGCGCTCTGGGAGGTCCAGGCAGGCAGATCGCTTGAGCTCAGGAGTTGGAGACCAGCCTGAGCAAGAGACCCCATCACTACTAAAAATAGAAAAAGTAGCCAGGTGTCATGTGCGCCTGTAGTTGCAGCTACTTGGGAGGCTGAGGCAGTGGGATCCCTTGAGCTCAGGATTTGAGGTTACAGTGAGCTATGATGATACCACGGCACTTTACCTCAAAACAAACAAACAAACAAAAACCAGTTGAGACCACTCTGCTGAGATTTTTTTTTCTGACCTTTTTCTGGGTTCTTCTAAAATGGGAGTAAGATGAGTGACTATTCCCCAGCTCATCAGAAGACATTCATCCAAATGAGGGAGCGCCCACACGCTATCCTTGCAGCCTTGCCTATATTCTAACGATGTTTCCAAGATAAAAATATTTCTGATACTCCTCTTTGAAATTTCTTTTCAGAATAGATAACATACACTTTTGACACACGCTTTTTCTCCCAAGGGCAGAATCCTTCCTTGACTCTTCCTGCTCTGGTGTTGGGGCAACCCTTGGCATTTCTGTTCTTGCAGCTGCATGTCTCTGGTCTCGTGGCCATCTTCTTCCTGGGTGTTAGTTTCTCTCTGAGCACGTCTGTGCTCACGCGGCATTCACTTCTCTTATGAGGATGTTTGTCATATTGGATTAGGGGCTCTCCCTACTTGAGTGTGACCTCATCCTAACTAAGCTACAAGACCCTATTTCCAAATAAGGCTACATCATGGGGCGGTGGGGGTTTGGGCTTTAACATATCTTTTTTTTTTGGGTGGGGACACAATTTAACTCGAAACAACAACATCTGCTTAAAACTATTCTCACTGCTTCTTTTGCACAATATGTGTAAGTTGATCATGTAGCTGATTCATCACATTTGAATCCAGAATTAAATTTGTCTATTTCTTATAAGTGGTTTCACTTAAAAGAAAAAAAAACTATCAACCGTCTTTGAAGTTATTCAAAAGTTTATGTTATACATTCTGAAGAGATATTCCAAAGAGGAGCATCAAAAATATTTTTATCTTGGCAGCATCATTAGAATATAGGCAAAGTCTCCAAGGATAGCATGTGGGCACTCCCTCATTTGGAAGAATGTCTTCAGATGAGTTGGGGAATAGTCACTCACCTTACTCCCCTTTCAGAAGAATCTAGAAAAAGGTCAGAAAAAAATCTCAGTGGAGTGGTCTCAACTGCTTCTTGGCTTCTCTGCCTCCCAATAGTTACTCTGCATGTCTTGTATATCTTCTACTCTTTGTCTCTTATATTATACATTCTATCTATTTATCTATCAGTCATCTGTATTTCTATCCAATTTATAGTTATTTAATCTTTTATTACATAACGAAATCATGTTTACTGTACAACAGTGGTCGGGGGAGTGCAGTTTTGCACTCTAGGGGCAACATTTGGCAATGTCTGGAAATAGTCTGGTTGTCACAGTTGAGGAGGGTGCTACTGGCATCTAGTGGACAAAGGCCAGAGATGTTGCTAAATATCTTATAAGACACAGGACAGCGCCCGCAACAATGAATAGTCTCCCAAATGTCAATAGTGCTGACGTTGAAAAACCCTGCTGTAGAACAATACAAAGTTCAAAGAAGCAAATGGAAAAATCATCACTGCTGGGGATTTCCACAATTAACAATTTGACTAAATTCTTCCAGTTTTTTATGTACAAAAATATATGGAAATCATTACAGATGTATAAAGAAAGGTGATTATCATATACATGCTGTTTTGTAACCTGACTTTTTCACTTAATAATATTGACCCAAGTCAGTAATTTTATATCACATAATTTTTTATCATTTTAAAAAACTAGCTTTTTCATGTTTTTTAACCATTCATGTGGTTAAAAAAATAAGAATTGCAAAAATGGGTAAATAGAAAATGTTTTTTCATAAGTGGTTATGTGTATTTTGATACATGTGAATTCTTAAAAAACCCCACAAGTTATGCTATAACACTGTTGCATATTTTGCTTTCATTACTTAATAATATATCTTCAGACAATTTCCATAGCTACAATGCAGACCCACTCTGTTCTTTATAATGGTGCCTAGAGTTACCTATTATCTTATCGATATACAGTTGGCTCTTTCTAATTTTGCTGTCACCATCAATGATTTGTGGTCATATCCACAACAACAATCTGCAGACCTGTGTGACTATATCCCAAAGAACTGGAATTGGTGAACTAAAGAATATGTATTTACATTCTATATTTTTTCGTAGCTATTGCAAAATTACTCTCCAAAGAGTGCCTTGTTTACATCTCCCACTGCCTCACCAATCTAATATTTAAATTTTGTTAATCTGCTTTAGTAATTGTTTTTTTTTTTTTTTTTTTTTTTTTTTTTTTGAGACAGAGTCTCACTTTGTTACCCGGGCTAGAGTGAGTGCCGTGGCATCAGCCTAGCTCACAGCAACCTCAAACTCCTGGGCTCAAGCGATCCTACTGCCTCAGCCTCCCGAGTAGCTGGGACTACAGGCATGAGCCACCATGCCCGGCTAATTTTTTTGTATATATATTTTTAGTTGGCCAGATAATTTCTTTCTATTTTTAGTAGAGACGAGGTCTCACTCTTGCTCAGGCTGGTCTCGAACTCCTGACCTCGAGCGATCCACCCGCCTCGGCCTCCCAGAGCTAGGATTACAGGCGTGAGCCACCGCGCCCGGCCAGTAATTGTTTTTAGAGATGAGGTCTGGCTGTATTGCCAAGGCTGGGCTGGAACTCCTGGCATGAGGGATCCTCCCACCTCAGCCTCCCCAGTAGCTGGGACGACAGGCATACACCACTGTGCCTGGCTTTAATCTGAGTTAGTAAAAATGATATCTAGTTGTTTTCATTTGCATCTCTCTTTTTTCTTTTTATTAATAAAAATTGATATATAATAATTGTACAGATTTATGGGGTACATGTGATATTTTGATACATGCAAATACGATCAAATCAGGGTAACTAGCATATACATCACCTCAAATATTCATCATTTCTTTGTGTTGAGAACATTCCAAATCTTCCAGCTATTTTGAAATATACAATAAATTGTTAACTATATAGTCACCTGCATTTTAAAAATTATTAGGAAAGTACATTTTTTCATGCTTAATGGCTATTTTTATATTTTCCTATCAACTGTTCATTTCCTTTGCCCATTTTTTTTTCTATTGGGTTATCTTTTATGTTGTTGGTTATAAAGATTTCATTGAGTTTAAGGAAAATAGCCATACATCTGCAAATACTTTCTCCTGGTTTGTCTTTTTTTCTTGAAGAAGTTTAAAGTTTTTATTTACGGAAAAGTAAAAAATCTTTTTTCCTTTTATGGTGTCCTGATATATTATGCTACAAAGGCCTTCTCTATGCCAAGAATATAACGAAATTCACATGTTTTCTGTTTTTTCTTCTTTTATGATTTAATTTTTGGATTATATTAAAAAATCTATCTTAAGTTCATTTGGGGGGTAAGGACAAAAGGTAGCTGGTCTTCCTGAGACCATTTTTTGAGACATCTATCCCACCCCACTAATCCAAAATGATATCCTGGCTGGGCCTGGTGGCTCACGCCTGTAATCCTAGTACTCTAGCGCTCTAGGTCACTCAAAGTAAATGACAGATCTAGATATCAAACCCATGACTGCCTGATTCCAGAGTCATTGCTTCTAATCTTTTCACTAAATCTTGAGATCTGTCTCTCCTGGGGCCCATTGCAGCCAGATTATTTTCTGGATTGGAGCCATGGTGACAAAAGCCACATTCACTTTAGTTCTAAGGAAATTAAGTCAAGGGCTAGCACTGCCCAACCGAGGGCAGATTTCCACCTTTAGATCTCTTGTGTTGTAACAATTTCTGTTTCATTGATCAGTGCCCACTGAGGTTGCTTCTTTAAAAACTGTTCATAAGGAAGCCCAGAATCACGGAAGGTACTTGTTGCTCTGCATTAGATAGTCCAAGATGACTAATGTTAGCGAAATAGACTTTGGGTCCATCTCACGATGATCCTTTTTTTTTTTTTTTTTTTTTTAGTTCGAGCTTATTTCTTGACCTCTTAACCAAAATGGCAGAATCTTGGACTTTTCTTAGAAGATATTATTATTCCCCTGGAGGGTACAAGGAGCTATCTTTCCTGGTTATACTCAGCTTGTAGTTAAAAGGCATTTTCTCAAAACCTAACTATATTCCAGAGGTACTTTCTTCTTTGGGAACTTGATAGAAATGCAAATTCTTTGGCTCCAAAGCAGAGGTACTGAATCAGAGACTCTGGGGGTGGGGCCCAGCAATCTGTATCTTAAGCAGCCTCCCAGGTGCCTGAGAAGTTCAGGTGTAGACAATCACGTGGCTCCTCTCAACCACCCACTCTCCTCTCCCAAGGCTTCAGTGACTTCCAGATCCGACCTGCAGTCTAGACTGGCTTTCCGAGCTCTGGACTCAATAAATATACCTGTCCAAATGATGTCTCTGCTGGATATGTCACAGGGACCTCAAACTCAGCATCTTAATAAGTATTGACGTTTCAGTGTAAGTGGCATTTTTCATTTGTCTGTTCTGCCATCTCTGCCATTGCATTTACTTCCTTAAAATTTCTTGTTTAAACTGTGCCTTCTCTGCCATACCAGCAGTTTGGTGAGCGCAGAGACGGGGTCTGATTAAGAACAGCTCACTTAGCAACACAGTTAATATTTATTGAGTGAATAAATTAAAGCTCTTGTATCTTCTGTACCAGGTGTTGACAAAGTATGGCCCATGTGCAAAATCCAGCCAACTGTCTGTTTTGTATATAAAGTTTTATTGGACAAAGACACTCCCATTTGTTTATATGTTGTCTAAGGCTGCTTTTGTGCTACCATGGCAGCAGTAGTTGCTACAAAGACCTTATGGCCTGCAAAGTCTGAAGTATTTACCATCCGGTACTTTATAGAAAAATTTGCTCCAAGGCCACCCTGACGTGTCTCCAGAAAGGCCAGTCCCGGGTGCCCTTCTGTGCTGTGATCATGCTGAACTCTAAGATGCCAGCCTGGCTCACTTGTCCTTCACGTGGCCCCAGATTTAGCATAAATGCACCTGAGCAAAAGCCAGTGTTATGAGGGAAAAACAACCTGTGGGCTCAGAACTTATAGTGAGCTCTGGCATGTACGTGAACCACATTTCCAGAAAGAGAAGCGTGGAGATCATAATGCCTCAGTTCCCTACGACATCAAATTTACACACTTTATTTTATACAGTCAGGAGAAATTAAGAGATTACTGGGTATTCCTCCAGTGCAATGTTTGCTATGCAATTTTGATTAACTTTTTATCTCCCTGCATACCTTATAACTCTAGGAGGTACAGGTTAACTTGCAGAAAACTAATGATAATAATATAAAGATTATTATTGGAAAGTCTTGTAAATGATTCTGTGTATAGCTATGCAAATGAATTTTGTCTAGGAGAAATACAATTATTTACTGTCTGATAGAAAAGATGACTTCATACAGTTTATTGCTTAGCAGTATGTTAACCAGCTTTGTGCCTATTAGCAAATTCATTTCAGCATACTTTTGACTCGCCTGGCAATATAAATCTCAGTTCTTCAAATTCTCTGTTCAACTAGTTTTAGCATATTTCTGGTTCCTTCATTAATGAATGAGTTGGATAAAACCATTGGCATGTTTATTTTATATTTGTATGAAGATTGTTTCTAAGTTTTTGGAAAAGTGTAACATGAACACGACCTTTCATCCCTCCATGAACTGCTCTGGGGAGGCTGGGCAGGAATGGCCTCATGACATGCAGGCAAGGAGATGAGGCCTTGTGACACTTAGCAGGGTATGGGCAGGTGAACTACTGTGGTCCACAGTTAACATTCTTCAAAAAGGCCAAATGAAAAGAGTACTGAAAACAAACATTTGAAAAAGGTCATAGTCTTTGTCCAGTAAAACGTGGAGGATTTATAAAGAGCTCTCAATGTTCGTGCAGGGGAGAAATATATTAAGATTCCTTCGTTACTTGGGATTTTAACTTTCAGGATTTGTAGCACGAAGTTCTCTTGTTTATGGAGGCTGCCTCCCTCCTCACAAGGCAGGGGAAGTGGGGACAACTTCTGGCACTGTGGCACTTGCTCCAGATGCTTGGCTGCCCCTGGGGGATGCTCTAGTTAGGTATTATTTCCTAGGGCCAGAGCTGTGAGCCCATCTTAGTTATGGCTGTCAGACTGGGAAGATACACCTTGCCCTGGATACCGGGCCCCTCGTGAGTGCACAAAGTGACGGTTCTGTGTCTGCCAACTGCACATTTCATAGACAGAGCTCCTGTTGGGGAGCAGGGCCCTCTTTGAGTCACCTTTTTTTGGATTCACTTCACCACGCATCAGGTCTAGAGCAACGGTGAGATGCTGTGCACTAATCCACACTGCAGGACGAATGCCCTGGCCGGGACGGCAGCCACTTATAACAGCCCACTTTTCTTCCATAAAAAGGCAACTGCCTGCTGTATTAAGCTCATCTCATAAGCCCAGTTTTTTCTTGTCTGCTCAAGCCACCGTCGAGACTCCACTTGAAGGAAGGACCTACAGGGGAAGCCAGTGGAAGCCGACAGGCTCTGTGCTGAGGTGGGGGCTGCCCAGATGGGTGTCCAGGTGCTACCTCAGTCCTCTGGGACGTCACTATCCCCTGGCTCACTGCTGTGTGCCCCCTGGGAACCTGAGTCGCTTTGTGGGGAGCTTCACTTCAGAGCATTGCACCCTAGGGTGAAAAACCCAGGGCGGGCAGGGATACATTGTCTTCAGGGACTCCTAGGCCCACAATGAAGCCATGGGGGACCTAGGACGATGGAATGATCATAAAGGGGATGGGAGAGAGTCAAAGATACAGCACCTTCTTCACAATGTGAAGTAAGATGTCTCTGTTTAGGTCATAAACCCATTTATGGGTGCATGAACTGCCAAATATGAAAACCAGCTCATGCATCCCTTCCTTATGTTATTCCACCCGTATTCCCTTATTTAGAAGCAATAATGTCACTCATAACCTTGATTTTTCTCATGTTTGGTTAGAGGGTTGAAAAAAGACTTCCATTTTTCCCAGGAGGGACACCAGGATGAATTATGAGAGGAAAAGTCAGAGGCTTCCAAAGGGGACTATGCAACAGCTACATTACGCCACTAGAGGGCAGCGCAGCCTGTCTGGAGAATCTGAAGTGAGGAAAAAGGTTCTGAAATTCTCGGGGAGAGAACTGGCAGTAAAATGCAAATTTCAAATAAAGTTTTACTTCCTAAAGTGAGAATTAAAAACCAACCCCAGCACGAGGGCCCTGCCTGTCATGGTGCTCTGTGTGCTCCTACAGATCAGAACTGACACCTGGTGAGGTCTGGAGCCGGTTCCGGAGGCTCCTGGGGGTCAGGTTGCTGATTGGGGGGTCTGGGGAGGTGGCCAGGCAGCCAGGGTGGAGGGAGGGTCTTCAGGACTGCAGGGGAGGGAAGACTCTCTTTCTACTCTCCGTGTGTTCGGTACCTGAGCCTATGAAGTGAAGTAACAGCAGGCAAAGTAACAGCACATAAGGTATGCTAATTTCTTACCTGCGCAGGGGCATCACGGCAAAGAAAAGTACGTGCCGGAAATCGGGGAGGTTTGGGCGCTTATATACCCCCCACAGGGGAGAAGGGAGTGGGGGTGCAGGCCACTCAGGGAGAGTAAATGATTCTGGGTAAAGATCAGGGGGCCCCCGGAAGAAGGCATGGTTTGCCAGGGTGTGGAGTCTTCTAGCCTCCTCTCCTGGTAGATCAAACTCCCTGGGAGGGGTCGAGGGTCCCTCTTTAGGCAGGAGAGGGGAGCTGAGAGAAAGCCTCTCTCTGCATTTGCTGTTTCTCACGTGTCTTCAGCTCAAAGTGATCGGTATACCAAAGCGGCGTATTTTGGGGTGGCATTTCCTGACTCCTTGAAGGGTTCAGGGCAGAGGCTGTTTACCAACTGGGTCAAAAACATGTTTGTACTTGAGTAACGTGTATGGCTTTAGTGCGGCATCCGGGTGGGGGGGCCACGGCCCCACCCGGCGGGGGCGGGGAGTTCCGAGAAATGGGGCCCCCAGGGGCGGAAGTTGTGCCACGGGGGCCTTGCAGTAAGTGGGCTTGTGCAAGGAGAGCCGGCCCAGGGCCTCCGCCCGCTTCCTGCCGGCTTTGCCGGGGAGGGGGGGGCAAGCCAGACCCTGTCCTTGGCCGGAGCGCCGCCGCCGGGCTTTGGTGCCTGGTCCGGGAAAGGCGCCGGAGCAGCTGGGAATTCCCTCCTCTGGGGGAAGAGTGAGGAGCTAGGGCCAGCCATCTCCCCCTCCTCCTTAATTTCTTCACTTCCGTTTCCTTTTCTGTTAAACCGTTAAGTTTGGCGGCCAAACCTAGCCGGCACCGGGGCGTGGCTGACCCCGGGGAGGAGGGGGACACAGGAAGGCTCGTTCGGGCGACTCCCCGTGGTTCTGCTGCTGCCTGGCAGGCACTTGAAACCAGCAGTAGCAGCTCAGGGTTCTGAGAAATTTCTGATGTCGGTCATGATGTTCAGTCTCTACAAAATCTCGCCCCCAGTAAGCTGAAAACCCTCCCCCCATTTTCTTTTCTGCCCCCAGTTGCTCTCAGACCTGTTGTCTGCCCTGGCTCTGCAGAGAGCGCCACGTGACGGCTTAGTTGGAATAATGCACACAAAGCTTGAAATTCAAATAATACGAGCCCCTCTCATTACTATTGTCATTATTGATTGTGGTAAAATACACATAGCATAATATTTATCATTAAAATGATCTTTTATCATTTATCATTATCAATTTGGCATGTAACCATTTGTAAGTGTACAATTCAGTGGTGTTAAATACATTCATGATGTTGCGTATCCATCACCACCATTTATTTCCAAAACTGTTTCGTCATTCCCAACATAAATTCTCTTCTCATTGCACAAATAACACCCCATTTCCGTTCCCTGCAACTCAGTACCGTAGTCAGTCCTCTTCTAAGGGAGGGGACGTGCTTTCATCAGAGGGGAAGGGGGGGGTCAAGATAAGCTTCACCCACAAGAAACCTGCCAAGGTTCCCTGTCAGACCTTGTGGGATTCCAAAGTAGAGAAAGACAAACAGAAGTGGAGGCAATTAACATTGGAGTGTCCACCAATTCCCAGCTCTCATAGCCCAAAAGGTCAAGGGCAGGGAATGTTTCTCAAGGTGGGTCTCCTGACCACTGCACTGGAGTCGGGGGCTGCTTGCAGAGACACTGAGACACTTGGCTTCTAGCCTCAGACTTGCTGAACTGCAGCATGTTAAGCGGGACCCCTGAAGTGCATTCGTCATGGCAGCGCCAGTGTTTCTTTAGCTCCCTGAAGTCTGGGACCATGTGCGCTGAGACTTTCTGCTTTGGCCTCATTTGGAGCTCTGGTGAGAAGCAGAATCAAGAGGCAAAGCAAGCTGTGATGGAAAATTCCTTCCGTTCACCAGTGGCTGAGAAGCCTGTGCCTGTTTATAGCAAGATGTTTGCCGTCCAGAGGGAGCCGCTTCCTTCGTGGAGGCCTGTGGATGCTGCTAGAACTCTCGCTGCCCTTGCACAGTGAGGTGCTGACAAGCTGGCTGTGGGCCCTAAATGCATCTTTCTTCTTTGGTGCCATGGGTAGCCTGAGTCACAGGGACTTCATCCCCACAAGTCAGCCCCTTGCAAGTCAGTCTTGTGTGTATCTGCCCACGCAACCACGTGACTAGGCCCTTACCCAGGGGTCGTGACCGGGACTCTGCATAGGTCATCTCCTAACTTCAAGTGATGGGTCTCAGTGCACTCACAAGGGCGGGTGGGGGGAGTCTGGCCCTGGTGGCAGGCAGTGTGGATTTGCCCCTAAGGCTGCTGTTGGCCACGCCTGCCTGTCTCATGGGAGGAGACGTGAGCAGGCTGGCCTGCGTCCTCGCCTTGTTCCCGTGGCCTGGGAGGGAGCAGAAGCTGCTCTTGTGTCAGGAACTACGGAGTCCCTTGTTGTCATGGGTGATAATAGGAAGGAGCGTCAGGAGTGCCCACATCTCATCTGGTCACAGACAATCCTCCAGTGAGGCTCCTGAGTGAATCGGAATTATTAAAAAAAAGACTCTGGGAGATGGGAACTCAGTTCCAGTGTATTACGAGCAGGCCAGTGTATGATACTGCAGCACTCTTGACCGGACTGGAGCGTGGGGTTTCTTTCTGAGCCACGAGTCCTAATCCTGCCATTCAGCATCTGAAGAATACCAGAGTGCTTTGTTCGTGCCAAGGGAGTCAGAGAAGTCAGCACATCTGGGCCACTCTCTGCTCAGAAGTGGCCTAGGACAGGGCTGGGGCAGGAGCAGAGTCTGGATGCTGGAGGGGAGGTGGGGGCGGAGGAGGAAGAAGGGGAGGAGAAAGGTGGGGGAGAAGGGGGCAGAGTGGGGGAGGAAGGGGCAGAGAGAGCGGAGGGGGAAGAGGAAGATGGGATGGAGGGCGCAGGGGGGAGGAGGGAGGGGAGGGAGAGGAGAGGGAGGGAACTGAAGGGAGGAGGGATGAAAGGGGAGGAGGGGGAGCAGGGAGAGGAGAGAGAAGAGGCGAAGGAGGGAGAAGGAAGATGGGGAGGAGGGGACAGAAGGGGAAGGGGAGGGAGCAGCAGGAGGGGCAAGGGTGTCCAGCCGCAGGTCTTGCTGAGGTTAAACTTGCTGCAAGATGGGCAGGGTGAAAGAGCAGAGCCGGGAGAGACGGGTCTGCTCTGAGGGAGCACATCCTGCCTCAGCTTAGCTTTGCGGCACACAAGTGACATATCAGAACCAAAGAGAGACACCGAGGGCAGAGAGACAGAGGGACCCAGGCGTGTGTAGCATCTGGTGGGCACAGCGAGCCTTGCTGATGGTGAGGATGTCCTCACCAGTGTCCTGGGATCTGTCCCAGTCAAATCTGTGTGAACCGAAAGCAAACCAAGAAGCAAATGTCTTCTCCCCACATTCTTCAGTGTTTGGGCACAGAACACTTCTGTCCTGAAGTTGAATCCAGCGGAACATGATTTAGAAAATACTGTTCCGGAGCACCGTCTGCCCTGGCCCCTGAACCCTCACTGCGTCCGCCCTCTGCCGTCTGGGGCCCTGGGATCCAGCCTCTGGTGCCGAAAAGGCTGGGGGCCACTGCTGTCGGCGTCTTGGTTCCGATCCCTCTGGCCCGTCCCGCGAGAAGCCTTGGCCTTCTCAACCCTCTGCCTAGAAATCTCCTTAACTAGATCATTGACTTTGTTAGTAACATCTTCTAGTTCCACGTTACCGCGGGGGGAGTTTTATAAAAGTTCCCACCACGACAAAGCAGGGCTCTCCTTCCCTTCAGCTTCTACTAACACTTCTCACCTTCCAGTAAGTCCCAGGGACAGCTTCTTGGGCACTTCTAGGCTTCCACCCATTGCTCCGTGTCCCACAGCCAGCGCCACATGTTTCGTTTTTGTTACAATAGCATCCCACTTCAAAATCTGTTCCCGTTACAGTACTGTGAAAAATCTACCCCAAATATAGTGATTTAAAACAACAAAAATCACATTTTATTTTGCTCTGCCTCTGAGCTGGGACAGAGCTCAGTGGAGACGGTTTGTCTCCGCCGCAGGTGGGAACCCCCTGGGGGGTCTGCTGCCAGTACGCAGCCCCCCACGGCCGGCCGAGGCTGCTGCGTCTTGAGGTTGGGGCCTGGACACTGCGCAGTGTCGCCTCCGCCACATTGTATTGGTCAAGCAGTCGCAGAGGCCAGTTCACTTTATAAGGCAGAGCATTTCGGCTCCCTCCAGCCTTGTCTGTAAATGCCTGGGGTCTAACTTGTCCAGTCAAGGTCACGAGGTGCCCGGCCAACCCACAGGCCTGAGAGAAGCTGGAAGTTTCTGTCTTTCCCTTTCCCTGCCACGGTGATCTCTGCAAGGAGAGGAGGCAAACGTGGAGGTTTACTTCTCTCCTATATAGACTTCACCTAGAAACAGCTTCAGTCAATTTTGGCCAAGTAGACTCTTCCGCCTCTTTCCTTTGCATAAACGCATGGCTCCTGTCTTCCACGGACTCCCTGGAGCTGGTCGCCTGTGCCTACTCGTTGGGCTGGGCCTTCCTCTGCTCCTCCACGTCCTGACTCTGCACGTCCTTCTCAGTTCCCCGAGACGGGAGAGCTGAGGAACTTGGAGACTGAAAAAGGAGACCAAAGATATCTGTGATCTATTACAGTTTTCACAAATGCTTTCACTTCTCTTTTCTGCTTTCTTGGCGAGTCAGTTCAGACTCTCTGTTCTGGCCCCTGGGAGCCAGGGTGGGAAGCCCAATGTGGGCCTGAGGGAGCACAGATGGTCCCGATGTTGAGTCATCCCCCCTTCGGCTCTTCAGCCCAGAAAGTAGCAGGGCAGGAGGCCGGCAGGTGGAGGCAGCAGGCGGGCAAAGATTAATCTTTATCTCCCTTTCTCCATCATCTTTGTCAAGGTAGGTTTTCATTTGCTAGTTAGTTATATCCAGTTTCATCCTGAAACTTCTTTGAACTGGCTTATAAAACCAATGATATATTGTAAAGTAGGAAAAACTAAGCTATGAGAAATCAGGTAAAAAGTGGCAAGTGATAGCTACCGGTGAGACACTGCCGACCCTGACTTGTTAACTTGCAAATATGGTTTGTCAAAGCCATTTGAACCCTGAAGTCTCTTTTATTAGCTTTGCTTTGTTTCTCTTGGTGTAGACGTTAGAGTAAAATTGATAGGTCATAGAGTAGCTTTAGTAGACATCACCAGTTTCGTAAAGTAGGGATGCTGATTTTCACTCCACCAGCAATGTATGAGTGTTCCAATCACTGTATTGTTTTCAATGTTTGCTATTATTTTTTTCCCCCCAATCTTAGCCATTTTGGTCAATATATAGTGGTATCTCATTGAGGGTTTTTTAAAAAAAATTTTATTTTTAGAGACAGGGTCTTGCTCTGTCACCCAGGATAGAGTGCAATGGCGTGATCATAGCTCACTGCAGCCTTGAACTCCTGGGCTCAAGTAATCCTCCTGCCTCAGCCGCCTGAGTAGCTAGGACTATAGGCACACCACCATGCCCAGCTAACTTTAAAAAAAATTGTTTTGTAGAGCCGAGGTCTGTCTATGTTACCCAGGCTGGTCTCAAACTTTTGGCCTCAAGTGATCCTGTCGCTTCTGCCTCCCAAAATCTTGGGTTTGCAGGAGCTACCACTCAGGGTCTCTCATCGAGGTTTTACTTTGCATTTCCCTGATAAGTAATGCTTTTGAGCACCTTTTCTTATGCTTATTGGTAATTTATTAATAGATATCCTCTTTTATAAAATGCCTGCTATTTTGCCTATTTTTTAATAATTGGGGATTATGTTATTCTTTCTAATTATTAGGAGTTCTTTCTATATGTTCTACATATAAATCTTCTGTGGGATATATGTGTGGTGTATATCTTTGCGTATTCTGTGGCTTTTCTTTTCACTCTCTTAATAGTGTCTTTTGGTGAACAAAAGCTCTTAATTTTAAGTAAGTCTAATTTATCATTGATCTCTTTTGTAATTAGTGCTTTTTGGATCTTGCATAAGAATTCTTTACCTACCTCAAGCCAAGGAGATATTATCCAACATATTCTAGAAGCTACATTGTTTTATCTTTTATATGTAGGTCTATGATTCACTTGAAAGTAATTTTTTTGCATAGCATGAGGTAGGGGTGTTCAATTGCTCTGACACCATTTCACGAAATGACCACCCTTTCCCGCTGAAAGGGAACAGTGTCTTTGTTGTAAATCTGGTGACCATATGTGTGTGTGTCTGTTTCTGTGCTCTCTGTACTATTGATTTATGTGACTATCTTTGTGCCCATATCACATTGTGTTAATTACTGTAACTTTATATTGAAGTTAAACATTGTCATTTTTTTCAAGATTGTCTTGACTAATCTTGGCCCTCTGCATTTCCATTTATGTTTTAGAATCAGTTGGTCAATTTCCACAAAAAAAAAATCCCACTTGGATTTTATTAAAATTATATTGGATTTATAGATCTGTTGGGGAGAATTGATATTTTAATATTTAGTCTTCAATCCACAAACATGGTATATCTTTCCATTTATTTTGGCTTTCTTTAATTTTCGTCAGCAAATGTTTTGTGATTTACAGTGTAGTGTTTGTGCACATCTTTTGTTCGATTTATCTGTATTGTTGATGGTTTTTGATGCTTTTGAAAATAATGTTGCTTTTCTATTTTTATTTCCACTTGTCATTTGATAGAAATATAATTGTATATAGAAATATAATTGATTTTTGCATATTAACCTTGAATCTCATTGACTTACTAAAATTACTAGTTAATTATAATAGTTTGTTTATTGATTCTTTTAGGTTTCCTAAGTATATAGTCATCTGCAAATAATGACAGTTATATTTGTTCCTTTTTAGGTTTATATTTTCTATTTCTTTTTCTCACCTTATTGCGTTAGCTAGGATTTCTAGTAAATGTTAGATGGAAACGGTGACAGTAGACATCTTTGTCATGTTCTCAAATTGAGTAGGAAAGTATTTAATATTTCACATTTAAGTATAATGTTAGCCATTGGGTTTTGTTTATTTGTTTATGTACTTTATTAGATTAAGAAAATTACTTTCTACTCTCGGTTTTCTTAGAGTTAAAAAAATCATGAACAGATATTGGATTTTATCAAATGCTTTTTCTGGATCGATTGAAATTATCCTATGTTTTTCTCCTTTATTTGGTCAATGTGGTGGTTTACATTCCTTGATTTTTAAATGTTAAGGAATTCTTGCATTGCTGGAATAAGTCCCACTTGATCCTGATATACTATTCTTCTTACTTATTGCTGAATTTAATTTGCTGATGTTGTGTTGCAGTTTCCCCATCTATGTCCATGAGAGACATTGACCTGTACTTTTCATTTTTGTAATGTCTTTGTCAGGTTTTTGTATCAGGATTATGCTGTCCTTCTCTAGTAAGATGGGGTGTGTTCCTCTTTTCTGTATTCACTGAAAGACTTTGTGTAGGATTGGTAATGTCCTTTCTTAAATGTATGTTTTGAAGAATTTACAAGTGAAGTCATCTGGACCTGGATTTTTTTTTTTTGACTGAGAAAAGCATCTTGAAATCTTGATTTTTATTTTCTCATTGTATTTTTTTCCTTAAGATGCTTGCAGTTCTCCATAAGAAGAATACTCTCTATGAGATCTTTTTCAATCACTTCAAGGAAAATAAGGTGAAGATAGCAAGTGCAATAACAAAGCTATTTCCTTTCCTCGAAAGCCTCAGAGACCGCTCTTTTATCACCAATAAAATCTATACTGTAAGTGAAGTTTATTACATCACCCCATGGTAATCCAGCCCCATGTTAATTTATGTTTAGCCTCTTGGATTCAAAGTTTAGTATGTTGCTAACTACCTAAATGGCCTTTTATGCTTTTCATGGGAAGACTCTTTTCTGTTAGGTAATCATCCTATATGGTACAAGGTGACCGGGCAAACAGATGTCATTGAAGATCTTCTATTTTAACTGAAGCCCTTCTCTTTTGTAGCAAGTGTTGGGGTGGAGTGGATGGTAATGGTGAGGTGGCTGTATTGAAACTGATATGCTCTGCAAATGTATAATGATTTATATAACATCACAAAGGAAAATTAAGAGAATTAGGAGGACTGGAGCAGCATTTCATTATAATGTCCACTTATGTCAGATGAAAGCCCTGGGGAATTCATGCCATTATAAAATGAATTTCTGCCTCGCTGTTGTCTCCTCCAGAGTGTTTAAATTTCGTTAGATGACTCTGGAGCTGTGGGATTCAAGTAAATTTGATCAATAGGCACTCCTGGAGACATAGGGAAGGAAGCCATCTCTTCAGTGTGTGGCTGTGCTCTTTGTGTTCTTTGCAGCAAGGGCAGAGCCATTTCCCGAATTCCTGGAGCCCATTCAGGACTTCTCCTACCCTAGGGGGAAGGGGGCAGGGCAGGGGCAGTGACTGCTGTGCAGTCAACAGAATTGCTGTAAGATCCATTCCTGAAGCATCCTAGGTGGATTGAAATTTCAAAAGTCAAAAGGAAAGGTTTACTTGTTTTTTAAGCAGTGGATCAAATATATAAGCAGTTTTAAAATGTTACATGAAAAATAGTAGTCTACCTGCACCGAGAAAATGGAACAAGTGCTCTATGCAATTACTTCCTGGATCTCTGTTTAACTTTGAAACTGTTATTTTGTACTCTTTTCCCATTGAACTTTGAAAAAGGATTCTCACGAAGCCTGTATAAACTTGGTTCCTGTACAGAGAGTGGTGTACAACGTTCTCTGCCGCCTCGAGGAGAGATTTGATTGTTCACTTCTAGAAGTCCTGTTCAGCAGGGTTAACCTGAAGGAATATCCTGAATTAATTGAAATTCATAAAAGCTTCGAAAATGGTAATCCATTCTCTCCCCTTTCTTTTGGGGTCCTGGTCTACTTTTCATTCATTCATTGGCTCAGCCCCTCATTTAACAAGTATTCATGAAATGCTTCTGTGTCCCAGGCCCTGAGCTAGGCAGTGTGAATATAACTGAGCTGGTGCTTTGGCCTCCCCTCACCGGCAGCCTCCTGGGTCCCTGCTCCAGGCATCTTGGAACATCTCTCAGCATCGCAATATTCACTTGCTTGGAGCCTTCTGATAGTCCTTCCTTTGTTCCTTGGATCTGTGCCATCTCTGGGGAAGTCTGTCTAGTTCCTCCATGGTATCCTCTGTCTTTGGGAACCTCTCACCCTTCCTGACCCAATTAAGCCAAAACTCTCCTCTTTTCTAGGCACACCTTTTTGACTTTTGGGCTTTCTCTTTTACCTACATGGTAAAAGGATTCTAGGATCCTCTGTTTCTTCCCTAAAATTTGTACAGTTCACAGAGACATGCCACTTATATTGAGATAAGCTTTCACTCCTCTCTGATCATCTTCTTGGAGGATTAATTATTGTTTACAATTTTTCCACTGATCCATCATTCTTAAAACCCACGAGGCTCACCACCTGTAAGATTTCAGTGTTTTTTTTTACCCCCTACTCTTTGTTGTCTCAGGGGAAGGGACGAGTAATACCAACTCATAAGCTACTGAGATTCAGAGTGACTCAACGGCTAGGAGTTCCCCCTTGAATTATAAGAAGACATACATGCTCCTTCTGTGTAATCATGAGGTGGTGTCCCTGATCACTTGCCTGCAGACTTTAATTAATATTTTTCTGTGTTCAGTGCTCCAAGACAAATATTCTCCCCAGAAAAGTGATGGAAAAGAGACACAAAAAAAGCACAGCATTCAGCCAGATTGTGAAAGAGGTAATTATGACTGGATTAAAGCTTTGTTTTCTGGTCTACTAAGAGGAAAAGGAGACAGAGACCTGAGCTCTGGAGGGCAGATTGTCCTGCTGGGGAGAGTGCTGGAGGGGCGTGGGGAAGGTAGTCGAGGGTCACCTTGCACTGATTCCAAAGTGACCTGCCTCCAAGTGGAATCCAAGAGCACTTTTGGGAAGTGGCAAAGAGAGACTTTCTGCCCACTAACCTGGAGAGTGGAATCAGAAGATTACAGGAGACCTTCAGTGTGAAGCTGTGACGGGCCAAGAATGGTGGGCCTGTGGCCAACAACATCAAAGAGGAGATCCTTGGTGATGGCAGAAGGAGCTGATTTAAATGTGGGGGATGATGTTCAAGAGTAGGAATATTCACAGAGAAAGGCAGTCATGTAGAGAGACAGGGAAGATGGGGTGCAAATCTGGAGAAGAGGATGTGGCAACTCTGAGAACGAGAGAGAGAGAGAGAGAGAGACAGAGAGAGACAGAGAGAGAGATCGAGAGAAAGACAAGGAAGGAGGGGAAATGAAAGGGTAGAAAAGGGTAAAGGGCAATAAATAGAACCATATTATTCACATCTCACTTTGAATGAACATCTGCTCTGTGGCAGTTGCTGGTTTAGTGCTCACGGCTGCCACTGGAGATTAGTGTTACTTACGTGCCCATCTTGCAGATAGGGAAACTGAAATCTAGGGAGACCACGTGTGTATATTGCCTAGGGTCAGAAGAGCAAGGATGAACCCAGGCATTCTGAACCCAGAGCCTGTGTTCTTAACCCTGTGCTGCTACCCAGTATCTAACAGAAAAGGCAGAAACTTGGAACACAAATGGGGAATAAATGCAGAGAGAAAAATACAGAGAAAAGAATAGCAAGAGCTGCAGGAAGTGGAGGCACATCAGGCGCTGAATCCTCATGGAAAGGCCGACAGGAAAGAGTGAACAGATGGGCAGTGGGTGCGGGCAGGGTATGAAAGGGGGTGGGGCCAAGGCAACCAGGACTTGGCATGAACTGAGGGAGGGCCCAGGGCAGGGCAGCTCTGGGACAAAGGCAGGTTCACTTTGGCCAGGGATGTCAAGACAAGCCATGGCCGGTTACCAGGGTGCGAGGTGGCCTGGCCAAGGCCTCTCAGCCAGGGGTGTGGTGGACTCGGTGGATCTGCCAGCTCCTGATGGGCTCTGCACTGAGACTTAGAGGGGTCTTTAACTCCTACACTATAAAGACTAAAGGGAGAATGACGAAACCTATAGTTCAATTTCTGAAATAAGCTTCTAATTTCTCTCCCCCAGGAAATGGTGAAAACTCTTTTCCAAGCCTGCCTGGACCACAATCAGATTCCTCCTTTTCCACTGGTCTGTTCCTATTGACTGTTCTGTCCTTTGTTGCCTCATCCTATTCTGGAATGTGCTGTGGGGCTGCCTCTTGTGTAACTGATTGCCCAGAACTTTCAGCCTTTGCATCTGCCGTGTTTCAAGTTCAGGATTTAAATAACAGGCCTTTATCCTCTGGGTTGCCTGGGGGGGTTACTTCTTCCCACACCCCTTGGACACACCTGCTGCCACTGGGCCTGGGTGTTTTACTGATGAGCCTGCGCCACAGTTTTCTGTCTGTGTCTGCTCGACTGTGGCTACAGCCTTAGTGCTTTGACCTCCACCAGCGGTGGCCCGTGCTGTGGTGGTTGGAGGGGACAAGGAGTGATGAGCAGCAGGGGAAAATAAAATATCTATGAATCAAAACATGGTTTAGGTACAACCCCACCTGAGAGTGGACTCTTGGAGCACCTCTGTGAAACGGAGCAGGCAAACGCAAGGAGAAATGACACAGCTGGAGACAAAAATGACGCACTAGGATGTCAAGAAGCAAATCAGCAATGTGCCCAAGAGCCTGAGCCAGCAGGTAAGACTGACTGACAGGGTTTGCATGAGTGTGGAGGGGCTGGGGGGCCCTGGCTGAGGGCAGGGAGTGGACTAACGCAGGACGCAGAGAGACAGTTATTTAACAAAGGGGAAAATCACACAGATGCAGATAGGGCAGGAATGGAGTCTGATATCCTGATGAGACAGAGCTGGAGGAAGAAAGTTAGGAAGGAAAACTGGGAGATAAGGGGGAAATGCCTCACCAGGGAAGAGAAACAGAAACAAAATGGAAAAGGAGGCGTTAGAGAGAGGCTGGCCACGGACTCAGTGAAGCACAGACACCTTCACAGGGTGGAGACAGCAATAGATGCAGACAGGGCTGTTAAGTAGAAACTTGAGAAGGAAAGAGGCAGGGTGAGGTATAACAGAATGGAAATAGGACAGAGCAAGGCTCTGTTGTATCTCAGCTGTGGATTCTATTGTCTTCAGAGTCCTGTGGACCAGTAGTGACTAATGGAGATGCAAGAAAGGAGACACCCAGCCCATTGCCCTGCGATGAGCCAAGTAATTATTACTTACCTATAAATTTTCTTTTTTTTAGATGCTCTATGTTTTTGGTTGTTTGTTTATTTTATACCATCTTAACTATTTCTTTAAATTGACAAATTAAAAGCTATCTATATTTGTCATGTACATTGTTTTGAAATATGTATACATTATGAAAAAGCTAAATGGAGCTAATTAACATATACATTACCTCACATACTTATAATTTTTGTGGTGAGAACACTTAAAGTCTGTCCTCTTAGTAATTTTACAGACTACAATGCATTATTCACTATCATCACCATGTTGTATAATACTGTAGTCCCCAAACCCTGGGTTGCAGCCTGCTACTGGTCTGTGGCCTATTAGGACACAGCCGCGCATCACTGAGCCCTGCACCCCCTGGCCCATGACACCCTGCTCTTCTGCTCCGGTCCATGGAAAAATTGTCTTCCATGAAACCAGTCCCTGGTGCCAAAAAGGTGTGGGACTGCTGGTAATAGATCTCCTGAACTTATTCCTGCTCTCTAACTGAAACTTTGTATCCTTTGACCAACATCTCCCCTATTCCCATCTTTCCCCAACCCCTGCCCCTTTACCACCACATACCCTCAACTTCTATGAGTTCAACTTTTCTACACTGTGTGTATAAGTGACATATACTATGTTTGTCTTCTGTGTTTGGCTTATTTCAGTTAACACAGTGTCCTACAGGTTCATCCGTGTTGTTGCAAATGACAGGATTTCTATCTTTTTTAAGGCCGAATAATATTCCACTGTGTATCTATGTGTCACATTTCTTAATCCATTCATCCTTGATGGATACATGGGTTGATTCCAAATCCTGGCTATTGTGAATAATGCTGCAATGAACATGAGAGTGCAGACGTCTCCTCAACATCCAGACAGTCCCTGACTTATGATTGCTCTACTTATAATTCCTCAACGTTATGATGGGTTTATCAAAATATTAAATGCATTTTTGGCTTACAGTAATTTTGATTTACAATGGGCTTATGGAGCTGTGTAGCCCCATCATAAGTCTAGAAGCCTCTGTACTAATTTCATATCCTTCAGATACAATATATACCCAGTAGGGGGATTGCCGGATCATATGGTAGTTCTATTTTTAATTCTTTGAAGACACTCCATACTGTTTTCCATAATGGTTGGGGCAGTTAGTGGGAGGTATCACTAGGAGGCTTTTGAGGTGTTGGGGGAATCCTGTTTCCTGGCCAAAGTGATATGCTTACTTTGTGATCACTGAAAACCCACTTTTATCTCTGTATGTTATTGTACAGTTATAATTTTTATTTTATTATTTTATTTGTTTATTTAGAGACAGGGTCTTGCTCTATTGCCTAGGCTGGAGTGCAGTGGCCCAATCGTAGCTCACTGCAGCCTTGAATTCCTGGGCTCAAGTGATGCTCCCACCTCAGCCTCCCAAGTAGCTGGGACTACAGGCATGCACCACCATGCCTTGCTAATTCTTCTTATTTTTGTAGAGATTGGGTCTCACTATGTTGCCCAGACTGGTCTCGAACTCCTAGCCTCAAGCAATCCTATAATATTTATTTATTTATTTATTTATTTAAAAAAATAGAGACAGAGTCTCACTCTTGCTCAGGCTGGTCTCGAACTCCTAAGCTCAAACGATCCTCCCGCCTCGGCCTCCCAGAGTGCTAGGATTACAGGCATGAGCCACCACGCCCGGCCTGTAACTTTTATTTTTAAAAAGGCAAAAAAAATTAGTCATCCGTGGATGAGATGAATAGGTAAAGGGAAAGGTTAAAAAAAAAACCAAAAACCAGAGTCAAGAGAACACAAAGGAAGGGACAGAGTTGAGCACCAGGAAAACAAGAAGAGTGGCGAGGGGGGAAGCTTTCTCCCCAGCAGTGATATTGAGGCAGAGGGAGTTATCAATGGCAGTGAAGGGCCCACTGGGGAGACAAATGCAAATGCTTTGTTCTTTACAATTTTGTCCAGGGGCAGAGCTACCCAGCCAAAGAATCCAAATTAATTCCTGTTTTGTGTGTCTGGTGGATATAATGAAGAAAAAGCCACCTTTTAACTCAGAAGATGAGCAGCAAGCCCAAGCAAGGACTAACCGTAACCAGGCACCTGACATAATAGGTAAGGCTGACTGGATGAATTTGCAGCTGTGAATCACAGGTCACCAGGTAAGGGGCTCAGGCACTTCATCAGGGCCCCTCGGGACAGTCCAGGTAGCCTGGGATGGAGGCGGGGAGGGGAGGGGGCCAGCACCTCAAGCAGTGAGCCTGCAACTTAACAGAAGAAAGTCCCTAAGAATTGGGAAAATTCCAAAAGACAGAAATGGAGGTAATAAATATTGATGTCGGAGAGGCTGCTTCTGAAGGAAGAGGGGAAGGTACAGGGAGGAGTTAAAGGGGAAAAACCAGGGAGCCAAGATATTCACAAGAGGAGATGGAGAAAGAAAGGCTTCAAGGCAAGGAGAGGTATAAAGAGACGCCACTGCCAGAGACAGAGGCAGAAGCAGGGGAGATGGGCAGAACCAAGAGAAAGTTAAGAAATAAAATGAGAGTGAAAGAAAAGTAGAAGGAGGGTGGGGTGAGAACAGTGCCAGTGGATGGGCAAAGCTGCCCTCTGTGTGTAAATCTCATCAGCTTTTGGTTAAGACCTGGAACAACCTGCGATCACATTCATTCAAGAAAGAGGGTTCACTGTGCTTCCCAGGTCTTCCTAGTGCTCTTTTTTTTGTTGTTGACATTGGGTCTCCCTGTATCCCCCAGGCTGGTGTGCAGTGGTCCGAGCATAACTCACTGTAACCTCAAACTTCTGGGCTCAGACGTTCCTCTCACCTCAGCCTCTGGAGTGGCGGAGAGCACAGGCGAGTGCCACCGCGCCCGGCTAATTTTTACATTTTTTGGAGAGTCGGGGTCTTCCTATGTGGCCCAGGCTGGTCTCACACTCCTGGCCTCAAGGGATCCTTCTGCCTGGGCCTGCCAAAGTGCTGGGAAGCCCTTAGTGCGCTTACTATGGGATTTTCTGTGTGTGGATTTCTTGGTCACACACTGAGACTCTTAATGAGTGGATTTTGCTCCTTTGCACAGTCATCAGCAGCGAGGACTCTGAAGAATCCAGCGATGGAGATGAACCCCCGGGAGCCCCCATCTCAGCACTGGAGAGTGAGCCCCATGGAGAAGGTCGGAGGAGCAAGGCTTGGGCTGCGGGAATCTGAACTATGAGTTACTATTTCCTGATGCACTTTATTCAGGATAGATCCAGTTTATCCTGGAATCTCATTCTTTGCACTTATGTAACTTGACCCTTCTGGGTTTCTGGTTGCAAGGAGACAAAAAATTGTTCTGAATTTATTTTTGAAGATTAGGCTTATTAATTGTTGGATTCTATTAATCAATATATGTACCTGTACATTGATTATGTAGTAGAAATAGGCTAGCAAAGTGATGAGTTTGTTTTTCAGTCTGACTAATTACAGTGCCTATAAAGTGTTAGATTTATACAATGATTTCTGTAGAGAACAGAAATCTGAATATTCCTTTATTTGAAGATCATGTTGTCATCCGATCACAAACTGTGAATAGTATCAAAAGACAATTCATCCAGATATCTAGTGTTAGCAGAAATAGACTTGAGATAAAGTGTCCTGAAACCTGAAGTATTGTTTTTGACAGGGTTCTTCCACACGTCATGGCATATATAGTGATTTTTCAGAAGACTTTTGCTAATAGTTTTTTTTTTCTTTACCATAACCTCAAAGGGTAAGCAGGATAGACAGTGTTGTCCTCGTTGCCTAGATAAGAAAACACAATCACATAAATGCTTCAAGGTCATCTACGAAGACTCTTGGGAAATTAAAGGAAAGACAAAACTTAGCATACTGGATTCTGAGTTTTTTCCTTTGTAAAATGAGAGACAGAAACAGTTATCAAAATGTTGTATTATCTCAATCCTATTTGCAGCATGAGTTGTCATATGTTTTATAACTCTTTAGGGTACAAATGAGTGATTTGTTTTCCCTTTTTGCTTTCTAGATCCTGAGAATATTAGAAACATGCCACTTTAGGGAAAACACACTAGGTAAAAACCTAGGAACAAACACAAATGTTGCCTCATCTTGATGTTACAAAAGAACAATGTGTTAAATACATTATTCTACTTGCTCACTGTATCTTTCAAAGTAAAATGTAAATTTGCTTCATTTTTTAGGCAGTGCACACTCTAACTTTTATCCTAGTGTAAGAAAACTGCTCTAAAAAATAGTCCTCAAATGTGTCTATGGCTGAACCACAAAAGAAGGTGATTTCTCAGCCTTGTAAACAGTTCAAGGAGGAATCCAGCTGGTGGGGGTACAGGAGGGTCCACACCTTCAACACAAGGTCTTCAAGGTCTCCTTGTGTGGAAAACAAGAGGAGAGATGAAGGAAATGTGAAGTGACAGGAAAAGGGGCAAGAAGTAACAGAAAGCAGTGCAGCAAAGCAAAGTTGCCCCTTGCCAGTGAATTGTCTCTGCCCGTGGGGACGGGAATGGAGCATCACTCACCTGCAAGGCAGGTAACTTAGAAGGGAAGACCAGCTTGGCCTGGATGCAGTACAGGACTTGCATGGATTTGCAAGGTTTTTCCAAGTTTTCTTATTAGAGAATTTCCTTGGCCACACACTGAGACCCCTAAGGAATCCTATTCTTTTGTGCAGTGATCAAGGAATTAAGCGAGAGAGAGGAGACCCAAGAAGCCACTTGCTCATGACCTCCGAATGCACCAGGTAAGAATATTGGAGTTGCAATTCCTGGACTATAGAATATCTAGAGTCCAAATCCAGAGTTCTGTTTTCCTGATGAATTTTATTCTGAACATTTTCCATATGCCTTGATTCTGTAACTTCTAGGGTATCATTTTCTGCGTTTAACCTCACTGTCCCTGTTGGGAAATGGAAGGTGTCAGGAAGGCATTATAAACTGTTCTTTGATTGGATGGGTCCAATCGAATCATACATTGAAGATGTAGCAAAAATATGTTAGTACAATGACAGTCATTTCACTACCCACTATCATATATATTGATGCTACAGAGTTGGAGCAATACTTACTCTCCACCACCCTTCACGTCTGATGGGGCACTGTCAGCACAGCATTCCTCTGTCTTTCTGTCTGTCATCAGAGCACCTTTGTAGTCCAAATCCTGTGTACAATGTAAATAGTCAGAAGGTTTATAATCCTTTTAGTTATAGCTTACTGGTTTTATTTTCTTTCCTTTCTAGATCTTGTGAATATTGGAAACACACCTACTTGTTGGATACTTAAAAGGAAAAGACCACATAGGCCTCAAAGTGTTCCATGTCCCAAGTGCAATACAGGTTTATTCCTCACTCACATAAATGGGATGAAAGAGTTTGTTTGGTTTTTTTGGGGGGTGGGGGGCGGTGTCACAAGCTTAGAAAGTCTTCAAAGAATAATTTGTGCTGCTATTTAATTATTAATGGGGAAAAAAGACTTCAGAGCAACTACACCCAAACCCACATTATAGTTAAATAGTTGGCTTACATTGTGATTTTTCATAAAAGAAGAAAGATAATGTGGTATAAGATGAGAAAGAGCCAAGACAAAGCAGAGATGCCCACTGGAGTGAAATTTTCTCAGCCCTCGGCTCAAGTGACAGCGAGGGCTAAAATACTAACCTTCAGGCCACACGAATTCAAAAGGCAGGTCCTGGAGGTCTAAGAGCAGGGACTTTATTGCCTCATCATCAGAATTTCCCAAGTTTTTCCTAGTTTCTTTTTTTAGAATATTCTTCTGTCTTGGTACCCTTGTTGCACACTGAGAACTCCAAGGGACGTTTGCTCTTTTCTGCCTTAATAGGACATGACCATTACTTTTCAGAATCCAGTGAGGATGAGTCACCCCCGAAAGTCTGGAGCTCAGCACTGAGAAGTGAGCATGGTGAGAAGGGTAAGGACCACCTGCCTCTCCAGGACAGCAGGAGTCTGACTGCACAGCTCCTGTTTCCTGGTGCATTTTCCTCTGCGCATACACTGGGAGCCCATTCTCTGCATATGCCCCATCTGGCCATTTTAGAAAATGGGAGGAAAGAAGCCATTATAAATTCAGGCTCAAGAAGATGGCTGCAATTGAGTGGCAGTGCCCTTTTTACTACTGACCGCCAGACCAACTAACCCCTAAGTATTGGATTTATGTAGTGATCTCTGCTTCGGCCCATCCCCTATCTTGTAGAGAAGAGAAAGTGGGTGGTCTGCTGTTTCTTGATTTTTTGCAAACCTGTTCAAAACTCAACAGACCCGGGTCATACTCTCTAATTATTGACAGAAAGAAATCCTTCTGGTTATTACTGTCAAATTCAATTCATAGCTTTTGACAGATGACCCCAACATGACATTGGCCAAATAATGATATTTGAAAGATCTTCTCAGATAAGATCTCCTTTTATCTTGACAACACCCTAGAAGATAGGCAAAATAATGGCTGTTTCCACCATTTCACAAATGGGGAAACTCCAGCACACAAACACTTCAGGGTTTGTTTTTTTTTTTCACATGATATATGGAAGGTTACAGGAAGAGGCAGGAGTAATAGCCTGAACTACCAAACATCCACAGTCCTTTATTCAAAACCCTTGAAGCAACATGTATTTCAGAATTTAAAAATGTTTTTATTATTTTTAAAAGACAATGTGATTTATATTTTCTATATTATAAAACACCTCAATAGAGTCTGGGGCAAAATCTTATTCTAAAATATACTATATTAATGTTTCAGCAGCAAATTGTATAAATATTCACTCCAAATATAAGATTTTATAGAGACTTATGGTGGCTGAAGTCCAGATTTACCGCCAAATTGGCTAGCTGCAAACATATGCAAAAATATTGGTTTTCAAAACATGTTTGATTTTGCAATTAGAGCTAAAGGATTGTTGGTCCCTACTCCATTTGGTGTAGTGATCCCTTTCCTTTAGACAGGGAGAGACAGAAATGATCATTACAGCATCTTTATGGCCCAAATCTTGTCTTCAGTGTAAGTAGTCATAAGATTTACAATCTTTTAGTTATGGATTACTGGTTTTGTTTTCCTTGCCGTTCTAGATCCTGTGAATATTGGAAACACAGCTATTAGGTTATTAAGTATGAAATGTCCGATTTCCTTAAGTACTCAGCTTGACAGTTGCTATCTCTGACATTTCACTTTGACACTTCTTGTTTTATTTTTATTGTGAAGGTACATCCTCATTCTTTAAAACACATGGTTTGGCTTGTGATTATCCTTCAAAAACATTTTTTACAGCAATTTTTGTGAAACCACGGGTAAAGTAAAAATTCAAGTTATCTTTGAATATCAGTTCTGTCATGGAACCACTGTGGTGCAGACAGCTCAAAATGCCAATGAAGTGTTTGGGAAGGATGTGGCTAATGAAGGCACAGTATGTCAATGTTTTGAAGTTCTGTTCTGGTGATTTTGATCTTGAAAATGAGCCATGTGGGTGACCTGAGACCACGGTGGATAAGAATGAGCTGAAAGCTGTAGTGGAAATGAATCCATCACAACCTAGGTGTGAATTAGCAGCAAGGTTTGGCATTACTATTCCAAAAATACTGCACCATTTGAAACAAATCAGCAAGGTAAAGCAGTTGGATAGATGGGTTTTGCATGAATTAAACGAGCGTCAGAAGAGAAATCGTCTTGAAGCTTGCCTTTCTTTGCTGTCACAAAATAAAGGTAAACTGTTTCTACACGGTATTGTGACATGTGATAAAAAATGGATTCTTTTTGACAATCATAAGTGTTTGGCCCAATGGTTGGATAAAGATGAAGTACCGAAACACAGTCCAAAACCAAATATTCATCCAAAAAAGCTAATGGTATCTGTTTGGTGGTCCAGTGCTGGTATCCATTGCAGCTTCCTGAAATCTGATCAATCGATTACAGCAGATGTCTACTGCAACCAATTGGATGAAATGAAGGGGATGCTTGCACTTAAGCAGTTGAGATTGGTCGATAGAGACAGGCCAATCCTCTTGCAAGACAACGCTCCACCACATGTCGCACAAACAACACTGCGGAAACTACAGAAGCTTGACTTGGAAACTCTCTGCCATCAACCGTATTTACCAGCCCTTGCACCAGCTGCTACCACTTCTTCCAGGCTTTGAATCACTTCTTTCAAGGAAAAATATTCAATTCTCAACAAGCTGTGGAAAACACCTTTTGTGATTTCATCGCCACTCACTCTCCAAGATTCTTTGCTGCTGGCATAAACAAGCCACTGTTAAGATGGCAAAGCTGTGTCAATATTTTAGGCACATACTTTGATTAATTGCGCTGCTTCTTGTTTGAGATATAATAAACTACACTTTTGATTCAAAATTGGACATTTCACATTTAGTGACTTAATACTTGGAGGATACTCAAAAGGAAAAGACAAAATTGGCCTCAAAGCGTTTGATAGCACAAGTGCAATACAGGTTTGCTCTTCACTCACATAAATACCGGATAAAAACTTAAATAGGATAAAAGATTTCTGGGGCTGGGAGCAGTGTTCTATTCTACACAGTCATTTAGGGTCCAGCTGATGGAGGCTCTGGCATCTTGAAAATGTTGCTTCCATGGTTCAGCTGGATGAGAAACTGATGTGGAAACAGAAGTGTGTGCAAACAAGTGGAAAGGGCAGGAAGTGTAAGAATTGGTGACAAAAGGGAATCCCTGCCTTGACAAAGTTGTCCCCAGCCCCAGCCTTGGGGATGGCTCCTGGGCCAACTGTGACTAACAGGTCAGATGAAGGCAAAGGTGGCCCAGTGGTAGGAATATTTCTACCCCTCCTACATGAATTTCCTTTTAAAGAATTCCTTGCAGGATTGACTCCTAAAACACAGACACTAAGACTGTTAAGGAATTATGTTTCTTTCTGCAGGGATCAGCAATAGTGATCCTTCAGAGATGAGTCATGGAGAAGACCCTCAGGAAACCTGCAGCTCAGCCCTAAGAAGTGGGTCAGGTAAAGATTAGGATGCCAAGCCTTGGCCTGCAAGATGTTAGAAATCTGAATTAAAAGCTAGTGCTTCCAGATGCATTTTATTCTAAGCACTTTGACTCCCTTGTATCCAGTTAATCCTGGGAATTCCTTTTTAGCATTTCAGAAAATGGAAGCAGGCAGGACATTGTAATAAACTCATGCTTAACAGGATGGGTCTTAGTGACTAAGTGTATGTAATTATATATTGCTGCTGTAGAAGAAATAAATAGCAAAATGATGGCTTCTTTTTAATAGCTACTATTGTGCCTACTAATACTGAGATCTTAGATTTTTATAGCAACATATTGGTTGACCTTAATGTTGTCTGTAAGAGCCTCAAAAGACAACTGTTCCTACTATGTAATTATAGACAGAAATAAAAACTTCTGATCAGCCACTCTCAAACTTTAATATACTTTTTGGCAGAAATACGTTGTGTTATTTTAGTGCACTTTGGCAAATAAGATCCCATTTTGTCATCACAAAATCCTTAAGACGTAGGCGGCCTAACGCTTGCTATCCCCATTTTGGGGTGACAAAATAGATGTACAAAGGTATGAGGGCCAGAAAACAAAAAGAACAATAGGGACTGGCAACCCAAGTGTCTCATGGTGGGTAACTGTTGCGTGTAACAGACAGGCGGCTAAGAGCTATGTCATGGGAATCAAAGTCCAAAGAAGAGACACAAGGAACCCAGAGTATTCACAGGGAACTATATCAGTGCCTGATGCAAGGAAGCTTGTTTAACAACAACAACCATTTGTGTGTGTGAGTGTGTGTATTCACTGTATATAATATATACATACACACGTGTATATATACTGGTTGAAATATCAATGAAGATATCTGAACTATATTCATTGATATCAATGGAGAGGGAAAAATAAAAATCACCAGGAGACAGAGAATAGGGATGGAGTCAGCCATGTGGTATACAAAATACCTAGAAAGATAGAGCCAAAAAGGATGAACATAGAAATAAAGGGGAGCAGAGATTAAGGGCATCATGATGAAAAGAGAAAAAGCAACACAGGTGACAAGAAAATTCAGGGAGAGAGAAGCTCACAGAATCAGTGAGATAGAGTTAGGAAAGTATAGAGGCAGAAGGATGGGCAGAAAAATGAGAAGTGAGGGTGAGAATGAGGAGTGGCCAGACAGGAAAAGAGAGCAAATCTCTGTTGGACGTCAGGTGTAGTCACTGGAGTAAGTGTATTTCTTTCTCTGTTCATCTGAGCTCTGAAGATATTTCAGCAGGACCACAATAAGATGTGCTTCCTGGTTCTCTGGCCACTATCTATACTTTATCATTTTCTTATTTGTCTTCAATGTCCTCTGAATCCAAAGCTCTTCAAATGAGTACAGAAAGAGTCAGAAGAGATGCAGCCTATTAGCCTGTGATGAAGAAGACAATTATGATTATTAATTATCAGTTATCTTTGTTTTCCTACATGCACAGAGGAAAAGCTCTTTCTTCTTTTCCTTACCTCGCCCCCAAACATTTGCAGACTCAAATACGCACATAGACACCACACACGCAGACTTGTGCACAGGCTCTGACTGCTTTCAGCAGGTTTGAGGCAGGCAAAAGAGAAAGGAGAGTTGGGCTTCTGAATGAAAGGAGGAGACACTGAGTGGATAATATAAGGAGAAAGAATGGGAAGAGGGAGGCTGGGGTCACTAAATGAAAAGATATCAGAGTAAGCTTCAAGTTTTTCTATGTGGACATAGGAGCTAAATATACCAGTAGTTAAGGAGATTTGCGGCGTAAGAGGGATGATTTTCAAGATAGCTCTCAGAAGTTATACCAGAACATGGGAATAAAGCTGAAGACTGATTGACAGCCTTGCAATGTAGAAAGCTCTTAGGCAACTGGCAAAGGTAATAGAGCCGGCTGTGTGGCCAGTGTCAAAAGAGCAGGCATTTGGTGATGATGAAAGTAGTCTGTGAGATGAACCTGAATACAAGTGAAGAAAATATGGATACCACCCTGGGAACAGTGTGAGACTATCAAAAAAATTGTAAAAAATGTAGCCAGGCATGGTTACCGCACCTGTAGTCACAGCCACTTGGGAGACTGAGGCAGGAGGATCACGTGAGCCCAGGAATTCAAAGCTGTAGTGAGCTAGGATCATGCCATTGCATTCCACCCTGGGTGACAGCACTAGACCCCATCTCAAAACAAAACAAAACAGAACAAAACAAAACAACAAGACAGTGTGAATTGTCATAAGATTTGTGCCTTTTATTTACAAATTACAGTTCTCTGACCCCCACCTTTCACTTTCTAGATACCATGGATGCTGAAAACAATTCTGCTTTGGAAAGACACAGTGGAAGAAGAAGTAAGAAAACATAAGAATTTACTTAATTTTTGTGTGACAAATGAACTAATTTTAAATGCTAAGGTGTATTATCATTATTTTCTATATCTTTCTTGAGATAAAATAAATGCCTTTTAGAGTAGTTTTTTCAAAATGCTCGTATCTTCACATTGCTTTATATTCTGATTTTAAGATATGATTCTTGTAAACATTGGTGTATATCTTTCCAGAATTTTTCTATGCATGCATTAACATATTTTGGAATATAATTTTATTTATTTAAATGAAGTTATTTGATACCTACTTTTTATTTTCTTGCTTTTTAAAAATAATATATCATACTTAGTAAAACATCTAACATTTTTTATTGAAATATAAAAAGGCTTATTTCAGTGCTGCTTTAATGTGCACTGTTTTCATTTTTATTGCAGTCAGGAAGTTTTTATTTGTTCTTGGTCATTTGTTTTTCTTCTTCATAGAATTCTTTGTTGTAGAATGCAGTCAGTGTTTTCCGTTGTGGTGTTTATCTTTTTCTTACTACGCTGAATGAGGATAGAAATATTTATATGGGCTGGGCATGGTGGCTCACGCCTGTAATGCCAGCACTTTCGGAGGCCAAGATGGGAGGATTATTGAGGCCAGGAGTTCAAGAGCAGCCTAGCCAACATAGTGAGACTCTGTCTCTACAAAAAAAATTTTAAAAATTACCTGGGCATGGTGGCACAGGCCTCTAGTCCTACATACTTAGGAGGTTGAGGCAAGAGGATTGCTTGAACCCAGGAATTCGAGGTTGCAGTGAGCTATGGTAAGGCCACTGCACTCCAGCCTGGGCAACAGAGTGAGATACTGTCTCTAAAAAAAGAAAAAGAAATACTTATTTGTATATATATTAAATCTTGGTCATATATGTTGCTAATATTTTGTCTCATTTGTTGTTTTCTTTTTCTTCTTTTGTTTTAATGCTTAAAAGACACCATGGTGTTTAATGTGATGCTGGGACACTAGGCTACCTGGATCAACAGATCTAAATTTATCACAACCCTGAACTTTGTTAGTGTCCAATAAATAAGTTATAATAATTGAAATAAGAATTTCTCTATTTGGAGATGAAGAAAAAAGTCTTCTAGTGTAGTTATTTTAGAAGAAGGTGTTTCTATTTACATTGTTAGAACCAAGACTTAACAACCAAGTATATTTAAATAATGAACTGATGAAAATACCCACCTTTAAAAACATAATACTAATCGCAGTCTCTCCCTCTTCCATTCTTTTTTTTTTTTTCCACTTTAATTTTTTTTTCTTATTTCAGCATATTGTGGGGGTACAAAAGTTTAGGTTATGTATATTGCCCTTGCCCCCCAGCCCCCTCTTCCATTCTTAAACCTAATTCAGTCTTCACTTTCTACTGAAATTGCAATGAGCAACCCCACAAACTAGGTATTTGAAAATCAGTGGGCAAACTAAAATTGTTGAATAAATCCAAACTTCTTTAAACCAAGTTATTTCTTAAATGTCATACGTATTGTCAACCACCCACTGACTCAATATTTTACTATACAGAGTAGCACCTATTTTAAAACAATGTGAGAAACTAAAAAAAACAAAACAAAACTTGAACCCAGGAATTGAGAGTTTGATGTGAAAAATATTGCAAGATGGAGTCTATCAACCAGAAACCACCTGTTCTAGTTGCTACACTCCTAAAGCATTCTTAATTTCAAAACAGGAATAATTTTTTAAAAATCCAACACAGCAAATACCTAAGTATCTAGATGTGTAACAGTTCAGCTCACAGGCTTGACTCAAGACCTTGAACTTATTACTTAGAGAGATTAAGATTTTGGACCCAGGCTGGGCTCAGTGGCTCACACCTGTAATCCTAGCACTCTGGGAGGCCAAGGTGGGAGGATCGCTCGAAGTCAGGAGTTCAAGACCAGACTGAGCAAGAGCGAGGCCCCGTCTCTACTAAAAACTAGAAAGAAATTAACCGAACAACTAAAAATATTTAGAAAAAATTAGCCGGGCATGGTGGCGTATGCCTGTAGTCCCAGCTACTTGGGACGCTGAGGCAGTAGGATTGCTTGAGCCCAGGAGTTTGAAGTTGCTGTGAGCTAGGCTGATGCCACGGCACTCTAGCCCGGGGAAATGGAGTGAGACTGTGTCTCAAAAAAAAAAAAAAAAAGACTTTGGACCCAATTATTCAAAGATCCACTGACTAATCCATAATGCAGTTTGTGTTAATCAGCTGTACAAATCAACCCCATAACAGCAGTCAGAGGATTCTAATCTCAGTCCAACAGAAGCAGCAATAAAATTAGAAAGTAATATTTCTTTTTAGTAATTAGATAATCAATATAACAGCACTGGGATAAAATGAAGAGAATTTCTTATTTCATCTTCTTGTTCAATAAACTTGTTTCTCATTTTTAGACGAGGATAAAGATATCACAACCAAATATGGGAAACTGCTTCCTCCTTATTTAGACTTTTGGGACAAAATTAACTTTGGTCACATATTATCTAAAAAAAAAACAAAACCAGTTTTACATATTTTTAAATAGATAGGACTAAATGACTACAGAATTAACTTCTGTAAAAACTGTAAAAAAAATTTATGAAAAGCCTAACAAAATGTAACTCAAATTATATAAAGACTGCTTGGGCTCATAACATCTCAAATGTATGACAGTGGTTACTCCATCCTAGTAGGTGTGAAAGTACTTGCTCTCATGTTGCTTTGGTCCAAAGAGAAGAGCTGAGTAAGAGGAAACTAATCTTTTGCTAACATTAATTGTGATTGGCAGCAGAAATATCCATGATGAATAGTTCTACTATAACAAAGGATAATTAAAGAATACTTCTCATGAACATATCACAGTATCAAATTTTTATGAGAGAAAAATATGAGGGAACAAAAATGATAAAGTAGCTACCACAAACAAAAAGAAGGGTCTCCCCCATAACTGCATCTGAAGGGGTAAAAAGGTAAGATTAGAGGGTTGATGATGCTAATATGAAAGGAAGTTGAGTACTGTATTTATTTCTTATTCCATACAACTCTTACTCTTTACAATCATGCCCATAAAAGTGTAACCAATGGCATCTGAAAGCAAACACTCTTTGTAATTACTTAAAAGGGCCTTTTTAAAAATTGTAAGACAAAGTTCTGTGCTCTATAAGCAGTCCTCCACTGTGCATTATAACAATAAGTCTTACCTTTAATACAAAGACTGAGTGTTTGGGAGTTGTGAACCACTGGATTTAACAAACATCATTTCATAGTTGCTTTTTGCATCTTTTTTGTTTTTGGGATCCTCCACCTCATCAGGGTGCTCAGCAGCTTGGAGTTCTCCAGCAGATTCTTCCTTCTCTGACTCTGAATCACTTTCAGAGTCATCTGGACTTTCAGGATCAGGTGAATCATCATCATCATCGTCATCATCTCCAGCCACATCACCTTCTCCATCATGATCTTCTACCTCACTGAAGCCAAGTCCACAATGTCGCCGGTATCTTCCTGATAATTTACTGTCCATACTTGCTGATATTGAGACTCCGGTTCTTCATTAATTTTCTTGTCTTCTTCCCCTGTTCGGAAGGGCGATGTCGATTTGTGATCGCCTGTAACAAGACGACCAGTATGTCCTTTCTTTCCTGGACCCATCAGTCTCAAGAATTTTTGTTTTCTCTCTTCGTTACCCAAGTCTGCGGCCTCCCAATTGCTAGATTCAGGATCGTCGACTGGGGAGGCTGAACGCTTCACCCCGTGGGGGTGAGACTCTCCGGCCGCGCTCCTCGTTGTAGGGGTCCCGCCGGGAAATGCCGAACCCACCCGCCGGGAAATGCCGAACCCACCCGCCGGGAAGTGCCGAACCCACACGCCGGGAAATGCCGAACCCACTCGCCGTCCTCAGCGGCGACGCCAGCAGCCTGCAGTCTGCCACCGGCCCAAGCAGCGCTACTCCAGAACGCAGAGCTTCTGTTGTTTTTCTTTTAGGTTTGTTAAAGGAATCTTTTATCCTAGAGAAGTTTTAAATTTTTATGCAGTTAAATTTGTCAGGTCTTTTCTCACTGGTGCCTGGATTTCATATCATATTTACAACAGCCATTCCTTCCTCAAGATTTAAAAAATATTGTTCCATATTGATTCTAGAATGTTTGAAATACCTGATTATTTTTAATGTTTACATGTGTAATCCACATGGGATTTGCCTCTTTGTGTATATGAGGTGGAAATTTAAAAAATATTCTCCACACTGTTGCATCATGATTTAAAACACCAGTTTGATCCCACAGTATCTTTACCTGCCTATGTTCTGTTTTTGTTTTGTAACCAAATCGGCTAGAGAAGAGAAAGGAGAACTCAGAGATAGAAACACCCTGATGATTCACTGGGGGTAAATTTTAGAATGAACTCAGGAAGATCTCCCCCTACTCCTTTCCTAAGTCCATTGGAACCTTTGATTAGAAATGCATTCAATTTGCAGATTAATTTAGGGAGAACAGAGACTTTTACCCTTTTATTCATGTATTATTTAATGTTCTTCCACTAAGAATTTTCTTTGTACAACTCTTGCATTTTAAAAGTTTTATGTGCTGTATAAAGTTATGTGTCACTATGAATATCTGTTTTTTTCATTACCTAATAACTGGAGTAAATTTTAATGAGACAAGATTCTCAAAATTTTTAGTAATATTTAAGTGGAAAATCTGTAGCCATTTTATTATCTACTTGTATGTGAGAAAATCAGGATGCCAATGATTTAATATAAAATTATTCCAATATTTACATAGTGTAGAGATACAGATATCTCTTAAAATATTACAGCCAGTCTCAGAAATTGTCGTGTCAAGACAATCAAATGGGAGAAAATATTCACAAGCTATGTACCCCCTATAAAAGACTAATAGCCAGAATCTGCAAAGAAGTCAAGCAAATCAGAGAGAAAAATTAAACAACCCCCATCAAAAAATGGGCAAAAGACATGAACAGAAGCTTCTTAAAAGAAGATTGACAAATGGCCAATAAACATATGAAAAAATGGTCAACATCACTAATCATCAGGAAAATGCAAATTAAAACCATAAGAAGATATTGCCTTATCCCTGTTAGAATGACTTTTATTAAAAAGCCCCACAACAGTAGATGCTGGCATCAATGCAGAGAGAAAGGTATGTTATTCACTGTTGGTGGGACTGCAAATTAATACACCCTCTATGGAAAAGAGTATGGAGATACCTCAAAGAACTAAAAGTAGACCTACCATTCGATCCAGCAATCCCATTTCTGAGTATTTACCCAAAGAAAAGGAATTCATTATAGACAGCTGTGTTCAAATGTTTATTGCAGCACAATCCACAATTGCAAAGATGTGGAATCCACCCAAGTACCCAACAATTCATGAGTGGATTAACAAAATGTGGTATATGTGTACCATGGAATACTACTCAGCCATGAAGAAGGATGATTTAATGCCTTTTGCTACAATTTGGATGTAACTGGAGACCATTATCATAAGTGAAGTATCTAAAGCACAGAAAAACAAATACTAATTGTACTCTCTATTAAACTGGAACTAACTTATGGGAGAGTTAAAAGAGGGTGGGGAAAATATTCTTTTCTGGCTTTGGGGTTCAAAATGTATCAGTCATATCAACCTTGTTAAATGCATCATTTGGGTCTTCCATCCTTTTGTATTTTGTTCACTGATCTCTCATGGGCTAAAAGAAGCAAAATTGAGGCTGGGTGCAGTGGCTCACACCTGTGATCCTAGCACTTTGGGAGGCCAAGGCAGGAGGATCACTCGGGCCCAGGAGTTCAAGACCAACGTAGCAAGAGCCCATCTCTACGAGAAATAGAAAAATTAACCAGGCATAATGTTGTGTGCCTGTAGTCCTAGCAGCTCAGGAGGCTGAGGTGTAAGGATCACTTGAGTCCAGGGGTTCCAGGCTGCAGTGAGCTATGATGACACCACTGCACTCCAGCCAGGGTGACAGAGTGAGACTCTTTCTCTAAAAAAACAAACAGACATAAAAAAGTTGTGGAAAATTTTATGATCAATAAGATCTCTTCCTTTGAAAATGACTTGATCTTTTTGCCTATTCAATTCTTTCTATATCTTTAAAGTCCAGTTAATTTACTAGAATATATCTCAGTGTTGACAGGTTAGAGTCAATTTTTCTACTTCAGGGTGAAAATGTATGAACTGTTCATATATACATTCCATTTTATGTTATAATTTCACAAACTTTTTTCTTGACTTTATCTTTAAGTATTTCTTCTATTGTTTTGATTTTCTTCTTCAGGAACTTCAATGATTTGTTCATTGTCTTCCATGGATTATTTTCTTTCTAATATTTCCTAATTTTTCTTAAAATTCCTTGTTTTCTTTTCATGTTTCTTTAATCTATGCCCTTTGCTTTAATTTCTAAAATGTCTAATTTCCTTTGTTCGCCTCCTAAATTTATCTTTATCTGTCTGAAGTTTTTTTTTCCCTTCTAATTCTTTCTTAACTTCTGGCTGTCATAAATATGGGTTACAGCTTTAGCTTTTCAAGGCCTACCTCTGAATTCCAAAAGGTTTACTTTAAATGGTGATTTTGAAGATATACTGTGGCTCAACCCTCTTGACAGTCTCCTTTTTCTGCCATCAGCTTCTCCCTGATTTCAGCTGCTTTTGAAATTTTCTGTATTGTCAATGATAGGACCTCATGTGGTTACGTAAAACCAGGGTAAATGGCTGGAACTGTGTAAATGTTGTTTTGTGGTTGAAGTTGTTTTCTGTGTGATGTTGGTAACTGGGGGTTTAGCCCCACAGAAGTGGGAGGAAGCCTTAAAAATAAAATACTTGACAACTACTGAGAAATAAAGCTTGTAAATCTTCATTTATAGTTCTAAAGGATTATTTTCTTTCTTTTCTGTTGAAGGGGAAAAGATAAGACATATAGATAATGAAAATGTACTGTCAGGAGGTAAGAAAAAAATCTGAGGATTCGTTCCTTTGAGCTTGCTGTGGTCCTGACCTTCCTGCCAGACCCCATCCTGGCTGTAGCCCCTAAATCTCCCATGGGCCATGGTGGCTTCATAACTAATGGATTATTTAGAATACAAGACTAAGTCTTTGTAACAAAAAGATCCCAACATACTGTTTCTTCAACCAAATAATTCATTTCTCTTTCATTTAACAGTCTAGAAGTGGTAGGAAGAATCTGCCTTCCTTAACATGTGTTTTCCAACTCCAGGTCCAAGAAGGTTGCTCTAGATGACATTATTTCCCAACCACTGGGAATGAAAGAAATGATAAAAAGAATCAGGTATTCATTTCTTCTAATGGAAAGATGCAGAAGATTCTGCTGACATCCCATTGGCCCAAATTGGTCACAGGGCCAAGAGCTAGCTGAGTGAGGCCAAGAAACGGAATCACTGGCCAGGCACTCAGCTGTAATTCTATTCTTACAGAAGAAAGAAAGAAGGATTATGGGTGACAAATAATAATCTGCCTACTTGTTCTCCACGTTTGCATGCGAAGTCATTGATTTCCTCAAATAATGAGGAAAACTCAGACTCTATGTTGATTCAAATCCAGTCTTCTTGTCACCTGAGATCCTTTCAGCAGAGTAGGAGCTGGAACCTGGGATGTAGCACAGAGCTACGTGGCCAGAAGCATGCCAGCTCTGATTAGGAAATGAGGGAACAGGAGAAAGTGTTAGAAAGGTGTGTTTTAATTATTGAATATAGCCCATTACAGAACAAAGAGACACAGAGAGAACTGGAATCAATTAAGCAGAAGTCAGAGTACTGGTGCCACATCCCATCTAAGCCTGGGAAACACACAATTATTAAACTAAACTCAACCAGAGCATGTACCACACTGTGTGCACTAGAGGCTGAAAAAGATGTGAGGTTCCATTTTCTGCATCAGGTTCTGCAGTTTTTCATTTCTGTTGTATTCCTCCTTTTTTCCCTCTGTGTTGTCTCTCTTCTTTTTTATTCCCTCTCCTATTCTATTTATGTTTCTTTTGCCTGTTGTATTTCTCTTGTTCACTTTTTTTTACATCATATAAAATATTTCTAGTCTGGTTGCAGTGGCTTATACCTGTAATCCCCGGAGTTTGGGAGGTCAAGCCAGGACCATCACTGAGGCCAGAAGTTCAAGACCAGTCTGGGCAATAGGGATACCCCTTCTCTAAACAATAAGTTTTACAAATTAGCTGGGCATGGTGGCATGCACCTGTAGTCCCAGTTACTCGGGAGGCTGAGGCAGGAGGATCACTTGAGCCCAGGAGTTTGACAT
The DNA here is from genome assembly GCF_020740605.2 of Lemur catta. NCBI lineage: Eukaryota > Metazoa > Chordata > Mammalia > Primates > Lemuridae > Lemur > Lemur catta. Next base: position 8,215,336 of record NC_059135.1, read on the forward strand.
TGCAGTGAACTAAGATGATGCCACTACACTCTAGCCTGGGCAACAAAGCAAGACCCCATCTCAAAAAAACCCAAAAAATAAAATAAAATACTTTTAGTAGTTTATATGGCACTGTAGAGTTTGCAGGGCTTTCTCCTCTAGAGTTGAGGCATATTTGGATATATTTTGCTTTTTTCCCATTACTTCTGATTATTTCTGTCACTTATATATACATATATTTATGTAAATAATATAAATACTTTCAATCATAAATGACTTTAAATATAGTCATAACATACATAAACGTATGCATCTAACAGTTCTACCATCTCTATCATTTCTATCTCCATACCTATCCTTATCATCTTGGTTATATACCAGTTTATACTTAGGCCTAAGATTTCTTTTCCTTTGAGTTTTTACTGGTTTCTGTGGAAACCTCTCAACCTCTCTGACCTGCTTTATTAAAATAGTTGGATTTGGTAAGTCTAAACAGAAATCACCTTTATTCCTCCTCCTACTTCCTTTTCAAACCTGTTCGCTCAATAGTTCTTTTCCTGCCCATGGACGAAGTCTCAGGTAAGCCTCAGAGCTGAGCTAGTCCTTTCTAGCAGTGGTGGTACCTCGTTCAATATTAAAAAGCCTGACCTGATATAATAGTAAAACTGGAAACCATGTAGCGAAGAAGCTGGGTGAGGCCGACATCTTCTTCCATCCGCACTCCCTCCCTAACTCCGGTCAGTATCTGTTGCTTTCAGCTAATCTGGGTCCGGGAGGAGGGAGAGAAGGAAGTGGTGAGGAGCAGGGATGGCCCTCTCGTGATTTGTCCTTGGTGTCTCCCAGATGTGGTGGATGGACGAGCCACGTTCATTTGTGAGTTCTTCAGAGACACCCAATTTAGAGAGAACCGATCGACTGAAGTTCCCCCAGTGCAGGAACTGGCTGTTTGCCACCTCCCTCTTAGGCTCCCAGCACCTGGGTGGTCCACACTGCTGCAGGGTCACCTCATCCACCAAGTGATTCTCATGGACTGAATATCTCTCTAGAAGAGGTAATCGAGCTCTTCCCACCCCCAGGGAGGCCTGTGGGAAGTAATGATGCCTTTTCATGGTATCCTTACCAGTGGGGCTGTAGCTGGCTGCCAACACAGTCAGTCCCCATATGCTTCAGTGTCTTCATTGGTAATGGGGTAGTAAAACTCCCTATGTTATAAATAAATGAGTAGATGTAAAGGTCTTGTATTAATGTCTATCATATAATAAGCACTTAAGTGTTAGCTCTCATTATTATTATTCTCGCAGTGTTCCTTGGGATATAAATATAAATGAAACTGTATTACAGGCATGAGCCACCGTGCCTGGCCCTGTGTGTGATTTTTGACAGCAAAGTTCCTCAGCGAGTAAGAAAGCAGTATTCATTCAAAGAAGGGGGTTGTTACGACAGTTTATTGCTGCAGCAAGTTTTTAGGAGAAATACTGTTTCCTGTTATCTTTGCAGCTGACTTCCTCTGTATCTGTTATTGCATTCTCACAAATGACAGAGCAGATTTTTACTTTCTATTTCCTCGTTTTACTTTTTATTTGTCATTGAGGATGTAGTGGTTTATCAAAAGGCTTTAAAAAAATCTCTCATTTTAACTTTACGAAAGCTGTGAGATGTAGGCATAATAAATTATTGATAGCTCTCTTCTATACCCAAGGAAACCAAAGCTCTCAAATGTTTAAGGTGCCCCCCCACTTTTAAATATTCTACAAATCATTAAATCCCATTGTTGGTGGAAACATTCACAAGTAAACTAATAAATTTTGCAGGGTCCAGATTGATCTTTTTTATTAGTTAGGGTAGGCTATGTTATAGCAAATAGACCCTGAACATTTGTAATTGCTAAAATAAATAGAAGTTGATTTCTGTTTGTGGGACAATCTACAGTGTTTCAGGTCATGAGTGGGTTCTGAGGTGTCGGAAGAGAGGATGGGTGCTGTACCCCACACAGTCATTGAGACACCTGGGATGCTGGAGGCTCTACCATCTTCAATGCTCATCTTCTGAGATGATCCCGGGGAAGAAACAGAATTAAGAGTCAGGCAAGATTAGTAGAGACAAGTAGGAAGAGTAAGAAGGAGAATGACAATGAGGTGTAGGAAATGGAAAGTGGGAAGACAAAGTACCTGAGAGTCACACCAGGGTAGCCTCAGGTGGGCCTGGTGCTACTCCTGAGTTCCTGGAGCTTCCCAGGTTCCCCCTAGTCTTCTTATGTGATTTCCTTTTGCGTTGGCTCCTTGGGCACCTGCTAAGACCTCCAAAGGTTTCCTTTCTTTGTTCAGAGGCCAGTAGGGGTGACTCTCTGCAAGTGAGTAATAAAGAAATGCCCCAGGAAGCCTCTGGCTCAGCACCAAGAAGCGGTCTGGGTAAGGAAGATGCCAAATGGCCACCAACGGGAGCTTGAAATCAGAGCTTCTATCGATTAATTTTATTCTGATTATTATCCATATTATCTGGGTATATTATTGTCTGTCTATGTCTGTGTGTGTATGTAGTGGAGGAAAAAGATAAAAGAAAGAAAGAGAAGGTGTGTTTTGTTGTTTGCTTCCCTGGGTGAATATGGCTATACATACGTTCCAAGGGAAAGCTACATTAGGTCATCTGTAGTGACCTTGGGATGTTTCTAGGGAAACTTTTACTTCATTCTAATTTTATTAAGGACAGAAGCTATAAAGACCAATGTAAAACAATCAGTGTGTAAGTTGAGGTTGTAAAGACAATAGTTGTTCAATGTATTGTTTTGTGCATTTCAAAAGCACGCTTGCTTTTCCAACTCCAGCCCCGTCTTTTATATTTAATTTTGAGAAAGTATGGTGTTCAGATCTGTTAATAAATCACATTCACGAGGTCAATTTTGTCTTATTTATTTATATTTATTTTTTTGTTTTGTTTCATTTTTAATGTTTTTGTTTCACCATATTACGGGGGGTACAAATGTTTAGGTTATGTATAAGAGCTTCAAGCGACTTATCTCCAGTGAGAATGGCCTTTATCAAAAAGTCCCAAAACAATAAATGGTGGTGTGTATGCGGAGAGGTAGGAACACTCAGACACTGCTGGTGGGACCGCAAACTAGTGCAACCGCTGTGGAAAGTGATATAGAGATACCTCAAAGAGCTACAAGTAGAACTACCATTTGACCCTGTAATCCCATTACTGGGCATCTATCCAAAAGAACAAGACATTTTATACAAACGATATCTGTCTTATTTATTTTTAAGGATTGTTCACACCGTTATCTCAAATGTTGTGTTGCTCAGAGTCCCAGCCTTATACATTATATAATGTTTGAAAGCAGCAACTGCAAAAGCACCATATTATACAATCAAATTTTGTCATGATTAGTCAATTTAGAGACAGCAAGGCTACAGCGATGGAAAACCAGCAACAGGACCCATGAGGCATCAGCAGAAAGTCACTGGATAATCACTTTTTCTCTGCCTTTGGTGGTATTTGTAGATATCCTTTCTGAAAGAAAAGAGATTAATGATATGATGGGTCCTTGTTTTTATTTTATGGACTCAATATTTCTGAATGGCTTCCAGATACTTCTACTTGCATATCCCACTTTCAACTCAAATTCTAGGTATCTTCCATGATTCCTCAGGGATTAAAGGATAAAGGAAGTATTTAGGCTACTTCCTCTGGCCTCATGATGTCCACAGTCAGTCCAGTGAATGTATCATGCCTCATTATCCACAACTTATTGACATTTTGTGGAGCAGATTTTCATGCCATCCTTTCTTATGAATGTAGAATTCCCTGTTCTACATTTTTCCTTGTCAGAACTATTCTGCTTTTTATATCCAGCTCAACGCAAACTGTTCCAAGAAACCGTCCTCAAACTCAAAGGCAGAAATGACCTTCCTTCCTACTGTGTCTCTTCCTGCAGGTGTCTTTCTTCAGAGCATTCACACTGTGCAGGCCTATGGTTACTAAAGCACAGCCCTCTGCCCAGGTAGGGGCTCACCCCTTGTACTCCCTCATGGCTTTAGATGTAGCTCAATAAACATTTGCTTAACAAAGATCTTTTCTTTATGGTTAGAGTGGCACAGGGAAGGGCTGTCTGAGGTGTGCAACTGAGAAATCACTGTATCCCGAGTCAAAAGACACAGGTTCATCTGCAGCAAAAACCCTGTCCCTGCTTTGTCCACATCAGGGGATTGACATGAGGAGCAAAGCAATTAGTTTAAGATGTAATTTATTTGTATTCTCTTTCAAGAACAAATTTGAGGTGGCTTATGAAATGGAATATTGTAAAAATATTGTGCAATGTAGGAACTATCTATTCTGATGTATTATTTTCAGATATGTAATTCTACTATGTTACTTTTAACATTGCCCCCCACAAAGTTTAAGACCCCTTTGCCTCCAATTTAAGTTACTTTCATGTGACCAAACTGCACAGTTTATTCATGGCAGAGTCAAGTCCACAATTTACTGTCCTACCTTCAAAAGAATAAGAGTTACTGTGCTTAGAGGAGTGAGCTGTAGTATAAGCCATCCATGGTCACACCTGGGGGAACGTTATTAATAGTAACAGCATATGCACTGGGCCCTGGGCAAGGGGAGTCGTGATGGTTTTCTGGACACCTAAAAATTCTGCTAAAGCCTGGTGTGACAGCCCAGTCCTCGATTTAAGCTGTTTATCAGTAGAATACCTCTATCAGATCTTGCAGGGGAAATCCACCGCAGCGTATATTTTGCTTCCATTTGCTGGAGTTTTTGTAGCCTCCTTTAATTTCAAATCGCTTGAGAGTGAACCACCTTCCATTATCTCTCTTTATACACTTCTCTGAGGTTCCTGGAAGACCAAGACAAACTCAGCTCCCGACTGTGAAAACACCTGTACTTGGCCTCCCCCAACACTGGATCTGGAGCCACCCACTTTGGGTTCAGGATCAGTAGCAGGAGAGTCTAAATTGTCCCGTGTGACATCAGGGGCCCCACACTCAGGCTGAAACGCCGGGCAAGAAGGGAACTCCCGGCCATGTGTGTATATTTCTCTGAACTTCCAGCAGTGAGTCCTGTGTGACTCCACCCAGAGAGGACTCTTGGAAGCTTGCTCTTGGTTTCCTCTGTGCTTTTTCCCTTTGCTGACTTTGCTTTGCGTCCTTTCAGTCTTACAAACCCGAGCTGTGAGTGTGACTTTGTACCAAGGCCTAGGAGAGCTCCTAGCAAATCAGACCTGGGGCTGGTCTTGGAGCCCCCCAAAGCAGGTATCTGCTCCTGAATAGTACGCTATTTGTGTGGGTATTTTCCAGTTGAAAATCCCAGAAGACCATGAAACTCACCTTTTTTCAATATCTCCTTATATAGAGTCCCCTTTATCCCTCCACAGGTCACAGGAAGTTCAGGAAGTTGAAAATCTATATTTGTATCTCTGGGAAATCTCTGAACTGCAAGGAAGCAATTTTTTCAATCCATCTTCCTCTACAACTCGGCAGCAACTATCTCACCCATCTTCAGATCCTTCTTTTATAATTTAAAATGATTGCAGGATTTTCCCCAGGAATTAGTTACACTTCAAGGTCTTTCTTTTATGGCAGATTAGATATCTGTAGATAATGTCATTCTCGGCTCAACCCCCTAAAATCACCTGGGGAACAGAGAGCAGGATGGCAGCAGGGCCGCGAATGCGGCACCGAACAGGCTGGTGTCTGTCTCCCCCTTTGTCATCTGCTTTCCTTCACTCTCCCTCACCTGAGCTTTCTCTGTGGCTGAAGGGGAAGCTCAGGGCAGGGAGTTCTAGAAGAAACTGCCCACTGCAGGAGTGGGGATTAGCAGAGGTTGATTAATGGGTACAAATCTACGGTTAGATAGAAGAAATAAGACCTGGTATTTGATAGATCAGTAGGGGGTGTACGGTTAATATCAATTGTACATTCCAAAATAGCTAGAGGACAATAATTCAAATGTTCCTAGTGTAAAGATCCGTATTGTAAGTGATGGATATCCCAATTACCCTGATTCAATCATAAGAAAGTATCAGATTATCACATGCACCCCCAAAACATGTACATCTATTATGTATCACTCAATGAATCAATAAAAAAGAAACTTCACATTGCTCAGGGAGCCCCGCACATGTGAGTAGGGCACTAGGGATTGGATTCAGCCAAAGCAGATACTGAAGGTCTTAAAATGAACTTGTGGCTAAGTTTGTGGCTCCTGTACTAGCTTCCGCTTAGCCAGTTAAGAAAACTGATTTTTCACTCTGAGCACAGAGCATAAAACGAAAATCTAGATAGTTCACTATTAAGTGTTTTGATCACTTCTTTTTACCTCTTCTTCTGCCTCTTCTGCTGCTTCTTCTTTTCAAAGGTCCAGGGATGGCAGCTTTTCTCTCTGAGAAAGTAGCAAAATAACACCAACATCTCTTGTTTATGACATTGCATCACAAATAGTAGTGTTTTACAAAACCACCATTCAATTGTAACTTTTCAGGGAATTTGTAGAAATCAAGGCCCCAGGTCTAAGAGATGTAGAGTTAAACGTAGGACAAAGGATTGACTTTAAAAATATCTCAGAAGAATGTAGTATCTGATATATTAATATACATTGGTTGGTGTGTCCAAAAAAGAGTGAGTCATTCCAGGTACATGTCTAGGTCTGCGTTCTTCAAATGTGTTTGAATGTTGATGTCAGGGACACCAAGGGAATGCTCTTTCTTCCTGAAGGTCTGTGCCCATCACAGTGTGCCCATGGCTTCTATCCTGCCTAGTGCAGGACGCAGGAGAAACCTCTTCCTGACACCACAAATGAATGCTCTTTCCTTCTAACGGATTATGACCACAGTAAGCTGGAAAGGAATCTCTCCTGCAGTCAAGCACAAAGAAGCCTCGGGTTTGATGATGTTATTTTATTTTCTGGGCCTTTGCCATACCAATTACCCAGAGATTTTTTTTTAACCTCATCAAGATAAAAAAGGTACTGTAAGACATTTAATGATAATTAACATCCCAAGAGGAATCAGATCCCAAGATCAAGCATATTCTATCTCACAAGGTGTTTCCCTCAGGAAGTTTATTAAGATATTATGGAGACATGCAGAGAAAAGAGATTAGTAAAATTACATAAAAGAATTATAGGTTTGGTTATTGAACTAAAGATTTAAAAGAAACAAGTAAAGTGGGGAAAATGGAGTCCTCAAGAAGGTAAATGAAGCTTTCTTAACACTCCTTGCTTGTCTCTCAATACAAATTGCTCTAGATCGATCTGTTTCAAAGAACATGATTCGGCTATGTGTGGTAGTTGATGTGGTTCCCAGGGGAAAAAGTCATCCACACAGGTGTGGCTCTGTGGGACCCTCCCTCCTGCCACTCACGGTGCTGAAGGGGTAGGTGCACACAGGAAAACTGGCCAGCTCGAACTCTCTCCTGCCCTCCCCCTCCTCCCCACTGTCCCAGGAGGAAACACCTGTGCTCTGCCTGCTTTCTCCTTCCCCCTAAGGTGGTCAAACTGAAGCCCTGGTCACTACCTGGGTCTGTCCAGTGATAGCCATTATTGGCCAACACACATTCTCTTGCTCTCAAACTCTCTGTTTAAATCTCCCTTCTAGGACTAGAGGGTTAGCTAGACTCTCCTTTCAGTCAAAACCTATTGAGGGCAAACAACTTTAGGGCAAAGAAACAGACAGTCATTTTACTCCCTCCCAGTTCTGGACATGGAGAAGTTTGGGCTAAAGACCAGATCATGTGTAACAAAGTGCTGTTGAACTTTGCTTTCCAATGGTTCTTTGTGAGCCAGCTTGCTGTAGCACCTTGTTGCTATTTTACCTCCAGGAAGTAAAATGCCTGGAGAAAATAAAATTTAACCATTCTTGGGTCTACCAGTCTTAATAACTACCGAATAAGCACTAGATAACTACCTAAAATAAGCACTAATAAGTGACAACAACAACAACAAATCTCAGACTGAACTTACCAGAAAGTCTGCATCACCTGTATCAGGAAATGTTAAAGCCCTACTGAAGGCAAAGGACTGTTTGAATAAATGGACCCCAACATGGTGCTCTTGGAGAGGCAGTCTCACCATAATGACGGAAATTCTCCTTCCGTTAATTTGTATATTTAAGGCTATCCCACTACAAGTACCAATAGATGGTTTCTTTAAATTGAGCAAATCTGATTCTAAAATTGATATGAAAATATAAAGCACAATGCCAGGAAAAACAAGGAAGAACACCAGGCAGAACTCTGAGTTCTCTGGTGAAGGTACTGTGTGATCAAACTCGTGATTCCAATCATGACAGTGTAACATAGAGAATATTTTTTAAATTCCCACCTCATATACACAAAGAGGCGAATCCCATGTGGATTATACATGTACACATTAAAAATAATCAGGTACTCCCAACATTCTAGAATCAAATATAGAACAATAATTTTTTAAATCTTGAGGAAGAAATGGCTGTTGTAAATATGATATGAAATGCAGGCCCAGTGAGAAAAAGGCTGACAAGTTTAACTGCCTAAAAATTTCAAACTTCTCTAGAATAAAAGATTCCCCTAACAAACCTGAAAGAAAAACAGCAAATGGGACAAAATATATAACACCAAGATTTAATACATATAACAGAAAAGTATTTCTTTTTATTGTCTTTCTTCCTCCTTTTTTTTTTTTTACAGACAGTATCTCTCTCTGTCGCCCAGGCTGGAGTGCAGTAGCCTAATCATAGCTCACTGCAACCTCAGACATCTAGGTTTAAGCAATCCTTCTGCCTCCCAACTAGCTAGGACTACAGGTGTGTGCCACCATGCCCAGGTAACTTAAAAAATTTTTTTTGTAGAGATAGGGTCCCCCTATGTTGGCTAGGCTGGTCTTGAACTCCTGGCCTCAAGTGATCCTCCCGTCTTGGTCTCCCAAAGTGCTGGGATTCCAGGCGTGAGCCAGTGTGTCTGGCCCATATAAGAATCTCTATAGTCGTTCAGCATAGTAAGAAAAAGATAAACACCACCACAGAAAACACTGACTGCATTCTACAACAAAGAGTTCCACAAAGAAGAAAAACAAATGATCAATAGCAAATAAAAAATTCCTGACCACACTAAAAATGAAAACAATGTAAGTTAAAGCTGCACTGAAATAAGTCTTTTTATATTTCAATTAAAAATGTTAAGTGTTTTATTGTCTAAATATGATATATTAGTTTAAAAAGCAAGAAAATAAAAATACATATAAAATTGCTTCATTTAAATTAATGAACTTATATTCCAAAATGTGTTAATACATGTATGGAAAAATATACACCAATGCTTGCAAGAAACATATGTTGAAATCAGAACAAAAAGCAACATAAAGATATGAGCATTTTGAAAAAGGAAATTGTTAGTTTAAAAGGCATTTATTTTTTATCTCATGAAAGGTATAGAAAATAATGATAATAAACCGTAACATTAAAAAATAGTTCATTTGTCACATAAAAATCAAGTAAATTCTTATTTGTTCTTACTTCTTTTTCCATTGTGTTCTTCCAAAGCAGAATTGTTCCCAGCATCCATGGTATCTAGAAAGTGACAGGTGGTGGTCAGAGAACTGTAATTTGTAAATAAACGTTACAAATCTTACAGCAATTCACACTGTGTGAAAGGATGGAGTTAACAACGATGTTCTGAGTATCAGTTCCCTGTCTTCCTTCTAAAGGAAACAAACAGGTACAGAACTGATATCTAAAATCTCCCTTTAGTTCTCTAAAACTTTGAAAAAGCTCTTAATTACATGTGCCAATTTCCTCATTTACGAAACAGGGATATCCTGTTTACAAAACAGCAGTTATCCTGTTCAGGTTTTCAATATTTTGTGAAGATTAAATAAATTAATAGGAAATCACCATATAAATCAATAACATGCTGGAGGACAGCCTTCAAAACTATGCATTTTTTTTTTTTTAGGCCGGGCGCGGTGGCTCATGCCTGTAATCCTAGCACTCTGGGAGGCCGAGGCGGGTGGATCGCTCGAGGTCAGGAGTTTGAGGACAGCATGAGCAAGAGCAAGACCCCGTCTCTACTAAAAATAGAAAGAAATTATCTGGCCAACTAAAACATATATATAGAAAACATTAGCCAGGCATGGCGGTGCATGCCTGTAGTCCCAGCTACTTGGGAGGCTGAGGCAGGAGGATCGCTTAAGCCCAGGGGTTCGAGGTTACTGTGAGCTAGGCTGATGCCACGGCACTCACTCTAGGCCGGGCAACAGAGCCAGACTCTGTCTCAAAAAAAAAAAAAAACAAAACTATGCATTTTTAGTTTAAGAGTAGGTATCTGAGGTCTTTTTCCTGACAGGTAACAGGACCATTTGGTTTTTTTAGGCCTTTCCAAGGTGTGACAAAGTGACACTATTATCTACCAATGGAATAACATGGCTTTCTTTGTTCTGCAAACAATGGTGAAAGTCACTGTATAAATCCAGCACTTTACTATTGATATGCTAATATAGTAAATGAGATACCATTTTTAACCAGCTTATTTCTACGTCATTCCTACATGACCAAGAGAGCCCATCTTGTTAAACATGGCTCTATAATGATCTTCTGCCTCCCTGCAGTCCCCAAAAGGGTCAGGCCAACCAAATGCAGAGAACAGGATTCTGGCCTGGACCAGGCCTGTTCCTTGTCACAGTGTGTTCACAGCCAATTGTGCAGGAATCAGGAGCTCCAATTTCAGGCTTTTGAACTTCTGCCACTTGGGGTCTGTGGGCCCACTTCCTGTTGGTGACCCAGAGGCTGCTTCATGTTCTCCTTGAACTCTGATCACCTGTCACAGCCCTCCCTGGTGTCTGTGGTATCCACTCAGCCATGTCCATCCCAAGACCCTTGGGCAGCCTTACCCATCATGTCAGGTGTTTGGCTACTCTCTGTTGTTGCTTCTTGATTTCCTGGCATGCTTTTTGAAAAACACATGACACAGGAACACTTCTCCTTTTCAGGTATTTGTAGCTCTGAATCCTAAATTGTGATTTGTAAACAGTTTCATTTTTGCCCTAGCCTCTCCAAACATTAGTGACTACCCACTGCTACATTAAAGCATGGATCTACCTCTGAAATCTCTTTCTCTTTTCTTGTTCCTCACTGTATTTGTCCTTTCCTTTCATGAATGACTCCAAGAATTTCAACTTGAAAGAAAGGGTGAATTAACAGTGTGTTTCACTGATGGAGAAGACTGGAGAAGCAGAGGTGGTGTTTAGGGGAAGAGACGATGTGCTCGGTTTTGGAGGAGTTCAGTTTGAAGTTTGTACATCTTGAGAGACATCCAAGTGGAGAAGCCTATGGCCTTTAGGACCTTGGACAGAGGCTTTGGCCACTTGGATGAATGAGTTTAGGCGTTTAGAAGACAGGGCTGGCTGCAGATATACACTTAGGAATCATCCGGTTGAGGGGAGTGATCGAACTGATAGAAATGCATGAAATGCCTCGGTGAGGACTTTTGCAATCTGGGTGAGTTACAGGGGCCACTTTGATACCTGGGGATAACTTACTCTGAAAACTCACTGCTACTGGGAATCGTGCATTGTGCCAAAGTTGCTTTTCTCTCATGATCATCTCAGACCCCACAATTTCTCCATCTCTCTCTTCTCTCTCTTTTACACTTTCCCTTCTCTCCTCCATGTTTCTCCCATCTTTTAACTCTTCCTCTACACAGTTCTTGTCGTGTCTCATGTTTCACAACTCTCCATTCATAACCCTCTGCATATATCTCATTCCAACTAGATTCCATTTCATATCTCTAGATCTAGTTTTATTATTGAGGGGGTACTGTTTCTCCCACCACTTACTTCGCTTTCTGTTCTCTCTCAATATTATTGTGATCTTTTGGCTGGTCTTATAAATTCAACCATTATCTTTATCTGTGTTTTCTTTTCTTTTCTTTCTTTCTTTCTTTTTTTTTTTTTCTTTGAGACTGGGTCTAGCTCTTTTGTCCAGGCTAGAGTGCAGTGAAATGATCATAGCTCACTGCCACCTCACACTCCCTGGGCTCAAGCAATCCTCCTGCCTCAGCCTGCCAAGTGGCTGGGACTACAGGTGCAGCCGCCATGCCTGACTAACTTTAAAAAATTTTTTTTTTTGTGGAGACATGGCCTCACTCTGTTTCCCTGGGTGGTATCCATATTTTCTTCACCTGTATTCAGCTGAATCTCACAGACTACTTTCATCATCACCAAATGCCTGCTCTTCTGACACTGACCACACAGCCAGCTCTATTACCTCTGTCAATTCCTTATGAGCTTTCTACATTGCAACCCTGTCAACTAGTCATCAACTTTATTTTGATGTTTCTGCTATAAATTCTGAGTGGTAGCTTGAAGAATCATCCCGCTTCCTCCACAAAACTCCTTAACTCCTGATATATTTAGATCCTATATCCACTCAGAAAAACTTGAAGCTTATTCTGATGTCTTTTCATTTGTTGACCATGGCCTATTTTTTTTTTCCATTCTTTGTCTTTATATTATCCACTCAGTGTCTCCTTCCTTCATTGAGAAGCCCAAAACTTCTTTCTCTTTTGCCTAACTCAAACCTGCTGAAAGCAGTCAGAGCCTGTGCACAAGTCTGCGTGTGTGGTGTCTATGTGCGTATTTGTGTCTGTAATGTGTTTTGGTAGACGTAAGGAAAAGAAGAAAGAGCTTTTCCTCCCTGCACATAGGAAAACAATGATCCATGGTAACTAATATAATAATTGTCTTCTCTAACACAGGCCAATGGGCTGAATCTCTTCTGACTCTTTCTGTATTCATTTGAAGAGCTTTGTATTCACAGGACATGGAAGACAAATAAGAAAATGATGAACTATAGATAGTGACCAGGGAACCAGGGAATGCAACTCAATGTGGTCCTGCTGAACTATTTTCAGAGCTCAGATGAGCAGAGAAAGAAATACACTTACTCCAGTGACTGCACCTCACATCCAACAGAAATTTGCTCTCTTTTCTGGTCTGGCCATTCTTCATTCTCACCCTCACTTCTCATTTTTCTACCCATTGTTCTGCCTCTTACATTTATAACTCTATGTCTTTTACTCTGTGAAGTTGTCTTGCCCTGATAGTTCTTGTCTCTTGTGTTGCTTTTAATCTTGTCATGATAATACTCTTAATCTCTGCTCCACTTTATGTCTGTGTTCATCCATTTTGGCTCTATCTTTCTAGGTATTTTGTATAGCATACAGCTGACTCCATCCCTACTCTGTCTCTTTGTGATTTTTATTATTCCTTCCACACTGATATCAATAAATATGGTTGAAATATTTTCATTGACATTAATTAATCAAATAACAGCACAAATTATAGTTTGAAGACTTTGTGAGCTTGTGACCAACGACAATATAGCAACAGACAGAGGAATCCTGTGCAGACAGTGCTGCATCAAATATGAAGGATGTTGGTAGAGAATAAACACAATATTCCAACTTTTTACCATTAATAAATACAATAGTGTGTAGTAAAACAGGCCATCATTTTACTCACATGTTTTTCCTACATTTTCAATATACAATTTCATTGGACCTATCCAATTGAACAATAGTTTATAATGCCTTCCTGATACTTTCCATTTCCCAATAGGGCCAGTGAAGTTAAATGCAGAAAATGATACCCTAGAAGTTATAGAATCAAGGCATAAGGAGAACGTTCAGAATAAAATCCATCAGGAAAACAGAGCTCTAGATTTGGACTCTAGATATTCTATAGTCCAGGAATTGCAACTCCAATATTCTTACCTGGTGCAGTCTGGGGTCGTGAGCAAGTGGCTTCTTGGGCCTTCTCTCTCTTACTTGATTCTGAAGAGCCATGGTCATTGATCATTGCAAGAAAGAATAGGATTATTTAGGGGCCTCAGTGTGCGGCCAAGGAAATTCCCTAATAAAAAAACTTTGAAAAACCTTGTAAATCTATGCAAGTCCTAGACTGCACCCAGGCCAAGCTGGTCTTCCCTTCTAAGTTACCTGCCTAGTAGGTGAGTGATACTCCATTCCCATCCCCACAGGCAGAGACAATTCACTGGCAAGGGGCAATTTTGCTTTGCTGACCTTTGCTTTACTGCACTGCCTCTATGTTACTTCTCACCCCTTCTCCTGTCATTTCACATTTCTTTCACCTCTGCCTCTGTCTTCCACACAAGGAGACCTTGAAGATCTTGTGTTGAAGGTGTTGAGCCTCCTCTACCCCATCTATCCACAGGACTCCTTGAACTGTTTACAAGCCTGAGAAATCACCTTTTGTGTTTGAGGCATAGACACATTTGAGGACCACATTTTAGAACAGTTTTCTAACACTAAGATAAAAGTTGTGTGCAGGGTCTAGAACATGAAGCAAATTTTCATTTGACTTTGAAATATACAGTGAGCAATTAGAATGAATGTATTTAACACATTGTTCTTTTGCAGCATCAAGATGAGTCAACGTTTGTATTTTTCTTTTTGGTCTTTTCCTAGTGTGTTTTACCTAAAGTGGCATGTTTCTAATATTCTATGGATCTAGAAAGTAAAAATCACCAATTTGTACACTAAAGAGGTATAAATCATATCGCAACTCATACTGCAAATAGGATTGCGATATTACAACATTTTGATAATTGATTCTGAAAAAACTAAGAATCCAGGATTCTAGTCTGGACTTAGCTTTAATTTCCCATGAGTCTTTGTAGATGACCTTGAAACATTTATGTGATTGTGTTTTCTTATCTAGGCAACGAGGATGACACTGTCTATCCTGCTTATCGTTTATGGTTATTGTAATGAAAAAATACTATTTGCAAAATTGTTTTGAAAAATCACTAAATATGCCGTGACTTGCTAAAGAACTCTGTCGAAAACAATTCTTCAGGTCTCAAGAAACTTTATCTCAAATCTTTATTTCTTCTAACACCAGATATTTGGATGATTTGTCTTTTGACACTATTCACAGTTTATAGTCAGATGACAACATGATCCACCTATAAAGAGTATTTAGCTTTATGTTCTCTATAGAAATCCCTGAATAAATGTAACACGTTTCAGGCACAGTAACTAGTCAGTTTTAAAAAGAAACTCATCACTTTGCTATCCTATTTCTTCTATATAATCAATGTATGGGTGCACATATTGATTAATAGAATCCATCAATTAATAAGCCCAATCCTCAAAAATAAAGTTATAACAAGTTCTTGTCTTCTTATACTTCCCAAAAAGCTCAAGTAAAATAAATGCAGAGAATGAGACTTCAGGATAAACTGGATCCAAAGTACAGAAAGGGCTCAGAATAAAGTGTATCAGGAAATAGTAACGCATAGTTCAGATTTCTTACCATGCCCACCTTCCAGTGCTGAGATGGAGGGTCCTGGGGGCTCGTGTCCATCATTGGGTTTTCCAGAGTCTCCACAGTTGATGCCTGTGGAAAGAAGCAAAACTCTTTAACTTCAGGGTGTGACCAAGGAGTCCATACAGCAGGAAATCCCATAATAAGAGGACTAGGGGGAAAGGCAAGATGGCAGATGAGAAATACCTCCAGTCAGAGCGTCTCTGCAAGAAGGAGAAATTTTACATGAAAGAGAAAAAAACAAAAAAAACAAACAGAGAGACAAACATAGATTGGATGAGGGTCAGAAGGAAGGCTGCCTTAACCTACCGGAGACTCCATGGGAAGAGGTTGCAGAGCAGAACTGGAAGGAAAAAGGCATCGTCAGGGATTAGGCCCTGAGAAGCTTTGAGACCAGCAACAAGGGTAGGTGGAGCAGTTAAATTTCCCCTCCCTCGCATCTCAGACTGCTGGTGGGCTCCCGAGTTGCCGGAGAGACCTGCCGACACCAGCCCAGAGACTGCTGTTGCCAGTGAGCACAGAGCCTCTTGCGGACAGGGCACCAGGGATGGTTCAACATATGCAAATCTATAAAGGTAATTCACCACATAAATAGAAGAATAAACAAAGACCATATGATCCTCTCAATAGACACAGAAAAAGAATTTGACACAATTCAGCAGCTTTTTATGATAAGAACATTTTACAAAATAGGCATAGATGAGACTTACCTAAAAATGATACAAGCCATATATGACAAACCCACAGCCAACATCATACTGAATGGGGAAAAATTGAAAGCATTGTCACTTAGAAGTGAAAACAGAAAAGGTTGCCCTCTATCACTATTTCTATTCAACATAGTGCTGGAAGTCCTAGCCAAAACAATGCGACAACAGAAGGAAATCAAGGGCATCCAAATTGGGGCAGAAGTGGTCAAACTATTGCTCTTTGGTGACAATATGATCTTATATTGAGAAAACCCCTAAGATTCTGCCAGGAGACTATTGGAATTGATAAATTCAACAAATTCTCAGGTTACAAAATGAATGAAATCAGTAGCATTCCTATAAGCCAACAATAGTCAAACTGAGAACCAAATCGGAAACTCAATACCCTTCACAATAGCAACAAGGAAAATAAAATATCTACAAATGTATTTAACTAAGGAGGTGAAAGACCTCTATAGGGAGAACTACACAACACTGAGGAAGGAAATAGCAGAGGACATATACAGTTGGAAAACCATACCATGCTCATGGGTAAGCACAATCAACATTGTTAAAATGTCCATACTACCCAAAGTGATCTACAAATTCAATGAAATCACTGTTAAAGTACCATCATCATTTTTTTGCAGATCTAGAGAAAATAATTCTATGCTTTGTATGGAACCAGAGAAGACACTGTATAGCAAAAGTAATCTTAAGCAAAAAGAACAAATTGGGAGAAATCAATTTACCAGAATTCAAGCTATACAAGTGTCCATCAATACATGAATGGATTAAAAAATGTGATTATATATATATATATACACACACACCTTGGAATACTACTCAACTACAAAAACCAATGGTGATCTAGCACCTATTTTATTATCCTGGATAAAGTGGAAGCCCTTTGTATTTAGTGAAGTATCACAAGAATGGAAAAGCAAGCACCATATTTACTCACCATCAAATTGGTATTAATTGAACAACACTTATGTGCACATATAGTAGTAACATTCATCAGGTGTTGTGCAGGTGGGATGGGGGAGAAGGAGATGTGGATATTCACATCTAATGGATGTGGTGTGCACCGTCTGAGGGATGGACACACTTGTAGCTCTGACTCGGGCAGAGCAAACACAATATATGTAACTTAAATATTTGTCCCCCTGTAATATTCTGAAATAAAATGATTAAAAAAAGGGGGGGCACCAGGGGCTCGGCACAGTGGCTCTTGCCTGTAATGTTAGGCTCTTGCCTAAGCACTTCGAGAGGCCCTGGCAAGCAGGTCCGTTGAGGCCAGGAGTTTGAGACAAGCCTCGGCAACATAGGGAGACCCTGTCTCTACACAAAATAAAAAAATTAGCCAGGTGTGGTGCTGCACACCTACAGTCCCAGTTACTTGGGAGTCTTGAGGCAAAACTATCCTCTGAGCCCAGGAGTTTGAGGTTACAGTGAGATATGATGATGCCACTGCACTCCAGCCTGAGGGATAGAGTGACAGGCAGTCTCAAAACAAAAACAGGAACAAAAACAAAGAGCAAAAAAACCCCGCAAGGCCCTGCTCTCTTTCTTGAATGAATGTGATCGCAGATTGTTCCAGGTCTTAAACCAAAAGCTGATGAGATTTACACACAGAGGGCAGCTTTGCCCATCCACTGGCACTGTTCTCACCCCCCCCCTCCTTCTACTTTTCTTTCACTCTCATTTTATTTCTTAACTTTCTCTTGGTTCTGTCTATCTCCCCTGCTTCTGCCTCTGTCTCTGGCAGTGGCGTCTCTTTATACCTCTCCTTGCCTTGAAGCCTTTCTTTCTCCATCTCCTCTTGTGCATATCGTGGCTCCCTGGTTCTTCCCCTTTAACTCCTCCCCTGTACCTTCCCCTCTTCCTTTATAAATGCCTCTCCGACATCAATACTTATTACCTCCATTTCTGTCTTTTGGTATTTTCCCAATTTCTAGGGACTGTCTTCTGTTAAGCTGAGGGCTCACTGCTTGAGGTGCTGGCCCCCTCCCCTCCCCGCCTCCATCCCAGGCTACCTGGGCTGCCTCGATGGGCCCTGATGAAGTGCCTGAGCCCCTTACCTGGTGACCTGTGATTCATGGCTACAAATTCATTCAGTCAGCCTTACCTATTGTGTAAGATGCCTGGTTATGGTTAGTTCTTGCTTGGGCTTGCTGCTCATCTTCTGAGTGAAAAAGTGGTATTTCCTTCATTATATTCACCAGAGGCACAAAGCAGGAATTCATTTGGAGTCCTTGGCTGGATAGCTCTGACCCTGGGAGAAATTGTTGGAAACAAAGCATTTTCATTTGTCTTCCCAGTGGGCCCTTCACTGCCATTGATAACTCCTCCCTCAATTTCACTGCTGGGGAGAAATCTTCCCCTCACCCTTCTTTTTTCCTGTTCCTTAACTCTATTTCTTCCTTTGTGCCTGCCTTGACACAGTGTTTTTTTTTTTCCTATGTTTCTCTACCTAGTTTTCATAACCTTTGATGACTAATTTTCCAGACTTTTTAAAAAATAAAAATTATAGGATAGCTTGAGGCAAAGAGTTTGAGAACAACCTGGACAACACAGCTAGACCCCATCTCTACAAAAAATAAGCAGAATTTGCCAGGTGGAGTGGCTCACACCTGTAGTCCCAGCTACTCAGGTGGCTGATGTTAGAGGATAACTTCATCCCAGAATTCAATGCTGCAGGGAGCTAAGATTGTGCCACTGCACTCCAGGATGGGTGGTAGAGAAAGACCATGTCTTTAAATAAATAAATAATTATAATTGCAGAATAAAATAATAATAGATAAAAGTGGGTTTTGAATGATCATAAAGTTAGCATATCACTTTGGTCAAGAAATAGGATTTCCCCAACACCTCAGAAGTCTCCTAGTGACACCTCCCACTAACTGTCCCTACAGTCTTGCTTAAGGCCAACCACCATTTTGCCCCCCAATACATAAATTAATTTTTCTTGTTATGTAATTTATATAAATGGAATCATGCTCTCTTCTTCTTTTCTCACTCTCTTTTGTTTCTTTCTTTCTATATACACATATATGCACGTATATACATATCTTCCCAAAAGAAGCGAAATCCCAGCAAATTTATCTATATATTTTTTTCAATATGCTTGTGAAAGTCATGTGTATTCATTTTCTGTAATTATGTTCACTGGTGTGTAGTATTCCATTATAGAAATAAGCCACGAAGTATTTATCCACTTGTGCTATTTCCATTATCCATTTAGCTTTTTTGAATAATTCCACTATAAACATGCTTTTCTATATGTTTTGATGAAGGTAATACATATTTCTCTTGGTTTCTGCTGAGGAGTTTAATTGTTGAGTTCTAGAGTATATGTATTTTCAACTTTGGAAGATTACACCAAACTGTGTCCAAAAGCATTTGGAAAGGCAGAGATGTAAGAGAGAGAACTTGGCAAGTTCAAGTAACTGACGAAGTCTGGTGTGCTGGGAACGTGGCACGAGGGGGCGGGAGACAAGTGACAGGCCATGTGTGGTGCACGGCGGGCATCCTTCAACATGCACAGCAAGCAGCGCTGACCTAACGCCGAGGGCCACAAGCAGGCACTGGGTTTAAACGGGAAAGCCATATGAACCCGTTCCCTTTTTGAAAGGTCCATCCAGCCAAAGTGCAGAGAATTGACTTGAGGGGAGCAAGACTAAAGGATGAAACCAGACGGGTGACGAGGCCCCTGGTTTCAGTGAGAGTGAGGGGGATCTGGACTGGGGTGATCATGCTGGGGATGCAGAGAAATGGACAGGTTGGAGATATTTAAAGTTGGAATTAACAGACATGGCAAACAAAACGATGATTGTTTAAGCCACCAAGTTTTAGGATGGTTTGTGACATGACATGGCCACAGGTAACTGATACAGCCTCCAAGAGAAACGTCCTTCTGACCTTCGAATAACGGTCTTCAGGTACTTGGAGACATGAGCCTAGAGGACAGGTCTAAGCTGGAGATGTGTGTCCCAGGATCAGCAGACGGTGACTGAGCCGAGGAGATGATGAGGTGCCTGAGGGGAGGCCCATTGCAATCTCAGGGGTCACAGGGGCCATTTTGACAAGGATACACCTCACCCTTCCCAACGGTAACAGGGACAACCCTGTGCCTCCTTTCTGGTGACTGTCCCCTCAATTCAGACAGCGTCTTGACGTGTCTCCTCTCTCCCTCTCTGTATGGCCTGCTCTCCACCAATTTCTCATTCATTTCTCTTCAGCTCATTCTCTCTATAGTTAGTTCTCTTTGAGCCTCTCCCATTTTTTCTTATTTCTGCATATTTATTTCCTTCTGTATCTTTCTCTATTCACACTCTTTTTCCCTATACTTTTTTTAAATCACTGTCTTGTCTCTCAGGGTCAGAACAAGGGTGAGGCAAAGGTGGCACCTTGGGTGCCTTAAAATTTGAGGAAGCACTTAGCCTCGGGTGCTGAGAGTGAGATCCTTCTGCCACGCTGTGCCCTGGGGCCTTCCTGCCTCACCTAGTGCCAGCCCTGCTGTTCCCTAACTGAGGTTTCAGTAGATCCATCTCTGCTACGTGTCCTACCTGCTGCTAGTCTGCCTTTGTGCCCTAATTTTTTTGTTTTAAGGCAGGGTGTCACTCTGCCATCCAGGCTGGAGTGTAGTGACATAACCATACCTCACTGCAAACTCAGATTCTGGCCTCATGAGATCCTTCTGCCTTAGCCTCCCAGAGTGCTAGGATTACAGGTGAGAACCACTGGGCCCAGCCTGTTTCTTAATCATTACTGTGACCTCTGCATACCTCTCCTGTATCACTTTTTGTCTGTCTTTATTTTTCTCATCTCAGACATTCCAGTGTTCACCACAGGTTTCACCCAGGGCCCTCATCTACCACATCAGAATCCCTTGGTTTGCAGTTCCCTCCTGAAGGCCCTTCGGTGGGGCTTCCTTTTTAGAAAATCTAAATAAGGCAGCATTGTGCATGATTTCCACATTTTTATTATATTATAATGTCTGAAACATAACTTGTAACTTATTTTTTTCAGCAACCCCACAATATGGCAATGTTTGGATTCTATGTCAATTTCTCCAAAGTCTGTTTCACTGATGTACAGTTGACCTTTCAACAACACGGTTTGAACTTCTCAACATGGGTTTGAACTGTACAGGTCCACTTGTACACAGCTTTTCTTCCACCTCTACCACCCCTGAGAAGCAAGACCAACTCTTCCTCTTCTTCCTCCTCCTCAGCCTACTCAACATGAAGATGAGAATGAAGACTTTTATTATGATCTACTTGCACTTAATGAATATATTTTGTCTGCCTTTTGATTTTCTTAAGAACATTTTCTTTTAGAGAGTTTATTGTAAGAATATAGTACATAATACATATAATATGCAAAATATGTGTCAATTGTCTGTTTCTATTATCAGTAAGGCCTCCAGTCAACAATAGTCTATGAAGAGTTAAGTTTTGGACGAGTTAAAAGTTATGTGAAAATTTTTGACTGTATAGGGGATTGGTGCCCCAGTCCCTACATAGTTCAAGGGTCAACTGTACTTTGTTATTTAGTGTTCTGCAGTTGATCTTTTTTTGTATTCTCTTTTCTTCCATTCCCTACCCAGGGATACCCCTTCCATTAAAGAAAGCTATCTTTCTCCCTTGAATTTCACACCTGCTAAAAGCAGCCTGAGGCTGTGTGCAGTGGGTGGGAGTAGCCAGTTTGTGTGGGAATACAAAAAGTTTTTGCTTTGATAGGAAAACAAAAGATATGTTTCAACATACGAATTTTGGGGAAGAAAAGGAAAAAAAGGGAAACAAAGGTACGATTATGAAATTGGGGAGGAGCAGAGCAAGATGGCAGAATAGGACCCTCCAGCACTTTTACCCCTGCAGAAACATCAATGTGAACAACTATTCATGCATGAAACTAATGAAAATACCTTCACAATAGCTGAGGATACCAGATGAGAAATTACAGCAGCTAGGTGTAACACAGAAATAAGACACAATACACTGAAAAAGACAGGAGGAACAGTTTTACATTATCTTTGCCAACCATCCCCCAACCCCAGGGAGTATAGTGTTCAGAGAGATATCATATGCTTGGGAAAAGGAGAAGGTTGTGAGTACCAGACTTTGTCCTGGACCCAAACACCAGGTTCATCTGCAGTAAAACCCAGTGCCAGGCTGGTCTCTAAGACCTCAGACTCCAGGCCGATACTGCTGTTTGAACCTCTAAGATGACCCTGGCCCCAGGCTGAATCCTACAGCCTCAAGCAACAGGCCACCCCTGCAGATTCAGTCTCCAGTTTGGCCCAGCACCTGTCTGGCCTCAGTGACCCATTGCCAGATCAGATCCAGTGGAAGTGGACTTCAGGCCTCCTCTAGTGCCTCAAGAGCCTGCATGAGTGCTGCAGAGCCCTGCAGACTCTGGCTCAAGTCCCACCCCAGCACAGGCCTGCCCACTTGTTGTCCTAGGCACCAGGTTAACCTGCTTGAAGACTCCTGTAGGAAACCTGCCTTTGGATTATGCAAGATGGCCTTTCCAAAATCTCTGGATGGGGTGAAAGGCTTTCCTAGACAAAGTCAGGAAAGACTGGAATAACTCCCTACTTCCTCAAATGCACAAACATAAATGTAAGGTGACAAGAAAAAAAAAGATATAACACCACAAAAAGAACACAATAATGTTGTGGTGCTTGACCCCAAAGCAATGGAAATAACAAACTCTGTCACAAAGAATTCAAAATAATTGTTTTACAGAATCTCAGCAAAGTTCAAGAAAATAAAGAGAAAAAATTCACTGAAATCAGGAAGACAATAAATGACCAAAATGAGAAATTTAACAGACATATTGACATTATTAAAACAATATCAAACAGAAATTCTGGAGCTGAAAAATACAATGAATAAAATGAGAAATGCAACAGAGAGCATCAGCAGCAGAACTGATCATGCAAAGAAAGAATCATGCAAAGACAGGTTATTTGAACATATATTGTCAGAGAAGAAAAAAGAATGAAAAGGAATGATGAAAGCTTACAGTATTTATGATATATATCAAAAGAGCATATATTTTAGTCATAGAAATTCATAAATGAGAAGAGAAATACAAAGGACTAGAAAGCTTAAAGAAATAATAGCAGAAAATATTCCAAGATTGGGAAACCAATAAATTTCTAGGTACAGGTAGGCCAGAGATCACCAATCAGATTCAATCCAAATAAAACTACACTTAGACATAATGCAATAAAACTGTCAAGAATCAAGGACAAAGAGAATGTCCTGCAAGCAGCAAGAGAATAGAAGCAAATAACATATAACAGAGTTCCAATAAGGCTAGTATTGGATTTCTCAGCAGAATCAGTAAGCGCAAAAGAAAGTGGAATAATATACTCAAAGTGCTAAAGGAAAAAAACCTTCCAACCAAGTATACTGTACTTAGTAGATCTGTCCCTCAGAAATAAAGGAGATATAGACTTTCCCAGACAAACAAAAGCTGAGGTAATTAATTACCACAAGACCCATCTTACAAGAAATCCTAAAAGGAGTTTTCAGGCTGAAAGAAAAGGTTGCTAATTAATAATATAAAAACAAAAGAAAGTATAAAATTCACTGGTAAAATAAGTGCAGAGTCAAAATACAGATTACCCTAATAATAATGGTGAGGTATAAATCACTTATATCTTGAGTATGAAGGTTAAAAAATAAAACTAAAAATATAATAGCTACAACAATTTGTTAAGGGATACACAGTATAAAACGATGTAAATTATGACATCAAATATTTCATGTGAAGAGGTAAAGTGCAGAATCTTTGTATGTGATCAAAGTTAAGTTATTATCAGCTTAAAATAACCTGTTATAACTATAAGATGTTTTTTGTAAGCTTCATGGTAACCACAAACAAACCTGTAGAAAATACACAAAAGATGAAAAGAAATCAAAATTTAGCAGTAGAGAAAAATCACCTATTCACAAAGGAAGAGAGCAAAAAAGGAAGAAAGGAATGAAGAATTTACAAAACAACCAGAAAACAATTAACAAAAGGGCAGTAGTAATTACTTACCTATCAATAATTACCTTAAATTTAAATGGATTAAATTATCCTATCAACAGACATAGACTGGCTGAGTGAATAAAAATATTGCCCAAATATATGCAGCCTACAACAGTCTTACTTCACCTTTAAGGACACACATAGACTGAAAGTGAAAGATGGAAAAAGATATTCCATGCAAATGGAAACCAAAGAAAGAAGATGTAGCTATGCTTACATCAGGTAAAATAAACTTTAAATCAAATACTATAAATGAAGACCAAAAGATCATTATGGAATCATGAAGGGGTCAATTCTTCAAGATGATATAATAATTAAAAATCGAATGCACCCAACACCCAAGCAATGAAATACCTAAAGCAAATATTAATAGATCTGAAGGAAAGATAGACTGTAACAAGTATAATAGGGAACCTCAACACACTACTTTCGGAATAGACAGATCACCAAGACACAAAATCAATAAGGAAACATTGGACTTAAAATACACTTTAGACAAATGTACCTAACAAGTTTATATAGAACATTCTATCCAACAGCAGAAGAATACACATTCTTCTTAATTGCATATGGAATATTCCCCAGGATAGATCATATGTTAGCCTTCAAGACAAGTCTTAAGAAAGCCAAGAATGTTGAAATTATATCAAGTATCTTTTTTGACCACAAGTTATGAAACTAGAAATCAGTAACAGGAGGAATTTAGAAAATTCACAAACACACGGAAATTATGCCAAGGACAACCAGTAGGTCAATGAATAAATTAAAAGAGAAATTTAAAAATATCTTGAGACAAATGAAAATGGAAATATAATACACCAAAACTTATGGGATTCATCAAGAGCAGTTCTAAAGGTGAAAGTTTATAGCAATAAACACCTACCTCAAGAAAGAGGAAAGATCTCAAATAATCTAACAGTATACCTCAAGAAACTAGAGCAAGAAGAAAAACCAAGCCTAAAATTAGCAGAAAGAAGTAAGTAATAAACCTTGGATCAGAGATAAATGGGATAGAGACTAGAAAAACAATAAAAAGATCAAGAAACAAAGAGCTGGTTTTGTGAAAAGATGAACAAAGTTGACAAGTCTATAGATAGACTAAGAAAAAAGAGAGAAGACTCAAATGAATAAAATCAAAATGGAAGAGGAGACAATACAACTCATACCACAGAAATACAAAGGATCATAAGAGGCTACTATGAATGATTATACACCAACAAATTGGATTACCTAGAAGAAATGAACAAATTACTAGATACATAAAATCTACAAAGACTGAATCACAAAGAATTAGACAAATTTGAAAAGATCAATAAGAAGTAAGGAGATTTAAGCCATAATGAAATACTCCTATGAAACAAAAGGCCAGGACCAGATGGTTACACTGCTAAGTTCTAGCAAACACTTAAAGAACTAATACCAATTCTTCTCTAAATCTTCTATAAAACTGTAGAAGAAAGGATACTTCTAAACTCATTTTATGAGGCCAGCATTACTCTGATACCAAAGCCAGACAAGAACAATATAAGAAAGGAAAATTACAGGCCCAACCCCTGATAAACATAGATGAAAAATTCTCAACAAAATGCTAGCAAATCAAATTCAATAGCACATTAAAGAGATACACACTATGATGAAGTGAGATTTGTCCCTGGGATGCAATGATGGCTTAATGTACACGAATCTATAAAAGTCACACCCTGCATTATTAGAATTGAAGGACAAAAACCATATAATCATCTCAATAGATGCAAAAAAAGCATTTGATAAGATTCAACATTCTTTCTTGATAAAAACTCTCAACATGATAAAACCTCTCAATCAATTATTAATAGCTATAGAAGAAATGTACCACAACACAATAAAGGTCATATGTGACAAGGCCAAAGCTAACATCATAGTCCACGGTGAAAAGTTGAAAGCATTCCCTCTAAGATCTGGAATAAGAT
The DNA here is from genome assembly GCF_020740605.2 of Lemur catta. Lineage (NCBI taxonomy): Eukaryota > Metazoa > Chordata > Mammalia > Primates > Lemuridae > Lemur > Lemur catta. The sequence continues at coordinate 8,241,332 of NC_059135.1, forward strand.
TAGGATGCCATGTCTTCACCACTTCTACTCAATATAGTTCTGCAAGTCTTATCTAGAGCAATTAGGCAAGAGAAAGAAATAAAAGGCATCCAAATTGGAAAAGGAGAAGTTAAATTGTCCCTATGTACAGATGATATGATCTTTTTTTTTCTTAATCACACTTATTTATAAACATTTTTGGAATATTAAATTAACAACTTTTTTTTAATTTCAGCATATTATGGGGGTACAAAAGTTTAGGTTACATATATTGCCCTTGCCCCCGCCCCAAGTCAGAGCTTCAAGCGTGTTTCTCTTCCTTGGTGAGGCTCTGCAACCTTTCCCCCTTGTCTCCCAGTTTTCCTTCCTAAGGTTCTTCCTCCAGGTCTGCATCATCAGGATATCAGGCTCCATTCCTGCGCTCTCTGTGTCTGTGTGGTTTCCACCTTTGTTAAATAACTGTCTCCCTGTGCCCTGCATTAGTCCAATGCCCTGCCCTCAGCCAGGGCGCCTCAGCCCCTCCACACTCATGCAAACCCTGTCAGTCAGTCTTACCTGCTGGCTCAGGCTTTGGGGCACATTGTTGATTTGCTTGTTGGCCTCCTACTGCATCATTTTTGTCTCCAGTTGTGTCATTTCTCCTTGCGTTTGCTTGTTCTGTTTCACAGAGGTGCTCCAAGAGTCCGCTCTCAGGTGGGGTTGTACCTAAACCATGTTTTGATTCATAGATATTTTATTTTTCCCCTGCTGCTCATCACTCCTTGTCCCCTCCAACCACCACAGCACGGGCCACCGCTGGTGGAGGTCAAAGCACTAAGGCTGTAGCCACAGTCGAGCAGACACAGGCAGAAAACTGTGGCGCAGGCTCATCAGTAAAACACCCAGGCCCAGAGCCAGCAGGAAGTGGCAGCAGGTGTGTCCAAGGGGTGTGGGAAGAAGAAACCCTCCCAGGCAACCCAGAGGATAAAGGCCTGTTACTTAAATCCTGAACTTGAAACACGGCAGATGCAAAGGCTGAAAGTTCTGGGCAATCAGTTACACAAGAGGCAGCCCCACAGCACATTCCAGAATGGGATGAGGCAACAAAGGACAGAACAGTCAATAGGAACAGACCAGTGGAAAAGGAGGAATCTGACTGTGGTCCAGGCAGGCTTGGAAAAGAGTTTTCACCACTTCCTGGGGGAGAGAAATTAGAAGTTTATTTCAGAAATTTAAGTATGAGTTTTGCCCTTTTCCCCAATCCCTTTTTAGTCTTTATAGTGTAGGAGTTAAAGACCCCTCTAAGTCTCAGTGCAGAGCCCATCAGGAGCTGGCAGATCCACCGAGTCCACCACACCCCTGACTGAGAGGCCTTGGCCAGGCCACCTCGCACCCTGGTAACCGGCCATGGCTTGTCTTGACATCCCTGGCCAAAGTGAACCTGCCTTTGTCCCAGAGCTGCCCTGCCCTGGGCCCTCCCTCAGTTCCTGCCAGTTCCTGGTTGCCTCAACCCCACCCCTTTTCATACCCTGCCCGCACCCACTGCCCATCTGTTCACTCTTTCCTGAAAGCTTTTCCATTAGGATTCAGCATCTGATTTGCCTCCACTTCCTGAAGCTCTTGCTATTCTTTTCTCTGTATTTTTGTCTCTCGATATACGTCCCTATTTTTGCTCCATGTTTCTGCCTTTTCTGTTAGATTACCCGGGTAGCAGCACAGGGTTAAAACACAGGCCCCGGGGTCAGAATGCCTGGGTTCATCCTTGCTCTTCTGACCCTAGGCAATATCCACACGTGGTCTCCCTAGATTTCAGTTCCCTGTCTGCAAGATGGGCACGTAAGTAACACTAATCTCCAGTGGCAGCCGTGAGCACTAAACCAGCAACTGCCACAGAGCAGATGTTCATTCAGAGTGAGCTGTTGCTAAAGAGCTCTTCTCTTCTGTCTTTCCTTTCCCCTCCTCCCTGCCTTTCCTCTCTCAGAGTACTCATGTCCTCTTCTCCACATGGGAACCACTTCTTCTGTGACTCTCCACCTGACTTCCTTTCTCTGTGAATATTCCTGCTCTTGAACAACACCCCCACATTTAAATCAGTCCTTTCTTCTGCCATCACCAAGTGTGATATTGTGATGTCATAAGAAATATGTATTTTGGTCTTCCTCTGCTCCTGGCCGGAGTTCCTAAAACCTTAGTAATATCCTAAGTGTTAAGGGTGAAAAGAGCATCTTTGTAATCCATAAAACAAGCCCCTTTCAACTACACCTGAGGTTATGTTAAGAAGGTGACTTTTGTAAAACCTCTAATGATGGAGACTTGGTGGGGGGTGAAATGAACAAATGATTAAACGATTGGGATTTTCAGCCCAGCTATAGCCAATTATTTGATCAATCATGACCATATAATGGAATTTCTATAACCACCCTAGATGGCTGGGTTCCAAGTGCTTCCAGGTTGGCAAACAAATGGAAGTGCTGGGAGGGTGGTTCCCCCAAAGAGGGTGCGGAAGCTGTGTGCCCCTTCCCAATACATTGCCTTATGCATCTCTTTAATTTGGCTGTTCTTGAGTTGTATTTTTTTATAATAAAGTGTCAAACGTAAGTAAATGCTTCCCTGAGTTCTGTGACCTGTGCTAGCAAAGTATCAAACTCAAAGAGAAGGTCATGAGAACCTCTGACTTATAGCCAGTTGGTAAGGAGCACAGGTCACGACCTGAGACCCGCGACTGGTGTCTGAAGAGAGGGACAGTCTTGTGAGACTGAGGCCTTAACATGCGGAGTCTGTGCTAACCCTGGGAGAACTGAATTAAATCAGAGGACACTTGGCATCTGCAGAGAACTGGAGAACTGGTTGGTGTGGGGAAAACTCTCCCACATGCGCTGTCAGAAGTGCTGTGAGTGTGAGGGCTCAGATAGCTAAGACAGGTGTTTTTCTTTCACCCAGAGTCTTCTCTTTAGTATTGACCATGGGCCACAGTTCTTAGCCCTTCACAGCTTCACAGGGATCTTCTCCTGCAGGGACCTGGCTACGTCACCATCACTTCCAGGCAGTCAGTGTCTTGCAATCTGGCTACTGACTCACTCCCATCCCTTCATCCTGGTTACTGGGCCAGTGGTGTCTTGTGATGGCTGCTCCTTCAAGACCCACACCTGGGTGGGAGCTCAGACAGACTCCTCTCCCTGCCGTCCCCATGGTCCTTCCTCATTCTTCCCTGACTCACAATCTCCACTCAGCACCTCGGGCCCCTGTTCCTCTTAGCAGTTGAGAAAGTTCTGTCCTGTCGTTATTACCTTGTTCAAGGCTTAGTTGGCCGCTGGGCCCCTCCTCTCTCCCTTCTTCATCAATTTCTTGTAGATACCATTTCTTTGGGAGCACTGAAGAGCCAGAGACAGAGTCAGCGGGAAAGAGAAGGCGATTAGTTATCTCCAGCGAAGACCAGCAACAACATATGTAAATTATACATTTAGGAACTTTCAGCCCTTGCGTCACTCAGAGCTCAATGGGTCCCACATGACTCAATGTTCTCCCACCATCCGCTGGGACAGAAACGAGAAGACCCCATCAAGAAAGCCTTTGTTTCCCACACAGAAAAGGGATATTCAAGATTTAAGGCTAAAAGAGAAGTAAAAACATTGTGAGCCATGTTACTCACAAAAATATTTTCAGATGTCAGGGAAAGCACATTTCAAAATAACTAATAAAAGTGAAATGTTTGTTCTGAACTGTTCAAACTGAGGAAGAAACACGGATTTCTTGGGGAGAAGGTCTTGGGTCCTAGAGAGCTGATTATAAAATAAAACACTCCAACAGCCTTAGTAATGGGGCTACAAAAGAAGAAGGTTTTGGCTTAATTGGGTTAGGGAGGATGAGCGATTCCCAAAGAAACATAACAGAGGACTCGGGGGCAGCTTGTGTGGACTTCAGGGTCCAGGAGGAAGCAGTGTCTCCCTGAGGGAAAGGGGATTGCACTGAGCAAGGTGGTGGGCAGTGCCCTGGCCAGCGTGAGCCTCCCTGCCCTTGTATGGCAAGCACAAGGAGCCCGTTGGAGACCAGGGAGGGGGCGGTCCCCGTAGTCCACGGAGAGGATCAGAGTCTCTGAGATGTGAGCAGTAAAGGTAACATCATTCCCTTGGCACCCAGTGCCTGGGGATGTCCTGGTTACAAATACAATATTGACTTGCAATTTGTGCCCAAGTACTTGGATTTCTTTGATTTCCTTTTCTGATTTGAATGACTTGGTATAGAAATAATTTTATTCTTAACTAGATAAGGTTACTATTGATATAAATCAACAAGCCATATATACCTGCTTAAAATTTTTTCCTTGCTTATAAACCTATAGTATTTCTTTATAGCCTCTTAAATAAATTTCAAATTCCTTAGCTTTAATTGCCAGACCCTTCAAAATTTTTCTCCAACTTATTTCTGTTGAATAAGCTCCTACACTGCTTTGCACACTTGGATTTGGCCAAATCTAATTTGTTCTGTTCCGCAGATATGCTCTCACACTTATATTCCTGTTCCCACAGCATCCACCCTGCTCAGGGAATGTGCCTGCCTTTCTTATGATGTGTCTAGTCTTATTTGGAGAACTTGGTTAAGATCAAACTGTGTTGGAATAAAAAGTTTTCTAGCCAAGTAAAACAAATGGAGGGCAATGTCTTCACTGTGTCCCAATAAAACAGTAAAATATGCCTTCTCAGGAAAAAGTCTAGAGTCAAACCATTAGTTTTGTATAGCACCAAAAATAATCCCTGGCAGAGCAATCAGTTTTGTGATTATTTGGTTAATGTTTGCTTCACCTCTTGTGGATAAAGGGTAAATTTACCTTTATTAAAGGCACATTTGACCCAGGGTTAACTTCCTTGTTTGTTACTTTGGAAATTGTGGCCTTATTGCTGTGTTATGAGGCAAACACTGGGCTTAGAAAACACCCATGACTGGCAGACTGGGAAAGACTAAGTATGAACTACAAATGTCTGGTGTTAAGTGGCAACTTTGGCCTTCCTTCAATGTGGTAACTCTTGTAACTCAGCTTATCTGTAGTGGGGTTCCTGAATGCTATGACTATGGAGTTGTGATAAGAGATATTGACTCCCACAGGCACGTGGTGCTAGGCCAAGGTGGATCCTGCAAGCACAGCTAAGCTGTCACCCAAGGCAGGTAGCAGTCAACTGGTGGACTGCTGTGTAGATCAGTGCAGGGGCTTCTGCTGAACAGAAGCAACTGATGCTGCATTGTTGGGATCCTGTGTTGCTTATTCTATGTTCTTCTAAGTAAACCTGATGCCAGTGTGGCTCTGCTTGTCTTCTGAGTTAAGCAGACCTCCAGGTGGCTGTTGTACCATAAGCTTCAAGAAGGCTCATGACATGCCTGTTTTGTTAACTACTATATCCCCACTGCTCAGCACAGGGTGTGGCACATGGTAGAAGATCAATATATGCTTATTGATAAAAGTTGGCCCTGGACCTCAAAAGGTAGGTAATAAACCTAAGTACCATTTAAGAAGATTTCATAAATGGGAGTTAAACCAGGATATTCCTTTATGTTGTCTTCATTGAACAATATCTTCAGAACTTCTAGATTAAATTTCTTCTCCAGCTCGTCGAGAACATTGTACACCACGTTATTTATAGGGACCAGGTTTCTACAAGATGTTTCACAATCCTTAAAAAATATTGAATGGAAAAAATATAAATACAGATTTCAACGAGCATTGGAAAGTAATTTTATGATTAATGTATTCCAATTTCCCTTCATAAGTATTTTCTTTTATAAAATTTTACAATTTTTTTAATATTCATACAGCTACTAAAAGAAACACTTAAAGCTTTCCTCCTTAAAATTACCCATTGACGAGTCTGATCTCTTCACCCTCATTTATTAGATGTAAAAAGGAGCAATTTTGAGTAATAAAAGTGGGTTAAATTTAAAGGATGTGTAACCCTTTAAGAGCCTGGCCAAGATGTTTTAGGAGTAGACTTAGCAGGAGATGAGTACTTGTTCTGTTTGATGGACACTCTGCCCTCTCCCAGGAATGACTTGGCCTGCAGGGCTCAGGAAAAGCAGGTGACCATTCTCCCCTTGCTGTGAACTTGGCCACAGAGGAGGCATACTCATATGCAAAGAGAATACTTGCTGTTCTGTGTCTCCAACAGGGCCTATTGGTGAAATTACCAAAATTAAAAAAATTAAAGAAGGAAAGAAAAAGAAATCTGAAAGATGTTGGAGAAAGAATAGCAAATATCTACTCCCAAATTTGTCCTAACCATACGCTAATTCCTGTGGGTTTTAATGTTCTTAAATCTAGATATTTTAAATTGATATTAATTGAAATAAAATGCCATGCTACTTACTGTTTCAGTAAATCAATTTATTAAAATTAGGTGTCAGTTCATTAAAATTATTTTTAATTTTTAATTTATGTTCTATTGTGTGTTTCCCTACAGGACAGTGTACATTTATGGAGTATACCTATATCTGACCCAGTTTATTTCCAGTGCTGTTCACCCTGACACCAGAGGGTGCCATGGACACCATTCCTTCAGTTAGAAGCAGGATCATCTTTGGTGATTTCTGCAGAAGCACTTACAGAAATACTTGAAAAGATATCCCACTCACAGAACACCACTCAGTGAGCTACTTGTACCACAAAGTTTGAGTCTAGGATATCAAAGCCCAATTTACTTTGGAGCTGGTTTACCAGATTGTGACATTATAAACTTTACTTACTTCAAACATTTCATTTGTGATGAATTCATGGTCACGGAGGAGCTGAAGGAATGGAAATGTCTTTTCTATTGCATGTGAAATCTTCACCTTCAATCTTTTGAAGTAACTGAATATAAGTTCATAGTTAAGCCTCCCATCTATGTTCTGCTCTTCTGTGGACATCCTAGGGAAAAAGGATACCATGTAAAAACAGTCATGAGAATTCCAATATGTCTGTGGAGGATGTAAGATTTTATATATGAACAATAGGCTATGATGAACCAAGACATATAAAACAGGTGGTTCTGAGTAGAGGCCAGAGTAAATGGAATTGAAGCAACAACAAAAAAGACATAATAGAAGAAAACATGGAGGTTATGAAAGACTATTATATAGGACTGAATAATTCCTGTCCATCCTGATCAAAGGCATTGCAAAGATATCTTCACCTATACATAACTGGAATATTTTTTAATTAAAAAATCTAAATTCCTATAAAATCAAGGTGGAGTGAGCAGGTTATCCATACAGAAATGAAAAACAATGGTATAAAAATAAATTCCAATCTTGAAAATGCATCTTAATTAACAACTAAGAAAATTAAATCTCTGAAAGATAAAAACAATCTCAGAAAGGTAAAAACAGGCTGTTAAGGAAGAAATATTATCCTAAATCATAGAATTAATTCATAAATATTATGTGGTATAATAATGACAATGAGATGGTTAGCTATAAAATCAGAATTTCATGAATATATCAATGATATTTCCTGGGACATCCAGTTCTGCTTTGTGTTAACATAAATTTGTTTGTGCTATTGTTATATATAGTGAATATTTTTCAGCATCTTAATTGCAGAAATTGCTGCTGTTTCCTGTGAAATTAATGTTACACCCGAGTCTGTAATTCTGACTCTTATTTGATCATTTTATTGCTATGATAATATTTTAATCAACATCTCTACATTCCTAAATGCTATGACAACTCATAAGCTTTCTTGGTCAAACCAGAGGGAATTATCAGCATTTCCTAGTACCCAAAATGCAGCAGGGAATAATATTACCACTTAATTGTTCTTCTTTTTCTTCAAAAAAATTTTTTTGCTCCCCTCCCTCACATTGTTGCTTTTTAATTCATGTAAAAAATGTTTCTGGCTATAAAGATTGTAGATTAGGGAGAAGTATATCTTCCCCTTTATTAAAGACCCCACGAAAGTGCTAAGAAAGGAATTGGATTCACAATGACAAAAGAGAATGATAGAGAACAATGAGTAGATGAAAAATTGCAACCAGAGGAGAGACTTGCTATTGTAGGTGGAGGATGCTCCCAGAGATCAGGAAAGCAATTAGTGTGCCCTGCAGAACTCTGAAGAAGCTGTGGAGATTGAGAGGGGGACACAGGGCTAAAAATTGATGTGTTATTTGAAAAATGAAGAACAGAATAGTCCATCCCACATTCTGACTACATGCAGCCAGGAAGCCTCTCAGGGGCAAACATTGCTGTCATTTCTTTCACCATATGTTAATACTGTTATTGGATTTCACACAAATGGAATAACACATAATGTATGCTTTTGTGACTGCCATTTTTGCTCATCATCCATGTTGTTGCATTGAATAGCAGTTTGGTCCTTTTTTTTTCTATTTTTGAGTCATATTCCATTTTGTGAACCTATCACAATCTGTTTATCCATTTTCTTGTTGAAGGACATTTGGGTTGAATCCAGTTTGGGACTAGTATGAATAAAACTGTAAAAGTCTTTTTTGGTAAGATGTTTTCATTTTTCTTGGGTAAATACCTAGGAGTAGAATTGCTGGGTCATTGTGTAGGATCATGTGTAAGCATTTTAGAACCTATTAAACTGTTTTTCAAAGACCATTAGAGATGGTCTTTCTAATTTCAGCTATTCTGGTGTGTATGATATGACATCTTATTTTGGTTTTAATTTGTTCTTCTTTAATGACTAATGGTGTGAAGCATATTTTCATGTGCTTATTAGATATATATATGTATATATATATATGTGTGTGCATATCTGTTTCAGTCTTTGGTCCATTTATTTTATTAAGTTTTCTTTTACTTACTGATGGGTAGAAGGATTTTTTATATAATATGGATAGGAATGTTTTCTGTGATTTATATATTATAAATATGTTCTCACAGTCTGTGGTTTTCCTCTCCTTTCCTTAAGCATGTTTTTTGATGGGCAGACATTTTTAAGCATAGATAAATTTGGAAGAACTGACATCTTAACAATATTGAGCGTCCAATCTGTTAACATTGTATATCTTTTCATTTATTTAGTTTTATTTAATTTTGCCTAGCACTGTTTATAGTTTTCAGTATATAAGTCATGCATTCATTAAATGCATTCCTAGTTATTTTATTTTTTTATGCTACTTAAAGTAGTATTGCTTTTTAAATTGCTTATTAGTGTCATATGGAAATAGAATTGGTTTGAAAAATATTAACCATGCATTTATAGTATTGCTAAATTTGTGTATAACTTCCAGTAAAGTATTTATAGATTTTCTTGGGATTTTATAGAAAATAATTATGTCATCAGCAAATAAAGACTATTTTACTGATTCTTTTCTGACAATTATTTCCTTTGTCTTATCTTATCACACTGGTTAGGAGTTTAAATACAATGCTGATGTGGTGAGCATGGACTTCCTTGCCTTGTTTCCAATTTTAGGGAAAAAGCATTGAGTATCACCATTAAGTATGATGTTTTATGTATATGTATATATACACACATACATTATATATACAAAAATATGTATATTGAAATAGACTAAGGGAGTTCTTATCTATTCCTAATTTGCTTAGAATTTTATCATGAACAGATGTTGAATTTTATCAAGTGTATCTACTGAGATATTCATATGATTTTTCATTTTTATTCTTTAATTGTTAAATCACATTGGTTCATTTGCAGAGCCTCAACTTAAGTAGGAATAGATACACAAATCAACAGACAGTTGAAGAAATATTCCAATATTAGAAAGAATAATATTTTAAAAAGAGCAAAAAAGTTACTATAGCAGAAATAGAGATATTGTAGGAATAGAAGAAAAATTTCCAATAGTAACTATTTGGATGTAAAGTTTCAAATTTTATAAACAAACTCACAATATTGAGTTAACTGGTAAAGGGAAATGTGAGTTAAGTGATTTGCTTCAAGCATGAAAACAATATGCTTGAATAATATGGTTTCCAATTTAATTATGACAATTACAGAAATACAGACTAAGGAATGAATTTGAAAAACTAAAAGTAACAACTAGGCGAGTAAATTCAGACCCTATAAAGCCTTATGAAACACTGAAAATAAAAATAAAAAGCACACAACATAGTTTGCATTTTTAGAGAGATAAAAGAAAAAGACAGTGAGTTATAAAAGACAAAATTTTAAAAAGTTATAAATGATTAGTTATAACACTAAATATATATGAAAAATGATATTGAAAGGCATAAATCCAACTAGGTCACAACTAAGACAAAGTGACACAAAATTTGTTGAATCAAAGATAGGCAAGTTAAGGAATGCAACTGCAAACAATAAAGAAAGCAAGCATGTTCCCATCAATACCAAAACAAAAGTCAATAAACAAATAATGGGACAAATGTTTTATGAACATTGAAAAGCAATTCACCTCTAGCCATATGGAGACACCTCAAAGAGATACAAGTGGAACTACCATTTGATCCAGCAATCCCATTACTGGACATCTACCCAAAAGAACAAAAAACATTCTATAAAAAAGACATCTGCACCTGAATGTTTATAGTAGCACAATTCACAATTGCAAAGATGTGGAAACAACCCAAGTGCCCATCAATACATGAGTGGATTAATAAAATTTGGTATATGTATATCATGGAGTTCTATTCAGCCACAAAAAACAATGGTGATATAGCACCTCTTGTATTATCCTGGATAGAGCTGGAACCCATTCTACTCAGTGAAATAACCCAAGAATGGAAAAACAAGCACCACATGTGCTCACCATCAAATTGGTTTTAACTGATCAACACTTAAGTGCACATATAATGATAACATTCATCAGGTGTCGGGCAGATGGGAGGCGGGAGGTGGGGAGGGGTATACACACACATTATGAATGCGGTGCATACCGTCTGGGGGGTGGAAATGCTTGAAGCTCTGACTTGGGTGGGGCAAGGTCAATATACATAACCTAAGCATTTGTACCCCCATGATATGCTGAAATAAAAAAGAAAATAAAAACAATTCATCTCTAGTTTTTGACTCTTTAAGTATGCAAAATATATAGGGTCTGGATAATTTTAAATGATTTATTATTTAATCTTGTGACTTAAAAACAAAGTACACATTTTTTCTCAGTATCTTTGAAATACATATCAACATTGAGCATAATCTTGGTCTCAAAAGAAGTCAGATGGACCTGAGTAGGCAGCTTAGAGAAAAGAAAATTAAAATGTCCAACAAACATACAAGTGTATACATACTAAAACATCAATGACAAACCATTTCTCACCCATTAGAATGGCAAACACAATTTCATTAGTGACACTAAGCAATGTGGAAGAAGATTGAGAGAAACAGACATAAATTGCTGATATGAGCATGTATTACTACAGCCTTTTCAGAAAAGATCTGGCAATATCTAACAAATTTTAAGATATACTACAGACTGACCCAGAAGTCCCACTTTTGGAATATATCCTATAGAAACAAAAACACCAATATACGTCCTATAGAAACAAGAACTGTAGAACTGTCAATGGCTCCCCATTTCTTCAAGTGCAAAAACCAAATTCTTACACTGTTCAAAGAGTCTAAAATGATCTAGCCCTTCTCTCCTCTCCCCTTGCTCACTTCTCTCTGGCTGCGCCCACCTCTTTGCTGCTTCTTGACTACACCAGGCATACTCCAGCATTAGGAACTTGATACTTGCTGTTTCCTCTGTTTAGCATAGTCTTTGTCCAGATATCCATGTAGTGAACTAATGTCTTTGTGTCCTCTAAGTACTTACTCCATTGTAACCTTCTCAATGATTCTTGCTTTGACCAACCTATCTAAAATCACAATCACAACCCCTCTGTTTCCCCTTTACTCCCAAGCCCCTAATCTGGTTTTATTTCTTTTTTCTGTGCCCTTATCACTGGCTAACATATGAAATGAATTACTTATTTGTTTTACTTATTGTTTATTGTATTTTTCATTGTTTCTCTTTTCCCCAAAATATACATGCCATAAGGGCAGGGATTTTTGCCTGTTTTGTCCATTGATTTTTTTCTTGTATACCTAATACATACAAGCTGTCCAATATATATTTGTTGACTAGATTTTCATAAATATAAAAGTATTTATGGAAGTATTAGTAGGAAAAAAATAGTAACATGTATCTTCATCCTGAAAACAACCTGGTTGGCTGAATGGTTGAGTATATCATTGTAAATATATACAGTTGAAATATTACATAGCTATTTATTTCCAGTAATTTGGATGGAAGGTCATAGCTTTAGTGTTGAATAAAAACATCAGGTTCAGATTAACATATTATGATCCTATTTTTATATAAATCAAACTAATAAAGTCTTTTATTTGTGTGTAAGATTTAGAATGAATGTTGGGAAAGGCAGTTCAGCCATGCCTAATCAAAGAGCCTGGCCAACAGATAAACCCAACCATAGAGACCAGCCAGTGGCCCCACCTAACCTCAGAGCACAGGCAATGACCCCACCCAAACACAGACCCCAAGAGCAAATTCTGCCTGTCCAAGGACACTACCAGCTGGCTCATCCAGAACCCCAGGATAGACTGAAGATTGCACATCTTTCCCTGCCAGACAAACCTGTAAAGGCAGGAAGGGGTTACTACTCCCTCAAATGTGTAGATAGCAATATGAGGATACAATTATCATAAAGAAACACGATGAAATAACACCACCAGAAGACACAAATAACCTCCAATAACTGACTGTAAAGGAATGAAGATCTATGAACTCCCTGACAAAGAATTCAGAATAATACTTTGAAGGAAGTTCAGTGAATTACAAGAAAATACAGATAGACAACAAAACAAAATTAGAAAACAATATAGAAACAAAATTAGAACATCAGAAATTTCCAAGAAATGGAAATTATAAAAAAGCACAGACATCATAAATCTAAAAAATACAATGACTGAACAGAAAAAATTTAATAGAGAGCTTCAACAGAGATTCAATCAAGCAGAAGAAAGAATAAGTGAACCAGATAGGTCATTTGAAATTTTCCACTCAGACAAGCAAAAAGAAAAAAGAATGAAAATGAGTGAAAATAGCCTATGGATTTATTGAACACCATCAAGTGAAACAACATACACATTATGGGAATTAAAGTAGGAGAAGAGAGAGAAAAATGATCAGAAAGTCCATTTAGAGAAATAATGGCTCAAAACTGCTCAAATTTGGGGAGAGAAATGGACATCTATATTTATGAGGTCCCAAAGTGCTCAAACAGGTTGAACACAAAATGTCTATATCAAGAAACATTATAATTATACTGTCAAAAGATTAAAAAGAGAATTTTAAAAGCAGCAAAAAAAGAGTAACTCATCATATATAAGAGAGCCCCCATAACCTTGTAGTATAACTTGAAGTCTGGTAAATTGATGCCTCCTAATTTATTCTTTTTGCTTAAGATTGCTTTTGCTATATGTGGTCTTCTCTGGTTCCATATGAAGCATAGAATTATTTTTTCTAGATCTGCAAAAAAAATCCTTTCTGCCCTGGGACTAGCAGGGGCTGTGTTAACACTGTGGCTCTAGTGTGCAAAATTAAAGGAAAGAACGTGGGGGAATAAAAAAGAGAGAGAGCCCCCATATGGATTTCTCAGCAGAATCCTTGCAGGCCAGGAGAGATTGAGATGATATATTCAAAATACTGAAAGAGAAAAACTGCCAACCAAGAATACTATACCTGGCAAAACGGTCCTTCAGAAATGAAGGAGAGATAAAGACTTTTCCAAACAAACAAAAGCTGAGGGTTTCATTACCACTAGACCTGTCTTATAAGAAATGCTAAAGGGAGTTGTTCAAGCAGAAATGAGAGGACATTAATTAAGAAGATAACAATATATGAATATACAAAACTCAATGGTAAAGTAAATATACAGTCAAATTCAGAATTCTCTAATATTGTAATAATTGTGCATAAATCACTTTACATTCTGTTATAAAGTAAAAAACCAAAACAAATTAGAAATAAGTATAACCTTGGTATTTTGTTATTAAGTACACAATATTAAAAAGATGTAAATTTTAACATCAATAAGCTAAAGTGGAAGAGAAGTAAAAGTACAAAGTTTTGTATACAATCACAGTTGTTAGCTTAAAATAGGATGGTATAACTAGTAGATTTTTTCATAACCTTCATGGAAATCAGAAAGGAAAAATCTGTAGTAGATAAACAAAAGATTATGAGAAAAGAATCAAAGGATGCCACCAGAAAAAGCCATCAAATCACAAAGAAAGCTAAAAAAAAGAAGAATGAAAAAAGGAACTTCAAAATAGTCACAAAATAATTTTAAAAACCAAGATCCAACAATTTACTGCATATGTGAGATTCATTTTGGCTTTAAGAACACACAGAGGCTGAAAGTGAAGAAATGGAAAAAAGATATCCCATGTAAAAAGTAACCAAAAGAAAGCAGGGATGACTATATTCATCCATATTTATAACAAACAAAATATATATTAAGTAAAAAATTGTCATAAGAGACAAAGAAAATCATTATATATGGAAAAAGAGACAAATTCATCAATAGGATGTAACAATTACAAGTATTTATACATCCAGCGTTGAAGCACCTAAATGTATACAGAAAATGGTAACGGAACTGAAAGGAGAAATAAACAGCAATACAATAACAGTAGGAGACTTTTATAAACACCTACATTTGGGAAAAAGAAAGATCTCAAACAACCTAGCTTTATACCTGAGGGAAAAAAAGAAACTGAGCCCAAAGTTAAACAGAAAGGAGGAAATAATAAACATTAGAGTAGAAATAAATAGGGTATAGAAAAACAATAGAAAAGGTCAACAAAACTCAGAGTTGGTTCTTTGAAAAGATAAACATAACTGACAAATCTTTAGCTAGACTAACCAAGGGAAAAAAAGAGTCAGAACTGAAATAAATAAACTTACAAATAAATGAAAAAGGAAACATTACAATTGATACCATAAAAATACAAAGGATCATGAGATCACTATCAACAATTATATAACAATAAATTGGATAACCTAGAAGAAATGGATAAATTTCTAGACACATACAATTTACCAAGGCTGACTTATGAATAAATGGATAATCTGAGGAGACCACTAATGAGTAAGAATATTGAATCAGTAATCAAAAACCTCCCATGAAAGAAAAACCCAGGACCAGATAGCTTTACTGGTGAATTCTACTAAATATTTAATGAAGAACTAATACTAATGCTTCTCAAACTCTTCCCTCCCCTCCAAATAAAAAAGCAGGAAACACTTCCAAACTGATTTTATGACAGTATAATTACCCTGATACCTAAGTCAGCTCAGAACACTACAAGAAAATAAAATTATAGATCAATATCCCTGATGAACATAAGTGCAAAATTTGTCAACAAAATACTAGCAAGCCAAATTCAACAGTATGGTAAAAGGATCATTCACCATGATGAAATGGGATTTATCCCTGGGATGCAAGGATGGTTCAACATATGTAAATCAATAAATGTGATATGCAACATTAGTAGAATAAAAGACAAACATTATATGCACATTGTAATAGATGCAGAAAAAGCATTTGAAAATCCAATGTCCTTTTATGATAAAAATTTTTAACAAGTTAGGTATAAAAAATGTACCTCAACACAATAAAGGCCATATATGACGAGCCCACAGCTAACAACATAAAAAACAATAAAAAGCTGAAAGCTTTTCTTCTAAGACCAGGAACAAAGCAAGGATGCCCACTCTTACCACTTCTATTCAACACAGTACTGAGGGTCCTAGCTAGATCATTTAGACAAGAAAAAAATAAAAGGCATCCAAAAAAGAAAGAAGTAAAATTGTCTCTACTTCCAGATCACATGGTGTTTTATATATATATATATATATACACACACACACACACACATATATATATACATATATATATATATATATATAAAAATCCCTAAAGACTTTACCAATAATTTATTAGGAAAAGTAAAAGAATTCTGTTAGGGTGCAGGACACAAAATCAACATACAAAAATCAGTTGTGTTTCCATACATTAACAACAAATTATCTGAAGAAAAATTAAGCAATCTTTTATTCAGCAGCATCAAAAGAATAAATTCTTAAGAATAAAGTTAACCAAGAAAGTGAGGGCTTTAGACACTGAAAATTATACGACATTGATGAAAGAAAACTGCAGAAGACACAAATAAATGGAAAGATATCCTGTGTTCATGGGTCAGAAGAATTACTATTGTTAAAATGTCCTGACTACCTATAGTGATCCATAGATTCAGTACAATCCTTATCAAAATTCAAAGGTCATTTTTCACAGATACACAAAAAACAAAAGTAAAATTTGTAGAGAACCACAAAAGACCCCAAATAGCCAAACCAATCTTTATTTATTTTTTATTTTATTGAATTTTTTAAATTTTTTAAAAATTTTTGAGACAGAGTCTCATTCTGTTGGCAGGCTAGAATACAGTTGCATCATAATAGCTCATTGCAAACTCAAACTCCCATGCTCCAGCCATCCTCCCGACTCAGCCTCCCTAGTGCCCAGGACTTCAGGAACCACCCTACCCTACTAATTTTTCTATTTTTTGTGTATCACTGTGTTGCTTAGGCTGGCCTTGAGCTCTTGGGCTCAAGCAATCCTCCTGCCTTGGCCTCCCAAAGGATTACAGGTATGAGCCACCCCACGCCTGGCCCAAAGCAATCTTTAGAAAGAACAAAGCTGAAGGCGTCTCAGATTTCAAACTGTATTACAAAGCAATAGTGACCAAAACAATATGATACTGGCATGAAAACACACACAGAAACCAATGGAACAGAATCACGAGCCCAGAAATGAACAAATGCATATAGTAATATTTGGCAATGATGCCAAGAATGCACTATGGGGAAAGGGTGGTCTCTTCAATAAATAGTGCTGGGAAAACTGAATATCCATATGCACAATAATGAAATTATAATACTCAAAAAATTGACTTTAAATGGGTTTAAGACATAAATGTAAGACCTGAACTCATAAAACTCTTAGAAGAAAACAGGAAAAAAGGTTCTTGACATCGGTCTCGGCAATGTTTTTTCGGATACAACATCAAAAGCACAAGCAACAAAAGCAAAAATAAACTAATGGGACTACTTCAAACTAAAAAGCTTCTGCACAGCAAAGGAAACAATAAACAGGATGAAAAGGCAACTACAGAATGGAAGACAATATTTGCAAACCATTTACCTGATAATGGTAACCCTTATATGTTCAAAATATATAAGAACTTCGTACATTTCAATATAAAAAAAACCCCAAATATAATTCAATTGAAAAAATGGGGAAGGGACCTAAATAGACATTCTTCCAAGGAGACATATGAATGGCCAACAGGTAGATGAAAGGTGCTCAACATCACTAATTACCAGAAAAATGTAAATTAAAATCACAATGAGATATCACTTCACACTTGTTAGGATGGCTATTATAAAAATGACAAGATAAAAATTTTGGTAAGGGTGTGGAGAAAAGAGAATCCTTGTGCACTGTTGGGGGAAATGTAAATTGGTACAGTCATTATGGAAAACAGTATGGAGGGTCCTCAAAAAATTAAAGATAAAACTATCATAGGATCCAGCAATCCCACATCTGGGTATACGAGAGCTGTCCGGAAAGTATTCAGCCATTTTTAATACTAGTTTTCACCTTACAGGGCTGGATACTTTCCAGACAGCCCTCATATATTCAATGGTAACAAAATCAGTATCCTGAAGGGTTATCTGCATCCCAAGGTTAACTGCAGCATTACTCACACTAGCCTAGACATGAAGATAACCTAAATGTCCATTAATGGATGAATGGATAAAGAAAATACAAAGGAATATTATTATATATTAATATGTAGAACATATTTTATATTATAATGTATTTTATATGCACACACAATGGAATATTCAGCCATAGAAAAGGAAATCTTGCCATTTGTGACAACACTGACGAATCTTGAGGGCATTATACTCAGTGAGATAAGTCAGACACAGAAAGACAAATACTATGATCTCACTGATTGTGGAATCTAAAAATGTCGAATCATTGAGAGTGGAATGGCAGTTGCCAGGGGTGGGGGAGTGGGGGAAATGGAGAAATGTTGGTCAAAGGGTATAAAAGTTCACTTATAAGATAAATAAGTTCTGGGTATTTAATGTGCCATATGGTGACTATAGTTAATAATGAGACCTATCTGGAAAGTATCCAGCCATGTAATCTGAAAAATAGTGTTAACAATGGCTGGATACTTTCCAGAGAGCCCTTGTATACTTGAAATTTGCAAAGAGAATAGATCTTAAATGTTCTTACCACACGCACACAAAAAGGTAACTATGTGAGGAGATGGATATGTTAACTAACTTGAATGTGGCAATCATTGTACAATATTTACGTATATCAAATGATCACATTGTACATCTTAAATGTATCCAACTTTGTCAATGATATCTCAATGACACCAGAAAAAAGGAAAGAAATAAAAAGGCAATCACAACCAAATAGTTTAACTTCTGGTCATTTTTTAATTCAAACAATTTATATCATGTTCTGTGTTTCCAAAGTATTACATTATGCTTCTCTGTAGAATAACAAATGTTTTTAAACTTTGGATATGATTTTAACTGAAAAATTTACATCCCCTCAAAATAAATAAATAAATACAGTTTTACATACATTTTTAAAAAAGCTTATATAGGCTCAGAGAATGAATATTTAAAGCACATACCTAAACATATTATCAAGAAAATAGAGAACATCAAAGCCAAAAAACAAATCATAAAGATTTCAGAACACTTGAATAAATGAAGAGATATACATGTCTGTAGCTGGGATCATTCAGAGTTGTTTAAAATGTAAATTCTTCCTAAATCTAACTTTTCATTCAGTGTCTCTCAATTGAATCCTAGCAAGATAGGTTACAGAATATTACCTATAAAATCATAGTAAGTAAAACATTTCAGTATTGAAACAAAAAATAGAACCATAGGTCAGAACAGGGGTCACCTATACAGATTCATACGGAAGAAAGAAGATAGTACAGTAGTCCCAACCATTTGAATGTGGTCTCTCTCTCTCTCAAAATATCTCATTGTACTGTAGATCTTAGGCAACCTCAGCATACAATTGTCTTTTCTTTCCTTATTGTCTAGAATGTTCACCTTTTCAGTTAAAGGAAGCAATTTACGGCTTATTTATGGCATATCTGGGTTGCCAGCATCACCACTATCCTACGTTGGGGCCATTATTAAGTAAAATAAATGCTCCTTGAACACAGCACTGTGATACCACAACAGTTGATCTGATACTTGAGACAGTTTCTAAGTGACTAATGGGTGGGTGAGTGGCATCTACAGCATAGAGGTGCTGGACAAAGGGATGGGTCCCAGCCCAGGTGGGACTGAGTGGGACTGCATGAGATTTCATCACATTACTAAGAATAGCATGCAATTTATAACTTATAAATTGTTTATTTCTGGAATTTTCCACTGAATATTTTCAGACCTTGGTTGACCCCAAGATTAACTGAAACCATGGAAATCAAAATTATTTATAAGGGAGGGCTACTATAGTTTATAATAGCATAAAAATATCAAATATCTATGAAGACATCTAGAAGTACAAACCCTTCAAATACAAAAATAGAAATTTATTAGAAAATATTTTAAAATTAGTAATATATATATACCATATATATGAGATGGAAGACACAATGTTGTAAAGATGTCAATTCCCTTGAAATTGGTCCATAGACTCAATGCAATCTCATACAAAATCACAATAAGATTTTGAGAAACTGATTTGGAAACACAAAGGTCCAAGACACTTTGGAGGGAGAGGAGAAGAATATTCTACTATATATCAGGAGTTGTTGGGAAGCTGTCACCACTGTGACACTGTAGTACTGCACAAGCGGAGACAATGACGGACCAATGGCAGAGAAGAGAGAGCACAGAAAAGCACCTGCCTATATGGCAACGTGGTTAAGGAAAAGGGTAACACTGCAAATCAGTGGGGAAAAGGATGGTTTAATCAATTAATCGTGTCCTCAGAAAACTTGTTAAGAATCAAAATAGAGCCTTAAAACTGTAGCCCAGGTAGGAAACAATTTGGACTCATACAAGGAAGGAAATGTGAAAAAAAAAATTTCACTCAGATTACGTCTGAGGAAGTGGGAGGTTTGGGGTGAAGCACAGCAGCCACAGTAGGCACAGGAGAGAACAAAGGAACACAGAATGCAATCTGAAGAAGATGAGCAGAATATCACCACAGTGCTTAATGCCACACAAAACCTAAATAAAGCAAGAATGTGAAAATGGGACAATAAATTAATAAAATAATGGGGTAGAGTGGAGATTGCACAGTTGTAGAAACAAATTAAGATCCCCCTCAAAAAGAAAGAATCCATTTTTAAAAAATTAGAAATTACAAGAAACAAAAACCTATTAAAAATTAGTTGTCATGGAGGAAAAGTTTGAGACAACTGTTATTAACACAAAGTAAAGAAATGAAAAGATGAAAGCACTAGGCAGCAGACAAAAGCTGTGAAGGCTAAAGTTGCTCCAATGTAAGAATAATTTGGCCTAAAAATTGAAAGAGAAAAAGTTTTCAGAGATATTGCAGAAGAAATTTCTCCTGAAATAAAGGTAGAAGCAAACCTGCCACCTTGAAGATCACAAGAACTACCTTATACCTGGCAGTCCTCATGAAATATGTCAGTAACTTTCTGCAGCACTTTATTTATAGCAGTTAGTGCGCACCTATCTTATAAAATCAGGACCACCATAGGTCTATATGCTAAATTTTAAGCTTTAATAAGATAAAAGACAGGAAAAGTATATTTATAGTTATTGGAATATTTAATGAACTCTCTCATGTTATGAAAGGACAAACACATTAACTGAGTAACATTGGCAAAAAATAAATAAATTAAAACAGGATGCAACTTTTTATCCATCAGCTTTGCAAAGTTTGGCTGGGTGTGGGGAGATGGCTTGTTCATTTTATCTGCTATTGGTAGAAAAATATATTGATCGATTCAGTCACTTAGAAAGGCAATTTGGCAGGATCTATAAACAAGTAAATGTTAACACCCATTGTGTCAATAATTCCCCTTTTTTAGGTGTTGACACAAGTTACATACTTGTATACATGCAAAAAAGCCCAAAGGTAATCATTGTTATTACAACTTATTGGTAAAAGTGAACTGAAAACAACCTGTATGTCCTTCAACTTAAAAAGTTATGGTATATCAGTCAGGAGCCGTGGCTGCATCTGTAACCCGGGCACTCTGGGAGGGCAAGATGGGACTATCTCTTGAGCTCAAGAGTTCAGGACCAGCCTGAGCAAGAGCCAAACCCCGTTTCTACTAAAAATACAAAAATTCTCCATGCTCAGTGGCATGTGCTTGTAGTCCCAGCTACTTAGGGGGCTGAGGCAGGAGGATCACTTGAGCCCAGGAGTTTGAGTTTGCTGTGAGCTATGATGATGCCACTGCACTCCAGCCAGGGCCACAGAGACTGTTTCATAATTAAATAAATAAATATGTAAATAAATTTTTTAAAAATAGTGGTATATCAATTCTATGGAATAGCATTTAGCTGGTAAAAAGAATGAGGTAAGTTTATATGCATTAAGGTGAAAAGATGTCTAAGATTTCCACTATTACGATACGTGAAAATGCAGAACAGCATGTGCAACATAATCCCATTTATTACAAGACTGGAACACAAATTTTGTATTTATGAAAACACACTGAATATAGGTAAGCACGTAGGAAAAGATGAGGAGGGCTAAACTCAAGCCTCTCCACGGGGCCAGGAAAGGAAGCTACTGGGTGGGGTGAGTGGTGAGGATCTTTTCCCCTATATACTTCCACATTGTTTACAACTTTATGAACATGAATGTATAATATATTTATTTTTTCATAAAAACATTTAAATTAAAAAATTAAGCAGTGTTATTTCTGAATCCATTACTAGAGAAAAGGTAGGATTTCTATCCTTTTTCCTTTCAGAGGTATTCCCCCATCCTGCAACAGGAAATTAAAGTAAAAATAGAAATATTCAGCCTACACTAGTCTTTTGCTGTCCTGGGCCTTTCTCTTCCTTTCCCTTTCCCTGATCAAGGTCAATGGAGGAAGAATCAGACCCCAAGCCGGTCATGGGAACATCCTGGGAGTCGCAAGAGCCATCCCCTCGCCCCACCCCTTCCCAGGACAGATGAGGCCACAACATCTAATGTTTAAGGTAAGCCAGGTGTTTACCCCAGAGCGTCTATTTTCTAAACTATTTTCTTTGACATGACCTATGTGAAGGTAGAAGAAGGCAGAGGGACAGGAGAGGGTTCAGAGGTCATGGGGAAATAACACATCCCATCGACACATCCCTGCCTCAAAGACTCCTGTGTTCAGAGTCCTGGCCAGCTGAGCAGCAGCTGCAAACAAGGAAGCCACGTGTGTATGGCAAGCTGGACTCACACCAACAGCTGTCCTGCTGCAATTTAAAAACACAATTTCGTCATCACATACTCTGTGATTTCATTATATTGCATACCTATGTTCTTGCAAAGCAGGACTAAACTCAAATAAAGCTTCAGACATGAACGGCACTAAAGGCATAAGAGCAGCAATATTGCCAGAGATTAGGAGGGAAATAAAGACTCACCTGAGGCTCAGGTCGTGGCCTCCACCTGCCATCCTCAGAGCCTGGGCTCTGATCCGTCCAGTCTGCCTGGCCTGTGTCCACTGTAGCTGCCGGGAAATTCTGCCCACAGACTGACTTACCCAGAGAGGGCTCCGCCCAAATGGGGAAAAGAGAAGTGAAACTATTTTTCCAAGCTCATGAGGTGCTTGAGCTCTCCCCCTTCACTCCAAGCCATTCTCAGCTTCCCGAAATGTGGCAGAGGGATGGAGAGAAGCCCTGGGTAACACCTGGAGGACCAGGGAAGGAGGACCCCAGGACGAGCAGGGCCAGCTCCCAGGAGCCCACATGTTTGTGCAAAGGACAGAAAAACCATCCCCTTGAACCCAAACTGCACTCGGCTGCTTCTGCCTTCCAGAGGGCAGCACGGTTTACTGGGAGTGTGTGTGTGGGGGGGGGACTCCATGTTTCCTCTGCCCCTTGCTGAGAAGGCTGGGGTGGTGGGGGCAGGTTGCAGGGAAAGCCAGAAATGTCAAATCGCTCTCAGGCCCGAGGGAGAGCCTGCACCGGACCGAGTCAGGTCTGCACCTTGGCCCACAGGGCTGGAGAGAGCCGAAACGCTCGGCGTTAGACACCGGGGAGGATGTGCCGGGGCAGGACGCTGGAGCCAACCTGGTGACAACGGTTAGCATTTTAGGTGCAAGGGTTTAAGGCCTGTTGACTGTGGGGCTGCTTTACAACACTGGGGTGAAGAAGAGACACCTGAGCTTCAGAGAAGTCACTGGAAGCCTGAGAGGGCAAATGCTTCTCATTGGAGGAAGCTGGAGGTTGGACCCAGGTGATCTAGAAAGGAAAGGGCAGGTGACTCTGGCTGGGGGTGACTTCTGCCTCGGAGCTGTGTCTGTGCAGATCGTTCATCCAGATTCGGATCCATCATTCCAGCATCAAAGGTGAAGACAGGGAGGCCGGGGGGAGCTGGGGGCGTTAGAATCCAGGGCCCGAGGTGAGCAGAGGGAGGACAGGGCAGGATTCAGGGGCCCGAGGGGGACAGTGCTCCGGGGATGTTTTCCACACTGGCTCCCACTGAGTCCGACCTCCCCCCGCTGTGGACAAGGTGGCTGCTCAGTCACACTTGGAAATATGGGAGAAGGGGGATTCCACCCTCGCTCCACTTCTGCTCTTCTTTCCCCAAAGGAGCAAGTGAGCACCAGTCTGCTTGGGACAGACTCCAGGACACTGATGAGGACATCTTTTCCAGAGGGCAGGGTCTCTGTGTCCACCAGGTGCTGCACACCCTTAGGTCTCTCTCTCTGTGTCTCTCCCCCAACCCCCGACTGTGGGCAGAGGAGCCGGTGAGCTGAGCCTCTGTTGGGCACAGCTGTCCTCTGCTCCCAGCCTCCCCATGGCACAGTGGCCCCAGCTAGGCCAGGCAGGGACCAGACCAGCCTGCTGTGGCGTCCCCTCTCTCTCTTCTTTCTGTCCCTTGGCAGCAGGCAGGCCCAGGCCCAGCTGAGCCAGTGTGGTGGAGGCTTTGGACACCTGAGGCTGCAGGTTTGGAGCATGCCAGAAGGATTGTTGGGGGTGCAAATGTGGTTATTTCTGTTGGAAGGGAGCGAATCCTGGAAAAGCAGATGAATGGGAAGAGCTGTCCTGGCAGAGGAGGAAGAGGCTAAAGGGTGGGGGCCTGTGAGAGTGGGGAAGGGAAGGAGCACAGGAAGTCCATCTGGGCAGCTGCTGAAGGTCCAGGGAGCATCCGTGAGAAACACCCCCGAGGAAGCCACAGTCCTTGTGCAGCACGAGGAGCAAGGAGGCTGGCCCAGGGCCCAGGGCCCATACTCCTTCAGTTTAAGCCCCTGTTGTATGCACAACTGGAGAAGGGCACCTATCCCCTGTACCCTGGCACAGACTCCCACGGCCCACTGATACCAGCTCATGTATCTTTCCCATGACCAGCCCAGTCAGCAAGGCTGGCCACAGACACACCGTGTGCACACAAGGCAAGGAAGGGCCTGTGATTCCGTCTCTCATTTTAGCAGCCCAGCGTCCCTGTCACCGCGGCCCAGTACCGCTTTCATCCCTGACTTAACTCTGGCCACGTCCACACTCCCCTCTAGTGGCCATGATAGGAATTATAGTCTCTTTAGAGCGGGGCTCTGTTTGTGGAAACAAAGGGAAAATGTTTCTCTTCTCAAGATTGCAGCTATCCAAACACAACCCAAAATTCTGTTCTTGTCCCTGAGGGGGAATCAATGAGAATGAAGTGGTTTGAGTACAAAGGAAAGAGAAGTTTATTAATTTTCTGGGAAATGAGAAGGACAGTGGACTAGTGTCTTAAAGCCTACCATCCTCCCTTCACGGAGAAACACAGGGCTTTTTAAAAGGGGATTTTCAGCAGTGGGACTCAGGCCTGCTTGATCAGTGTCACTTTGGGCTATTGTTGCTTAAGTATAATTCGTGTTTTCAGTCTTGTGTCTTGGTTCTGGGGCGATGGTGACCTTATCTCCAGTGACTATGACCTTGTGGTCCTTGTCCTTATATGGACCATCCTGTTTAAAGATAATAAAGAACAAGCAGCAAAGAACATTTTTCTGCCCCTTTGATCACTGGCCTGGGGATGCATTGCAAGTTTTAACTCCCAAAAAGTGTGGGGTTTTCAGAAGGACAACGCGTGAAAGTTTCCATTGCCCTTTTCCCACTGTTTCCTCTGCTGCACATTCCCCAGTGTCCAATCTTATCCTTCCACAGCTATGTGAGGAGGGGTGACACAATCATCGAGCTGCTTCCTGCTAACTGGGGTGACATTTTAGATGGAAGGTTTGTACTTGTTTATGCCATTGCTCTTTCTGTCAAGGCTTCGGCAGTAGACTTACAAAAATAACGGATGCAGGAGATCACCAGGCGACGAAGGGCGTATGCAACAACTGCAACTGTGAGGACTGACAGGGTGAAATGGGGGATACCTGATAGGAGGGCTTTCACCTCGCTTGGTAGGCAAGAGAAAATATTAGAAAACCAGCCACGTATCCCTGTCCCAAATCTCCACGTTCTGCAGTTTACCGTGACCAGGTAGCTTGCTGCCTAATTTTCTCAACATGTCCTTCCACCTCTGCAGAGGAATTTCTATAAGCACAGCATGAAGAATTAGCTACAACACAAATACCTCTCTGTTCTGCTAAAATGTAGTCCAAAGCAATGGGATTATCAAGATCTTCTTGAGCTAAAGAGTCTAAAGATTTTTTTTTTGAGCAGCTATCACCAATGCAATTTCATTGGCAATCATCCTCAAGGTCACAGATAGGTGCCAAGCAAGTGTTGACAAGCTTCCACTCCCCACCATGGAAGTAGACTGTACCCAAAGAAGTACTCATCTCCATCTGGGATTTCCCCCAAGGGAATACTGTTTTAGGGTCCCCTAGATGGAGTCCCCATCTAAAATTTCACTGGTTATTCATGAAAATAATTTCAGGGAGCTAGTCCAGTGAGTAGTCTCAGATCTGTTATGGACTGACAAGAGAGTGGTGAGGTTCCCCAATAAACAAGTTCCCCCACTGTCCAGCTATTTAAGCAATTATAAGGTCAAGGACTTCCTACTTTGCCTCCACAGACAAAAATCTATCCAAGGGGTGCTTAGATAGTACCTGCTCCTATTGAAAGATTTATAGAGTCATTCTTGGGTAGCATTTAAGTTAAGCTCTTAAACCAAAGGTCTGTATAAGGATGCCTATATTGTCCTTCCTGGAGCTGACATATTGATAATTTTCCTAAGCCTTGGGGATACATTTTTCCCTGGCATACTATGGTACAAATTGGAGTTCCATGGTCCTTATCAGAGGAGCTAAAGCACTTATTAGCAGGGTAATCTAGAGAAGGTGGGGCTCAAAAGACTATCAGTTACATTCTTATTAATAAAATGAGTAGTCAATTTGGGGAGACTGGTAGGTCAGTAGAAAGTGCACCAGTAGGACTTTGGGTCTTTACTGTTGCCCTGTACGAAGTGCCTGAATGGGACTAGGTAAGAAACATGGGACCCCTGACTACAGAACTATTAGTTCCACCTAGTAGGTGGTCAAGAGACTGTCTTCTACAAATTCAAGAGTGTAGGAAGGTATACTGGTGAAATTATATACAGGAATAACCACGGGATCAGAATGGTCTTGCACCACCTGAGGTTTAGGATGACAAACCCAGTAGTGAGACAGACTAGCAAAGGAGTAGGTGATAGTTTAGGAAATCCTCCCTAAGGATTTGTCTCTCCATTCCATAGATAGAACAAATAACCAAGGAAAAGTTAGCAAAAATATCAACGTTTTCATTTTTCCTTCTTCTTATACAGATACTTTAGATTGCCTAAAGGCTGGCCCATCCACTGGGGGCTTGTGTCTTCTTCTTCCACAGGACACCTCTTCACTCTGATATGATGGACCCATTGACAGTTTCAACAAGATGTGAGTTGTGAGAAGTACTTCATAGGGTCCCTTCCATTTTTCTGCCAGTTGTTTTTCAGATCCTCATTCTTTCCAGGCTTTAAGCAACACTTGGTCTCCTGGTTAAAAGGGTTGGGGTGCTCCCAACTGGGCAGGGGACTTGAAAGGGGCAAATTCTTTCAAGTAGTTAGTATTTATTTTATTTGTTTGACATAACACTTTACTCTGTTTTCCTCATTTATGGTGTTATTACCATTTTTACCTTGGGGCATTGAGAAGGGTCTCTCATAAACCATTTCATAGGGTTTTATCATAAGCCTGCTTTTAGGGGCTACCTTATCCAGAGGAGGGCAACACCAACACCTTATCCCATTTTAGTTGGGTTTCCAGCATCAAATTTGCCATAGTTTTCCTTAAAGTATGATTCATTTTCTCCATTTTTTTCTATAGATTGAGGTCACAAGGATGCATGCAATTTACATTCTAGATGCAGAACTTTACTTACTTGTTGAGTTACCTCCAATATAAAAGAGTTTCCATTGTCACTCTGTATCGAGGAAGGGAGACCATACCTTGAAATGAGTTCCTTCTGAAGGATTCAGGTAACTGCAGATGCTCTCCCCATTTGGGTAGGTTAAGCTTCTACCTAGCCTGAAAAAGTATCTACTAGTACAAGCAGCTATTTGAAGTTTCTAGAGATTTTATTGATTTCTGAGTGAAATCAATTTGCCAATCATTGAAAGGGTGGGTCCCCTTATGTTGGGTTCCCTGTGCAGGAGGTCACTTTTCTGTTTTTGGATTGTTTCAAAAATATAAAGCAGCTTTGAGTTACTTTTTGGATAGTTTGTTACAAATGGAGTCCTCTTAAATGAGGTCCCCACCAAATCCATTAAGGCATCATGCCCATAATGTGTGTATTCATGTAGGTGCCTCAAAGGGGATGAACTAAGCTTTGGGTAGAAGGATGAGTCCATGAGAATTCTGTCTCCACTTAGCTGTGTCATCCCAAGTGTCAAAGCCCCAGCATTTGGCTGTATTTCCATCCTCATCAGTATAGTGGGGCTTATATTGATCTAAATCTAGCTGGGGTATCAGGGTCCCGATGAACAGATTACCTTTAGCAGTCTTCTTGGCAGCCTTGTCAGTGGCCTGACTTTGTTTTGCAGTATAAGTGTCTCCTTTTTGGTGACTAGGACAGTGCATGGTGGCCACCTGCTTGGGCTCAGCCACAGCTAATATCAGGGCTCTTATTTCAGTGACATACTTATATTTCCTGCCATCAGGAGACCATTCCATCCCAATGGCACAATGAACATGCATGACCATAAAAGCATAATTGGGATATCAGTCTGTAGGTTTTGTTGTTGTTGTGCCCTTTCCTGAATTTGGTATCAAGGTGATACTGGCTTTATAGAATGAGTTAGGGAGAATTCCTTCCTTGTTGATGTTATGGAATAATTTCTGTAGTATGTGTACAAGCTCTTCTTTGTACCTCTGGTAGAATTCATCTCTGAATCCATATGGTTTGGGGCTTTTTTTTTGTTGGAAAATTTTTCATTACAGTTTCAATCTTGCTGCTCATTATTGGTTTGTTCAGGAGTTCTATTTCTTCCTGATTGAGTCTTGGGAGGTTGTATGTTTCCAGGAATTTGTCCATTTCCTCCACATTTTCTACTTTATGTGTATAGAGATTTTTATAGTATTCACAGATGATGTTTTGTATTTCTGTTGTATCAGTTGTACTATCTCCTTTTTCATTTCTGATTGATGTTACTTTGTTCTTTTCTAATCCTGCTTAATCTAGCAAGCGGTCTATCGATATTGTTTATCTTTTCAAAGAACCAACTTTTCATTTCATTGATTCTTTGTTTTGTTTTTTCTTATAGATTTCATTTACTTCTACTCTGAACTTTGTTATTTCTTTTCTTCTGCTGCCTTTGGGATTGATTTGCTATTCCTTTTCTAGTTCCTTGAGATGTGACATTAGGTTGTTAATATGTGATTTTTCTATCTTTTTGATGTAGCATTTAAGGCTATGAATTTTCCTCTTTGAAATGCTTTTGTTACATCCCATAGATTTTAGTACTGTGTGTCTCCTTTGTCCTTAACTTCAAGGAATCTTTTAATTATTAATTTCATTATTGACCCAATAACTGTTCAGAGGCAGGTTGATTAATTTCCATGACTTTGTGTGGATTTGAGTGTTTCTCTTGGAATTGGTTTCTAGTTTTATTCCACTATGGTCTGAGAACATACATGCTATGATTTTCATTTTTTCAAATTTGTTGAGACATGTTTTGTGGCCTAACATGTGATCAGTCTTGGAGAATGTCCCATGTGTTGATGAAAAGAATGTGTATTCAGTAGTTTTGGGTAGAATATTTGTAAATGTCTGTTAGGTCCATTAGTTTTATTTTTTTATTTTATTTTTATTTTTTTAATTAATTATTTTTTTATTTTGGGAAATTATGGGGGTACAAACATTTTGATTACATGTTATGACTTTGCCACATCCCAACCATGAATTGAGACGTACCCTTTACCCCCTACAACACTCATCACGTCCATCAGTTGTAAGTTTACCCACATCCAACCCCCTACCCCCAAAGAATATTACTACTGTGTGAGCACCTTAGTGTTGATCTGTCAGTGCCAGTTTGATGGCGAGTACATGTGGTGCCTATTCTTCCATTCTTGTGATGCTTCACTTTGGAGGATGGGCTCAAACTATCCAGGAAAATATAAGAGGTGCTAGATCATCATCGTTGAGGACCATTAGTTTTAGTGTCTGGTTTAAGTCCAGTATTTCTTTCTTTCTTTTTTGCCTTGATGATTTGTCCAGCTGTGATAGTGGGGTATTGAAGTCCCTGGCAATTATGATGTTAGTATTTATTTCTTTGCTTAGCTCTAGTAGAATTTGCTTTATGGATCTGGGAGTTCCTGTGTTATGTGTATATATATTTAGGATTGTTATGTCTTCTTGTTGAATTACTCTCTTTACCATTATATAATGGCCATCTTTGACTTTACCATTTTTTATTTAGCGTCAATTTTATCTGATGTGAAAATGCCTATACCTGGTCTCTTTTTGTTTCCATTTCGTGAAATATTATTTTCCATCCTTTCATGTTGAGTATGTGTGTGTCATTGTGGTTTTGATATGTTTCTTGGAGACAGCAGACTTGGGATGTTTTTACCATCCATTCAGTCAGCCTTTGTTTTTTCAGTGGAACATGCAGACTGTAACATTGATTGATAGAACTGATATGTGGGATGCTGTTCAGTTCATCATGGTAGATAGAACCTCATTGCTTTATATTCCTCCTTGTGCTATTGTTTTATAAGAGCTGTGACCTATAGCTTTGTTAGGTGATTTTACACTGGTGGGTATCTATGCTGAGTATTTCATGCAGAGAAGGCCTGGTTGTGACAAATTACCTCAGTGTTTGCTTACCTGGAAAAGACTTTCTTTCTCCTTCACTTGTGAAACTTAGTTTTGCAGGATACAAAATTCTAGGCTGGCAGTTGTTCTGTTTACAGAAATTGAAGATGGAGCCCCAATGCCTTCTGCCTTATAAAATCCCTACTGAGAAGTGTGCCATTAGCTTGATGGGTTTTGCTATGAAGGTTAGTTGTTGCTTTCATCTTGCTGTTTGTAGAATTTTCTCCTTCATTTTGACTTTGGCCAGGTTGATTACTATGTGTTTTGAAGATGTCCTATTTGCTATGAATCTTCCGGGTGTTTGATGATCATCTTGTATCTAGGTTTCTGAATCTCTGGTGATACCAGGGAAATTTTTCTCAACAATTTCCTTGAATAAAGTTCCCATGCTTTTAGCTATTTTTTCTTCTCCTTCAGCAAAACCTATAATTCATATATTAGTTTGCTTTGCATAGTCCCATATCTCTTTAAGTGATTGCTCAGTCTTTTTTAATTCCCTTTTCTGCCTCTTTAAATGACTGGGTTAGCTCAGGAGCCTTGTCTCAAGCTCTGAGAGTCTTTCTTCTCTTTGGTTTAATCTGTTGAAGCTTTCTGCTATGTTTTAAAAGTCTCTAAATGACTCTTTCATTTCCTTATGTTCTATTATATCCTTTCTTATGTTGTCTAGCTCTTTAGCAACTTTTTCATTGATTTCCTGAAATATTCTTTTGGCTCCTTTGTTGGTTTTCAACTTGCTCTTCAATTCCACACATCTTATTTGCTATTCATACTCTGAATTCCATTTCTTTCAGTTTAGCCATTTCCTTTAGTTGGAATCCATTACCGTAGCTCCATTGTGATGACTTGGAGGTGTCAAACTGTATGTTTTTTTTCTTTGTGTTTTCAGGTATTTTTTGCTTGTTTCTTCTCATTTGACATCTCTTTTCTCAGCTCAGTGGAAATAGGTTTAGAGAGGACTTATTGTCCTTGGTGAGACTTCTCCTGCTTAATTAGAACAAGGGGCAGTCCCTATATTGTACATTTTTTCCTAGTCTAAAATGTTGACCTAGCAGGGGAAAAGTGTGTGCCCTATAACCCTATAGTATAGTTGTTCTGTTTTGCCCCATTCACCTGGGAATGCCACAGTTCAAGTCAGTGCTGGATGATCTTTGTATGTGGTGGTGGATTATTTCACAGATCATTGTAGGAAGTTCCAGCTGGGGGCTGGGTTAGAACCTTCCCAAGAAGGGTGGCATTGTAGGTATTGCTCTGCCCAGGCTCTCCCTACAGAGGCGACAGTAGCTGCTACCTTGGTTGTTCTCATGGGTGCCTGGGCTATGGGCATTTGCTCAAACCAGGTGCAGGTGTAATGGTAGTTTGAGGCTTGCAGGTCCCTGGTGGGGCGTTGGACCTCAGGACAGTTCTGCTGGCCCAGGGCTGGGGTCTTGGATTCTAGGTGCAATGCTGGAATCTCAGAGGCAGTGATCTGGGCCTGGCAGGAGTTCTGGGGCCACAGGTATGGATCCTCAGGTTGAAGGGTGAGTACCTCAGAGCCAGAACTGGGATTTGTGGAGGTAGGGCAACTCAAGCAGCAGGGTGTTCCACCAGCTTAGAGACCACAGGTGCCCAGTTGCATGGGCAGGGTTTGGTTCCAGCAGCCCAGGGACCACAGTTCTCCCCCCATGCCAAGTCATGCTGAGGCAGTCACCCAAAAGTTCCCAGGTCGAGCCTGTAGGACCCAAGGAATTTCCTCTGTTCAGATCCCAGCATGCTGTGGGGAGGTGTGATAGACTCCCAGACACAGGGCACAACACAGGGGAGCATCCACTCTGTCTGCCCCCTTCAAAGCCTGGTAAGGGCAATGTGAAGGCTATTGCTGAAAAGCTGAGTCCTGTGCTAACTTTGTGCTGTGAACCTGAGAGCTCAGGATGGCATGAGCTGCAGAAACCTGGGACTGACACCCACCGGATCCTTACTGCACCTGTTCTCCAGTGCAATGACTATGCACAGACCCCAGGCAGCTCCCCAGTCAGTCCAGACAGAGGTCTGTGGCAGTGGAGGTAGCCCTCTCACAACTCATGCCATAGTGCCTGAGGGGTGAGCATGGCACCCCAGCTCTCTATCCTCCTAATCTTCCCCATGTGTAGATGTCTCCCCACAGATCATTTTTACGTTGTCAAATTAATCACCTGTCAGCTTCTCCTTCACTCCAAATGTCCCACAGAACTTCTCTGGGGTTTCACAATGTTCCTTCTGAGAAGAGCTATCCATAGGTAGGCATCTGCCTGCAACTTATGATCCTTTCCTTGAGAGAGGCATGCTCACGGGCTGCTTCTAGTCTGGCATCTTTTCCTTCTTATTCTCCGCCTTCCCTTAGGCATTTCTCTGTAAATTAGAAAGCAGCTTCCCACTCAGAGGAGCTGCAAAGGGGATTGGGCTGAGAATTCATCTCTTGTACCAGTCTGGAGGCCATGGAAGCATCCCAGGAAAGAACTCCAAGCTTTCTGCAGCTCCCCAGAGACACAGCACTGAAGATAAAATGCCTCCAAGGTCCCTGGTGCTGCAGTTCTTCTTCCTGAAGGAAAGCACCTCTCCACTTTCTCTTGAATCCCAAGAGCTTGCATTGACCTTGGATATCTGTGGAATGACTCAGCCTCTTTCTGGTCTGGAACAATGACTGCTTCAGCTTTTACCTCCAGCCAGGGCAGAGGCCATATACAAAGCACCCAGTGTGATCCAAGGCACAATGATGGGAGAAAAGGACTTGTCACTGTCTCTGTTTGGCCTGGATTATTTCTTGGCCTTTTGGCCAAGAGCTGGTGTAGTATCTGAGTGGCCTAGAATCCCTCACCCCACCCCACTAGTGACCTCCCAGGTAAGACAACATGGTTGACACAGCCCCTAAGGCTGCCTTTGGTCCTCCTTTGCATTGCCATTGACTGGCCCCATCATGTGGGCCTTTGCAGTTGCTCCACATTTGTTTGCTGAATGGACACATAAGTGTGTGAACAAATGAACACAGTTGTCACTCAGGAGTAGAGATTTAGTGGCAGCCAGTAAATACTCAGCTTGGACTTTTGTATCTTACTATCCCAGAGCCTGTCACCTGCCACCAGCAGGTTTAATAAGAAACTTAAGAGCAGGGAAGCTACCAACAGCGGCACGTGCCATGTGGAGCTATGAGTGACAGAAGCATCAGAAGCCAAGGGTTTGGGGCAGGAGACCCTTTGGAGAGACCCCGTGAGAACTGAGGCAGTTGCCCCTGTAGGGCCATGGAACCCATGGGGAATAGATAGAGGGAGCTTGCAATGAAGGGATGGGGGAGGCCGACTCAATTGATTGGCCCAAACTGAGCCTCCCTTGACTCTCTGGAAAGACATATTTGGCCTTAAGAAATAGATCAAATAATGTCTCCTTCTCCAGAAATCTCAGTGGATGCAGGACGTAGGCACTGTATCTCCAGTCATAAAGCCAGGGTAGCAAAGAGCCCCAGAAGCCAGCTCTGTGAAGACTGTGGTATCCTGGTGTGGCAGAGTTATCCAGGGTCACTGATGTCAGAGGTTAGGAAAGTGGAAGTTCGTCCACCTCCTTTCTTCACCAGATTCTCCCTCACACTCAGCCTAGGAGAGGCTGTGAAGAGCACACAGGATCTCACCAGCTTCCCTGGAATCCACCCAGCTTGGAGACAAGTGGTCCATTAACTCCACATGCCACTTCCATGGAGGGAGACTCCACCTTCATGGATGGAAGTGAGGTCTGCACAGCATCTCTGGTGGGGCCAAAGAGCCTCTCCACGAAGAAAATGATTTTCCTGGTCAGCAGCTTTACAGGGCATTTCTGCCTTCCAATCACTCTATTCTCAAGGGTGGCATGAAGGAAAAATTTCCAGTGAACTCTGTGTATGTGTGTGTGTGTGTGTCTGTCTGTCTGCCTGTCTGTGAATGTGTGTGTATGCAGTGGAGGAAAAAGATAAAAGAAAGAAAGAGAAGGTGTGTTTTGTTGTTTGCTTCCCTGGGTGAATATGGCGGTACATACGTTCCAAGGGAATTCTACATTAGGTCATCTGTATTGACCACGGGATGTTTCTAGGAAAACTTTTGCTTCATTCTTATTTCATTAAAGACAGAGACTATAAAAACCAATGAAAAACAATCAGTGTGTAAGTTGAGGTTGTAAAGACAATAGTTGTTCAGTGTATTGTTTTGTGCATTTCAAAATCATGCTTGCTTTTCCAACTCCAGCCCCATCTTTTATATTTAATTTTGAGAAAGAATGGCATTCAGATCTGTTATTAAATCATACTCACGAGGTCAATTTTGTCTTATTTATTTATTTTTATTTCATTTTATTTATTTTTTTGTTTTGTTTCTAATTTTTTTTTATTTCAGCATATTACGGGGGTGCAAATCTTTTTTTTTTTTTGTGGAGGTCCAATATATATATATATATATAATTTTTTTTACTGTGTTTTTTTTTAGTGTTTTTATTATTATTATTATTTATTCTTATTTCAGCATATTGTGGGGGTACAAAAGGTTAGGTTACGTATATTGCCCTCTCCTCCAGCCCAATTCAGAGCTTCAAACGTGTCCATCCCCTAGACAGTTCACATCGCACTCATTCTGTATGTATATACCCATCCCCTCCCCCACTCACATCTACCCGACACCGGATCAATGTTATTCTTAAATGTGCTCTTAGATGATGATCAGTGAAACCAATTTGATGGTGAGTACATGTGGTGCTTATTTTTCCATTCTTGGGATACTTCACTTAGTAGAATGGGTTCCAACTCTTTCCAGGAAAATACAAGAGGTGCTATCTACCCAAAAGAACAAAAGACATTATATAACAAAGATATCTGCACCCGAATGTTTATAGCAGCACGATTCACAATTGTGAAGATGTAGAAACAACCCAAGTGCCCATCAATACGTGAGTGGATTAATAAAATGTGGTATATGTATACCATGTAGTACTACTCAGCTATAAGAAACAATGGTACCAATCTTTAGGTTATGTATAAGAGCTTCAAGTGACTTACCTCCAGTGAGAATGGCCTTTATCAAAAAGTCCCAAAACAATAAATGGTGGTGTGGATGTGGAGAGATAGGAACACTAATACACTGCTGGTGGGACTGCAAACTA
Source organism: Lemur catta (assembly GCF_020740605.2). NCBI lineage: Eukaryota > Metazoa > Chordata > Mammalia > Primates > Lemuridae > Lemur > Lemur catta. The sequence goes on from NC_059135.1 coordinate 8,276,905, forward strand.
GTACAACCTCTGTCGAAGGTAATACGGAGATGCCTCAACGAGCTACAGGTAGAACTACCATTTGACCCAGTAATCCCATTACTGGGCATCTACCCAAAAGAACAAAAGACATGCTATAAAAAAGACGTCTGTCTTATTTATTTTTAAGGATTGTTCCCACCCTTATCTCAAATGTTTTGTTGTTCAAAGTCCCAGCCTTATACGTTACATAATGTTTGAAAGCAGCATATTATACAATCAAATTTTCTCATGATTGGTCAACTTAAAGACAGCAAGGCTACAGCGATGGAAAACCAACAATATGAATGATGAGGCATCAGCAGAAAATCACTGGATAATCACTTTTTTCTGCCTCTTGGTGGTTTTGGCAGATATCCTTTCTGAAAGAAAAGAGATTAATGATATGATGGGTTCTTGTTTTTATTTTATGGACTCAATATTTCTGAATGTCTTCCAGATATTTCTACTTGCATATCCCTCTTTCAACTCAAATTCTAGGTATCTTCCATGATTCCTCAGGGATTAAAGGATAAAAGAAGTGTTTAGGCTACTTTCTCTGGCCTCATGATGTCCACAGTCAGTTCAATGAATGTATCACACCTCATTATCCACAACTTGTTAACACTTTGTGGAGCAGATTTTCATGCCATCCTTTCTTATGAATGTAGAATGCCTTGTTCTACATTTTTGCTTGTCAGAACTGTTCTACTTTTAAGACCAAGCTCAGTGCAAACTGTTCTAAGAAACCATTCTCAAACTCAAAGGCAGAAATGCCCTTCCTTCCTCCCTCCTTCATCTCTTCCTGCAAATGTCTTTCTTCAGAGCATTCACACTGTGCAGGCCTATGGTTACGAAAGCACAGCCCTCTTCCCAGGTAGGGGCTCACACCTTGTACTCCCTCGTGGCTTTAGATGTAGCTCAATAAACATTTACCTAACAAAGACCTCCCTCTTCTTTATGGTTAGACTGGCACAGGGAGGGGCTGTCTGAGGTGTGCAACTGAGAAATCACTGTATCCGGAGTCAAAAGAAATAGATTCATCCTCAACAAAGTGCCTGTCCCTGCTTTGTCCACATCAGGGGATTCATATGAGGAGCACAGCAGTTAGTTTAAAATACAATTTATTTGTATTCTCTTTCAAGAACAAATTTGAGGTGACTTATGAAAAGGAATATTTTCCAAATATTGTGCAATGTAGGAACTAACTATCCTGAGGTATTATATTGAGATATATAATTCTACTATGTTACTTTTAACATTGGCCCCCAAAGTTTAAGACCCCTTTCCCTCCAATTTAAGTTACTTTCATGTGACCAAACTGCACAGTTCATTCCTGGCAGAGTCAAGTCCACTATTTACTGTCTTAGCTTCAAAAGGAGAAGAGTTACTGTGCTTAGAGGAGTGAGCTGTAGTATAAGCCATCCATGGTCACACCTGGGGGAACGTTATTAATAGTAGCAGCATATGCACTGGGCCCTGGGCAAAGGGAGTCGTGACGATTTTCTGGACACCTAGAAATTCTGCTAAAGCCTGGTATGACAGCCCAATCCTCAATTTAAGCTGTTTATCAGTAGAATACCTCTATCAGGTGTTTCAGGGGAAATCCACCGCAGCGTATACATTGCTTCCAGTCGCTGGATTCATTGTAGCCTCCTTTAATTTTAAATTGCCTGAGAGTGAGCCACCTTCCAGTCTCACTCTTTATACACTTCACTGCGGTTCCTGTAAGAGCAAGACAAGCTCAGCTCCCGACTGTGAAAACACCTACACTTGGCCTCCCCCAACACTGGATCTGGAGCCACCCACTTTGGGTTCAGGATCAGCAGCAGGAGAGTCTGAATTTTCCTCTCTGACATCAGGGGCCCCACACTCAGGCTGAAACGCCAGGCAAGAAGGGAACTCCCGGCCATGTGTGCATATTTCTTTGACCTTCAAGCAGTGAGTCCTGTGTGACTCCACCCAGAGAGGACTCTTGGAAGCTTGCTCTTGGTTTCCTCTGGACTTTGCCCCATGTGCCTTTTCCCTTTGCTGACTTTGCTTTGCGTCCTTTCAGTCTTACAAACCCAAGCTGTGAGTGTGACTTTGTACCAAGGCTTAGGAGAGCTCCTAGCAAATCAGACCTGGGGCTGGTCTTGGGGTCCCCCAAAGCAGGTATCTACTCCTCAACAGTGTGCTATTTGCATGGGTATTTTCCAGTTGAAAATCCTAGATGACCAGAAAACTCACCTTGTTTAAATTTCTCCTTATATAGAGTCCCCTTTATGTCACCACAGGTCACAGGAAGTTCAGGAAGTTGAAAATTCATACTTTCATCTTTGGGAATTCTTGGACCTGCAAGGAAGCATTTTTTTCATTCCATCTTCCTCTATAGCTGGGCAGCATCTCTCCCACCCATCCTCAGATCCTTCTTCTTATTATTATTAGATGCAAATTTATTAGGAAATACAAATCTATTAAAATGCAATTCATTAATTAATTAAATACAAATCCTTTTATAACCAATATATATTTGTAAGAAACCAACAGAGATTCATAAAACACTGCTTCTGGCATTAACATTACTATGTGTCTTGTAAATTTTCAGCATGAACTTCATAGAAGTCTGAAAGATGAGAGCAACTTTTCTTTTTTTATGTAATTTAATTAATTTATTTATTTTAATTCAAGATTTTATGGGGGTACAAATATTTTGGTTACATGTAATGTGTTTGCCTCACCGAAGCCAGGGCTACAAGCATGTCCTTCCCCCATACAGTGTGTGCTCCACTTCCATTACCTGTGGGTTTGTCCCCCCCTGCCCTCCCCACCTGACTGGCACCCTGTGAATATTACTACCATGTGAACACCTTAGTGTTGATCAGTTAATACCAATTTGATGGCGAGTACAGGTGTTGCATGTTTATTCATCTTTGGGATACCCCACTTTGAAGGATGGGCTCAATCTCTATCCAGGATAATATAGGAGGTACTAGTTCACCATTGTTTTTTGTAGTTGAGTAGTATTCCATGGTATATATATACCACACTTATGTATTGATGGTCACTTGGGTTGTTTCCACATCTTTGCAGCTGTGAATTGTGCTGCTATAAACATTCGAGTGCAGATGTCTTTATTATAGAATGTCTTTTTTTCCTTTGGATATATGCCTAGTAGTGGGATTGCTGGATCAAATGGTAGTTCTACTTTTAGCTCTTTGAAGTATCTCCAAATTAGTTTCCACAGGGGTTGTACTAATTTCCAGTACCACCAGCAGTGTAAGAGTGTTCCAATCTCTCCACATCTACGCCAGCATTTGTTATTTTGGGACTTTTTGATAGAGGTCATTCTCACTGGACTAAGGTGATATCTCACTGTAGTTTTGATTTGCATTTCCCTAATGATTAGAGATATTGAGTACTTTTTTATGTTTGCAGGCCATTTGTCTCTTTTGAAAAGTTTCTGTTCATGTCCTTTGCCCATTTATTGATGGGGTTGTTTGATTTTTTTCTTGTTGATTTTCTTAAGTTCTATATAGGTTCTTGTTATCAGCCCTTTATCAGATGTGCAGAAAGCAAATGTTTTCTCCCATTCTGTAGGTTGCTTGTTCACTCCAGTGATAGTTTCCTTGGCTGTGCAGAAGCTTTTTAATTTGATCAGGTCCCATTTGTTTATTTTTGTTGATACTGTGATTGCTTTGGGGTATTCTTCATAAATTCTTTACCTAGGCCACTGTCTAAAAGAGTCTTCCCAACATTTTCTTCCAGAATTCTTAAGGTTTCATGCTTTATGTTTAAGTCTGTCATCCATTGTGAGTTGATTTTTGTGAGAAGTGAGAGGTGGGGATCCAGTTTCAATCTTCTGCATATGGATACCCAGTTTTCCCAGCACCACTTATTGAATGGAGAGTTTATTCCCCAGCGTATACTTTTTTCTGCTTTGTCGAAGATTGGATGGCTATATGAGGATGGTTTTTCACCTGAGATCTCTGTCCTATTCCAACGGTCTATGTCTCTGTTCTTGTGCCAGTACCATGCTGTTTTGGTTACTATAGCCCTGTAGTAAAGTTTGAAGTCTGGAAGACTGATGCCAGACTTGTGGCCAAGTTTGTGGCTCCCGTACTGGCTGCCCCTAAGCCAGTTAAGAAAAATGATTTTTCACTCAGAGCACAGAATACAAAATAAAAATCTAGATAGTTCACTATTAAAAGTGTTTTTACCTCTTTTTCTGCCTCTTCTGCTTCTTCTTGTCCTCACAGGTCTAGGGATGGCAGTTTTTCTCTCTGAGAAAGTAGAAAAATAACACCAACATCTCTTGTTTATGACATTGCATCACAAATAGTAGTGTTTTACCAAAACACCATTCAATTGTAACTTTTCAGGGAATTTGTAGAAATTAAGGCCCCAGGTCTAAGAGATGTAGAGTTAAAGATAGCACAAAGGATTGACTTTAAAAATATCTCAGAAGAATGTAGTATCTGATATATTAATATATGTTGATTGGGTGTGTCCAAAAAAGAGTGAGTCATTCTAGATGCATGTTTACATATGTTGCCTTTGCTCTGCCCCAGTCAGAGCTACAAGCGTGTTTATCCCTCAGATGGTGCACACCACAACCATTAGATGTGAATATACACATCCCCTCCTCCCTTCTGCCGCCTGTCCAAAACCTGATGTATGTTACTACTACTATATGTGCATGTAAGTGTTGATCAATTAATACCAGTTTGATGGTGAGTACATGTGGTGCTTGTTTTTCCATTCTTGTGATACTTCACATAGTAGAATGGGCTCTAGCTCCATCCAGGATAATACAAGAGGTGCTAGATCACCATTGTTTTTTGTGGCTGAGTAGTACTCCATGGTGTACATATACCACATTTTATTAATCCACTCTTTGACTCTTCCCCTATGCCTTCCTCTCTTCCTTAAGAAATAACCTCTCCGACATCAATACTTATTACCTCCATTTCTGTCTTTTGGTATTTTCCCAGTTCCTAGGGACTTTCTTCTGTTAAGGTGAGGGCTCACTGCTTGAGGTGCTGGCCCCTTCCCCTTCTTGCTTCCATCCCAGGATACCAGGACTGCCTCAATGGGCCCTGATGAAATGCCTGAGCCCCTTACCTGGTAGCCTGTGATTCACAGCTACAAATTTATCCAGTCAGCCTTACCTATTATTTCAGATGCCTGGTTGTGGTTAGTTCTTGCTTGGGCTTGCTGCTTATTTTCTGAGTTAAAAAATGGCTTTTCCTTCATTATATTCATCAATGGCACAAAACGGGAATTACTTTGGAGTCCTTGGCTGGAGAGTTCTGCCCCTGGGCCAAATTGTAAGGAACAAAGAATTTTCATTTGTTTTCCCACTGGGCTCTTCACTGCCATTGATAACTCCCTCTTCCCAAAATCTCTGCATGGGCTCAAAGTCTTTCCAGACAAAGTCAGTTGGAAAAGACTGGAATAAGTCCCTACTTCCTCAAATGCACAGACATAAATGTAAAGTAACAAGAAACATAAAAAAACAAAGAGACATAAGACCACCAAAAAACCACAATCTTTTGGTGGTTGATCCCAAAGCAATGGAAATAACAAACTGTCTCACAAAGAATTCAAAATAATTGTTTTAAGGAATCTGAGAAAACTTCAAGAAAATACAGAGGAATGATTCACTGAAATCCGGGAGACAATAAACTGCCAAAAGGAAAATTTTAATAGAGATATTGATATTATTAAAAAAAATCACACAGAAATTCTTGATCTGAAAAATACAATGAATGAAATGAAAAATGTAACAGAGCATCAACAGCAGAACTGATCATGTAAAAGAAAGAATTGGTGAACTCAAAGACAGGTTATTTGAGCACATGAGAAGAAAACAGAATGAAAGGAATAAAAAAATTGTAGGATTTGTGAGACACATTAAAAGAGCTAATACTTGAGTCATAGGAATTCATAAAGGAGAAGAGAAAGACAAAGGGGTAGAAAGCTTTTTTAAAGAAATAATAGCAGAAAATGTTCTAAATCTGAGGAAAAACATAAATTTCTATGTACAGGAAGCTGAGAAATCTCCAATCAGATTCAATCCAAACAAAACTAAACTAAGACGTACTATAATCAAACTGCCAAGAGTTAAGTACAAAGAGAGGATCTAGAAAACAGCAAAAAAAAAGAAGCAAATAGCATATAAGGGTGTTTCAATAAGGCTAGTAGTGCATTTCTCAGCAGAAACCTATAAGTCAAAAGAGAGTGGGATGATATATTTAAAATACTAAAAGAAAAAAAATCCTGTCCACCGAGAATACTGTACTTTTGGACAGGCGCGGTGGCTCACACCTGTAATCCTAGCACTCTGGGAGGCCGAGGTGGGTGGATCATTTGAGCTCAGGAGTTCGAGACCAGCCTGAGCAAAAGCAAGACCTTGTCTCTACTAAAAAAATAGAAAGAAATTATATGGACAACTAAAAATATATACAGAAAAAATTATCCGGGCATGGTGGCACATGCCTGTAGTCCCAGCTACTCAGGAGGCTGAGGCAGGAGGATTGCTTGAGCCCAGGAGTTTGAGGTTGCTGTGAGCTAGGCTGATGCCACAGAACACTAGCCTGCATGACAGAGTGAGACTCTGTCTCAAAAAAAAAAAAAAAAGAATACTGTACTTTTAAGAAATGTCCTTTAGCAATGAAGAAGACATAAACATTCCCAGACAAACACAAGCTGAAGTAATTCATTACCACCAGACCTGTTTTACAAGAAATCTAAAAGAAATTCCTCAAACTGAAAGAAAATGTTGCTGATTAATAATATAAAAATATAAGAAAGTATAAAACTAACTGGTAAAATAAAAGCACAGTCAAAATATAGAGTACTCTAATAGTAACGGTTGTGTATCAATCACTTATATCTCAAGTATGAAGGATAAAAGATAAAACGTAAAAATAATATCTACAATAATTTTTAAGGGACACAATATAAAAGGAAGTACATTTTGACTTCCATAATTTAAATGGAGGGGATAGACTAAAATTGCAGAATTTTTGTATGTGATTAAAGTTAAGTTGTTTTCAGCTTATAATAAATAGCCTGTTACAAGTATAAGATGTTTTTTATAAGCTTCATGTTAACCACAAACTAACCCATAGTAAATATACAAAAATAAAAAGAAATCAAAAAAAGTTTAACACTAGAGAAAAATCACCTAAACACTAAGGAACACAGCAAGAGTGGAAGAAACGAAAGAGGATAAATGAAACAACTGGAAAGCAATTTAAAAAACGGGAGAAGTAATTATTTATCTATCAATAATTAACCTTAAATTTGAATGGATTAAATTTTACAATCAACAACAACAACAAAAAATTTTACAATCGACAGACAAGGAATGGCTAAGGGAATAAAAAAAGTTACCCAAATATATGCAGCTGACAAGAGACTCACTTCTTCTTTAGGACACACATAGAGTAAAAGTGAAAAGATTGAAATAGATATTCCATGCAAATGGAAACCAAAGAAAGAAGGAGTAGCTATACTTATATCAGGTAAAATAACTTCAAGTCAAGTACTGTAAATGAAGACAAAAAAGGTCATTATATCATGATGAAGGGATCAATTCATCAAGATGATATATAATTTACAATTATAAATGTAAATGCACCCAACACCCAAGGAACTAAATACATAAGGGAAATATTAAAAGATCCAAAGGAGAGATAGACTGTAATACAATTATAGTAGGGAACTTCAAAATCTTACTTTCAGAATGGACAGATAATCCAGACAGAAAATCAATAAGAAAACATTAAACATAAAAACTTTAGACCAAATTGACCTAACAGGCATATACAAAACAGTCTAACCAACAGCAGAAGAATACACATTCTTCTAAATTGTACATGAAACATTCTCCAGGATAGATCATATGAAAGGCCATAAAACAAATCTTAAAAACGTCAAAAAGTTTGAAATTATGTCAAGTATCTTTTCTGACCACAGTGATATGTAATTAGAAATGAATAACAGGAAGAATTTTGGAAAATTCACAAGTACGTGGATATTAAACAACATGCTCCTGAAGGAAATTTAAAATATCCTCAGGTAAAAGAAAATGGAGATACAACATACCAAAATTTGTGGGATTCAGTAAGAGCAGTTCTAAGACGGAAAGTTGATAGCAATAAACATCTACATCAAGAAAGGGAAAAGATGTCAAATAATAATAATCTTACACGTCAAGAAACTAGATAAAGAAGAAAAACTAAGCCCTAAAGTAGCAGAAAGAAAGAAATAATAAATATCATATCAGAGATACATGATATAGAGGCTAGAAAAACAACAAAAAGATTAAAATAAAAGCAAGGAGTTGGTTTTCTGAAAAGATAAACAAAATTCATTAACCTTTAGCTAGAGTAAGAAAAACAGAAAGAAGACTCAAATGAATAAAATCAGAAATGAAAGAGGAGATAATACCACTCATAACACAGAAATACAAAGGATCATAAGGGAATACTATGAAAAATTATACACAAACAAATTGGATATCCTAGAAGAAATAATTGGATAAATTCCTAGATACATACAACTTGCCAAGACTGAGTCACAAAGAAATAGAAAAATCTGAACAGATCAATATAAAGTAAGGAGATTTAATCCATAATCAAATACATCCTATCAAGCAAAAGCCCAGGACCACATGGTTTCATTGCTGAATTCTACCATACATTTAAAGAACTAATACCAATTCTTCTCAAACTCCTCTAAAAAAAATGTAGAAGGGGGTATACTTCCAGACTCATTTCATGAAGCCAGCATTACCCTGATACCAAAGCCAGAGAAGAACACTACAAGAAAAGAAAATTACAGGCCCATATCCTTAAAAACAAAGATGAAAAATCCTCCACAAAATACTAGCAAATTAAATTCAATAGCACATTAAAGAGATATTCACTATGATGAAGTGGGATTTCTTCCTGGTATGCAATGATGGTTCAACATACACAAATCTATAAAGGTCACCCACTGCCTTAATAAAATGAAGGACAAAAACCGTATAATCATCTCAATAAATGCAGAAAAAGCATTTGACAAGATTCAAAATTCTTTCATGATAAAAACCCTCAACATAATAAAAACTCTCAGCAAATTAGCTATAGAAGAAATGGACCACAACACAATAAAAGTCATGTATGACGAGCCCACAGCTACCATCATACTCAACAGTGAAAAGTCAAAAGCTTTCCCTCTAAGACCAGGAATAATATTAGGGTACACTTTCTTCACTACTCCTACTCAATATAGTAATGTAAGACCTATCCAGAGCAATTAGGCAAGAAAAAGAAATAAAAGACAACCAAATTGGACAGAAAGAAGTTAAATTGTCCCTATTTGCAGATGACATGATCTTATATGTAGAAAACCCTGAATACTTCACCAAAAAACTGCTAGAACTAAGAAACAAATTGAGTAAAGTGGAAGGATACAAAATCAATGTGCAAAAATCTGTTGCGTTTCTATACACAAACAATAAAGTAACTGAAAAAGAAATCAGGAGAACAATCCAATTTACAATAAGTACAAAAAATACTTAAGAATACATTTAACCAAGAAAGTGAAAAACTTTTACATGGAAAACACTAAGACATTTATGAAAGAAATTGAATAAGAAACAAAGAAATGGAAAGACATCCCATATCCATGGACTGGAAGAATTAATATTGTTAAAATGTCCACATTACTCAAAGTGCTGTATAGATTTAATGCAATCCATATGACAATTCCAATGGTGTTTTTCACAAAAATAGAAAAAACAACTCTAAAATTTGTGTGGAAGCAAAAAAGATCCTGAATAGCCAAAGCAATTGTAAAGAAAAAGAACAAAGCCGAAAGCATCACACTATTTGACTTTAAAACATACTATTATTGGGCCAGCAGTGTCTTGTGATGGCTCCTCCTTCAGGACCCACACCTGGGTGGGAGCTCAGACAGACTCCTCTCCCTGCCGTCCCTATGGTCCTTCCTCATTCTTCCCCGACTCACAATCTCCACTCAGCACCTCGGGCCCCTGTTCCTCTTAGCAGCTGAGAAAGGTCTCTCCTGTCGTTATTACCTTGTTCAAAGCTTAGTTGGCTGCTGGGCCCCTCCTCTCTCCCTTCTTCATCAATTTCTTGTAAATACAATTTGTCTGGGAGCACTGAAGAGCCGGAGAGAGTCAGCGGGAGAGAGAAGGCAATTAGTTACCTCCACCAGAGACCAGTGACAGCATCTGTAAATTTTACATTTAGGAATTTCCAGCCCTTGCGTCACTCAGAGCTCAGTGGGTCCCACATGACTCAATGTTCTCCCATCATCCTCTGGGACAGAAAAGAGAAGACCCCATCAAGGAAGACTTTGTCTACCACACAGAAAAGAGACACTCAAGATTTTAGGGTAAGAGAGAAGTGAAACATTGTGAGCCATGTTACTCGCCTAAAAAAGTTTTCAGATGGCAGGAAAAACACATTTCAAAATAACTAATAGAAGTAAAGTGTGTGTTCTGAACTGTTCAAACTAAGGAAGAAATGGGGATTTCTTGGGGAGAAGGTCTTGGGTCCTAGAGAGCTGATTATAAAATAGAAAACCCCAACAACTTTAGTAATGGGGCTAGAAAAGAGGAAGGTTTTGGTTTAACTGTGTCAGGGAGGAGGAGCGATTCCCAGAGAAACATAACAGAGGACACGGGGCCTGGGGGGCAGCTCGCATGGACTTCAGGGTCCAGGAGGAGGCAGCGTCTCCCTGAGGGCAAGGGGGCGACTGCACTGAGTGAGGCAGTGGGCAGTGCCCTGGACAGTGGTTATACTCAGCGTGCATCACCCAAGCACAGGGAGCTACTCTGGAACCAGGGAGGGGGAACCTGTAGTCCATGGAGAATATCAGAGCCCCTGGGATGTGAGCAGTAAAGGTAACACCATTCCATGGGCACCCACAGCCTGGGGACATTAAATATAATATTGACTTGAAATTTGGGCCCACGTATTTGGTTGCCTTTAGTTTCCTCTTCTGATTTGAATGATGTGCAATGAAAATTATTTTATTTTTAATTAGATAAGGTTACTACTGACACAAATCAACAAGCCATATATACATCCTTAAAATTTTTTTCTTTGCTTATAGACCTGTAGTGTCTCTTTATTGCCTCTTAAGTAAACTTCAAATTCCTTAGCTTTAATTGCCAGACCTTTCAAAATCTTTCTCCAACTTATTTCTGTTGAATCAGCTTCTACACTGCTTTGCACTCTTGGATTTGGCCAACTCCAGTTTGGTCTGTTTTGCAGGTATGCTCTCGCACTTTTATTCCTGTTCCCACAGCATTCACCCTGCTCAGGGCATGTGCCTACCTTTCTTGTGATGTCTCTAGCCTTATTTGGAGAACTGGGTTGAGACCAAACTGTGTTGGAATAAAAAGTTTTCAAGGTAAATTTAAAAAAATGAAGGGCATCCTCTTTACTGTGTCCCAATAAAAGAGTAAAATATGCCTTCTCAGGAAAAAGTCTAGAAGCAAACTGTTAGTTTTGTATAACACCAAAAATAATCCCTAGCAGATCAATCAGTTTTGTGATTATTTGGTTAATGTTTGCTTCACTCCTTGTGGATAAAGGCAAATTTGACCCAGGGTTTACTTCCTTCTTCATTAATCTGGAAGTTATGGCCTTTTTGCTCTGTTACTAGGCAAACACTGGGCTTAGAAAATACCCATGACTGGCATACTGGGAAAGACTAAATATCAACTACGAATAACTGGTGGGAAGCCATATTTTGGTCTTTCTTCAATGTGGTAACTCTTGTAACTCAGCTTATCTACTGTGGAGTCCTTAAAAGCTATGATTGTGGAGTTTTTATAAGAGACATTGCCTCCCACAGGGATGTGGTGCTAGGCTAAGATGGATCCTCTAAGCACAGGTAAGCTGTCACTCAAGGCAGGTAGCAGTCAACTTGGTGGACTGCTGTGTAGACCACTGCAAACGCTCTCACTGAAGAGAAGCAACTGATGCTGCCCTGTTGGGATTCTGTGTTGCTTATCCTATGTTCTTCTAAGTAAAGCTGATGCCAGTGTAGCTCTGGTTGTCTTGTGAGTCTAAATGTCCAGTTAAGCAGACCTCTAGATGGTTGTTGTTCCATAGCTATTACACCATAGCTTTAAGAAGGCTCATGGCATGCCTGTTTTGTTAGCTACTGTATCCCTATTGCCCAGCACAGCGTGTGGTGGAAGAACAATACATGCTTATTGAAAAAAATTGGCCCTAGACCTCAAAGGATAGGTAGTAAATCTAATTACCACTTCTGAAGCTTTCACGAACAGGAATTAAAGCAGGGTATTCCTTCATGTTGATGTTACTGAACAATATCTTCAGAACTTTTAGGTTAAAGTTCTTCTCCAGCTCATTGAGAACATTGTACACCACTCGTTTTACGGGGACCAGGTTTCTACAAGATTCTTCAAAATCCTTAAAAAATATTGGATGGGAAAAATATAAATACAGATTTCAAAGAACTGTGGAAAGTAATTTTATGATTAATGTATTCCAATTTCCCTACATAGGTGTCTTCTTCATGTAATGATTTATAATTTTTATATATTCATATAGCTACTAAATGAAACAAGTAAATCCATCCTCCTTAAAAATAACCATTGATGAGTCTGATCTCTTCAGCCTCATTTACATTAGATGTAAAAAGAAGCAGTTTTGAAGAATAAAACTGGATTAAAGTTAAAGGATGTGTAGCCCTTTAAGAGCCTGGCTGAGATGTTTAGGAGTAGACTTAGCAGGTGATGAGTGGCTGTTCTGTTTGATGGACACTCTCTGCCCTTTCCCCAGGACTGCCTTGGCCTGAAGGGCTCAGGGAAACCAGGTGACCATTCTTCCCTTGCCTTGAACTTGGCCATAGAGGAGGCATACTCAAAGGCAAAGAGAATACTTCCTGTTATGTATCTTCAACAAGGCCTAGTGGTGAAAATTACCCAAATTTAAAAAATTAAAAAAGGGGGGAAAAAAAAGAAACCTGAAAGATGTTGGAGAAAGAATAGGAAGCATCTACTCCCAAATTTGTCCTAATCATACGCTAATTCCTGTGGGTTTTAATGTTCTTAAATCTAGATATTTTAAATTGATATTAACTCAAATAAAATGCCATGCCAATTACCATTTCAGTAAATCAATTCATTAAAATTATTCAATTCATTAAAATATTTTTAATGTTTAGTTTATGTTATATTGCATCAATCCCTACAAGACACTGTACATTTATGGAGTATGCCGATTTCTGACCCCGCTTATTTCCAGTGCCGTTCACCCTGACGCCAGAGGGTGCCATGGACACCATTCCTTCAGTTAGAAGCAGGATCATCTTTGGTGATGTCTGCTTCTCCCCTACCCTCTGCCTTACAGGAGCACTTACAGAAATACTTGAAAATGTTCCCCACTCATAGAAGACCCCTCAGTCAGCCACTTGTACCCCAAAGTTTGGGTCTAGGATATCAAAGCCAAATTTACTTTGCAGCTGGTTTACCAGGTTATGACATAATGAACTTTACTTACTGCAAACATTTTTTTTGTGATCAATTCATGGTCACGGAGGTGCTCAAGGAATGGAAATGTCTTTCTTATTGCACATGAAATCTCCACCTTATGTTTTTTGAAGTGACTGAATATACGGTCATAGATAAGCCTGTCCTCTACGTTCTGCTCTTCTATGGCCATCCTAGGGAAAAAAGATACCATGTAGAAACAGTCATCAAGATTCTGACATGTTTTTGGAGGATGTAAGATTTTATATATGAAAAACAGGCTTCGAAGACTGAACATATGTAAAACAGGTGGTCTTGAGTAGAGGCCAGAGTAAATGGAATTGAAGCAAAGATGTAATAGAAGAAAGCATGGAGGTTATGAAAGACTAATATATAGAACTGAAAAACTCCTGTCCATCCTGATCAAGCCATTGTAAAGATATCTTCACCTAAACATAACTGGAATATTTTTGACTTAAAAAATCATGAATAGATACTGAATTTTATCAAGTGTGTCTACAGAGGTATTCATATAATTTTTCATTTTTATTCTTTAATTTACTAAATCACATTGATTTTTCACTGAAAAATGTGGACCGTATTTTTCCATTGTCTTCCTACATTCAGTGCCCCCTATGAAAAGCCCACCTTTAATCAGGTTTTCATTCCTTTGTCAGTAAGTTTCTTTTACTTTCTGAAATCTTTATGATTCTTTTTTGTCCTTGATGTTCTAGATTTTCATGATAATATATCTAGGTATGGGGTTTAAAGTTCCTCTTGGCTTTAGCAACGCAGTTAGCCACTAAGAATGAGGCTTTCAGTGCAGACACATTTGATGAAGTGTTGGCCTTCAATAATTGTTTGTGTTCTTTGTGTTCACATTTTTTTCTTTTGAAAAACTCCAAAGTCTTGTCTGTTAATGCAGAATGCTTGGTCTTCATGTGGTGAAGCAGTTTTGAAGGTTTCATGACTTCTTGGATAGTCAGTCACCACATATACAATGCGGGCTTGGAGAATATGAATCACCTGTTGCAATGAGCCTGTAATTTAAGTTGGACTCTTGGTATTTTCTTTTAAATGCAGCTTTCATTTTGTAGGCAGTCCTTCATTATCTACTGTCTCATCATTGGCTCTTTCCCCCTTTTCAAAGACGCTTTCCAGCGACATTTGTTTTTTTACTCATTTTTGCTAGGGTTGGCTAGTGGGCTTACCAAAACTGTGACTGAGACAAGTGCACAGTACAGGAAAGAGGCGTGGATGGAAATAGTAAATAAAACAATGGGCAGGCCATGCACAGACTAAAATAAGTGTCGGATTCTGACTTAAAGCCTACCACCAGATGCAGCTGTACCATTGATGTACATCAACTCACTTGCCACTATAAAGCCTGCCACCACATGTAGCTTAACAGTTGAAGTAAGATGCTTACTTGCCACTATAAAGCCTGCCACCAGATGCAGCTTGTCACTTGAAACTCACTGATAGAATTTTGATATAAGTCTACAAGCAATTGGTTTATTATGGTCTCTGTGCAGTCAAACCTCTCTACTAATGATAATCTGCATTTGCAGCCGCTCCCCAGCACTAGCATCACCACCTCAGCTCCACCTCAGATCATCAGGCATTAGATTCTCATAAGGAGCATGAGACCCAGATCCCTCACATGTGCTGTGTATTTACAGCAGGGTTTGTGCTTCTGTGAGAATTGAATGCTGCCACTGATCTGACGGGAGGCTCACCTCCTACTGTGCAGTACCAGTCCATGGCCTGGGGGTTGGGGACCGCAGTGATAAAGGGCATTTATCAGAAACCCTCAATTTAAACATTATAAACATTCCCCTAAAATCAGGAACAAAACTAAAATGGTCATTTTTACTGCTATTCAGTTTAACTGGCTGTCCTGGCTAATGCTCTATGACACATACACACACACACACACACACACACACACACACGAGGGGGAGAGAAAGAAGTTAAACAAGAAAAAAATATATAGAGGTATATATTTGAAAAGGAGAAGACAGAACTCCTAATATATTTGAATATGTAGTTATTTCTCCAGGAAAATACAAGACAATATTAGGATGAAGAAGACCACTTAGTAAAATTCCTACATGCAAGATCAACAAACAAATATTGATAGATTTCCCTATGCCAGCAATAAATAATTAGGAAATGTAAAAGAAAAACGAACTCCCACTTACAAATTAAATTTTATATGCCTAGCACTAAGTTGATCCAATGAGAATATGACAGGACTCATTAAACATTACTATAGAACTTCAAATACTTGAACACTTGAATAAATGAAGAGATATACATGTTTGTAGCTGGGATCATTCAGAGTTGTTTAAAATGTAAATTCTTCCTAAATTTATCTTTTCATTCAATGTCTCTCAATTGAATTCCAGCAAGATAGGTTACAGAACATTACCTATAAAATCACAGTAACTAAAACATTTCATTAGGAAACAAATAAAAAATAGAACCATGGGTCAGAACACGGGTCACCTATACAGATTCATACATAAGAGAGAATATAGTAAAATAGTGCCTACTGTGTGAATGTGGTTTTTCTCTCAAAATATCTCATTATACTGTAGCTCTTAGGCAACTTCAGCATACAATTTTCTTTTCTTTCCTTATATTCTAAAACTTTAATATTTTCACATAAAAGAAGCAATTTATGGCTTCTCTATAGCATATCTGGGTTGCCAGCATCACCACTGTCCCACGTCGGGGCCATTATTAAGTAAAATAAGGGCTCCTTGAGCACTGCGATACCACAACAGTTGATCTGATACTTGAGACAGTTTCTAAGTGACTAACGGGCAGGCAGGTGGCATCTACAGCATAGAGGTGCTGGACAAAGGGATGGGTCCCACCCCAGGTGGGACTGAGAGGGACTACATGAGATTTCATCACACTACTCAGAATGGCATGCAATTTCTAACTTATAAATTATTTATTTCTGGAATTTTCCATTGAATATTTTCAGACCTCGGTTGACTGCTAGTAATTGAAATGATGGAAAACAAAATTGTGGATAAGAGAGGACTACTGTAGTTTATAGTAGCATAAAACATCAAATATCTATGAAGAAATCTAGAAGCACAAAACCTTCAGACATAAAAATAGAAATTTTATTAGAAAATATTTTTAAATTAGTAATATACATAAATATATAATGTATTCATGAGATGGAAGACATAATACTGTTAAGATGTCAAATCTCTTCAAATTGGTCCATACACTCAGTGCAATCTCATACAAAATCACAATAAGATTTTGAGAAGCTGTTTTGGAAACACAAAGGTCAAGACACTTTGCAGGAAGAGGAGACGTAGATTTACTCTACCATGTATCAGGAGTTGTTGGGAAGCTGTCACCATTGTGACAGTGTAGTACTGGCACAAGCAGGGGCAATCACGGAACAATGGCAGGGAAGAGAGAGCACAGAAAAGCACCTGCCTATATGGCAACGTGGTTAAGGAAAAGGGTAACACTGCAAATCAGTGGGGAAAAGGATGGTTTAATCAATTAATCGTGTCCTCAGAAAAATTGTTAAGAATCAAAATAGAGCCTTAAAACAGTAGCTCAGAGAGGAAACAATTTGACCTCCAACAAGGCAGGAAATGTGAAAAAAAATTTCACTCAGATTACGTCTGAGGAGGTGGGAGGTTTGGGGAGAAGCACAGCAGCCACAGTAGGCACAGGAGAGAAGAAAGGAACACGGAATGCAATCTGAAGAAGATGAGCAGAATGTCCTCACAGTGCTTAATGCCACACAAAACCTAAATAAAGCAAGAACCCATTCTACTAAGTGAAGTTTCACAAGAATGGAAAAACAAGCACCACATGTACACACCATCAAATTGGTTTTAACTGATCAACGCTTAAGTGCACATAAAGTAATAACATTCATCGGGTGTCGGGCAGATGGGAGGAGGGGGAGGGGATGGGTATATACAGACATAATGAGTGTGGTGCGCACCGTCAGGGGGATGGACACGCTTGAAGATCTGACTCGGGTGGGGCAAGGGCAATATACGTAACCTAAACATTTGTACCCCCATAATATGCTGGAATGAAAAAGAAAAAAAAACAAAAGAATGTGAAAATGAGATAATAAATTAACAGAATATGAGTTAAAATGGAGATTGCAGAGCTGTAGAAACAAATTAAGATACCCCTCAAAAAGAAACATAATCAATTTTTTTAAATCAGAAATTACAGGAAACAAAAACCTACTAAAAATTAAGTAATTGTCATGGAGGAAAAGTTTGAGACAACCATTATGAACATAAGTAAAAAACTGAAAAGATGAAAGCACTAGCTAGGCAGCACGTAAGAGCTGTGAAGGCTAAAGTTGTACCAATGTACGAAGAATCAGGCCTAAAAACTGAAAAAGAAAAAATGTTCACAGATACTGGAGAAGAAACTTCTCCTTGAATAAAGGTAGAATCAAATCTGCCACCTTGAAGATCACAAGAACTACCTTATACCTGGCAGTGCTCATGGAATTTGTCAGTATCTTTCCTCAGCACTTTATTTATAACAATGAGCATGCATCTCTCTTATAAAATCAAAACCGTGATAGGTGTGTACCTCAACTTTCAAGCCTTAATAAGGTAAAAGTCACCATACAGTTAAAGAACAAGAAAAGTATATTTATACTTACTGGAATATTTAGAGAACTCTCTTATATCACGAAAAAAAAAGGGAAAACACCTCAACTGAATAACACTGGCAAAAAATAAACGAATAATTCATAGAAGAGAGAATTTAAATGGCCAATAAACATGGAAAACTGTTCAACTTCCCACCTAATCAGGAAAATACAAGTTAAATGAGGATGCAACTCTTTATCCATCAGCTTTGTAAAGTTTGGCTGGATGTGGGGAGATGGCTCATCCGTCTCATTTGCTATTGGAAGAAAAGTACATTGACTCAGCCACTTAGAAAGGCAATTTGGCAGGATCTATAAGCAAGAAAATATTAGCACCCATTGCCTCAGTAATTCCACTTATTTAGGTTTTGACACAAGTTAAATACTTGTATACATGCAAAAGAAAAACCAAAAAGAAATAGATAACAATTGTTATTACAGCCTGTTGATAAAAGTGAACACTTGGAAACAACCTAAATGTCCTCCAATTGGGAAAGGGTTAAAAAATTATGATATATCAATTCTATGGAATGGCATGTCACTGTTAAAAAGAATGAGGTAGGTCTATATGTATTAAGGTGAAAAGATGTCTAAGATTTCCACTATTAAGTGAAAATGCAGAACGGCATGTGCAACATAATCCCGTTTATTACAAGACTGGAACACAAATTTTGTATTTATGAAAACACACTGTATACAGGTACATGAGTAGAAAAAGATGAGGAAGGCTGAGCTCAAGACTCTCGATGGGACCAGGAAGGGAAGCTCTCGGGGCTGGGGAGCAAGTGGTGAAGAGGATGTTTTCCTCTAGGTACCTCTACGTTGTTTGAAGCTTTATGAGCAACCACAAATAGCATATTTCTTTTGTGTTGACAAATTTTTAAATTAAAAAATTAAGCAGTGTTATTTATGAACCTATCACTAGAGAAAAGTTAGGATTTCTATCCCTTTTCTTTGCAGAAGTATCCACCATCCTGAAACAGGAAATTAAAATGAAAATAAAAATATTCAGCCTGCACTTTGCCTTTTGCCATCCTGGGCCTTTCTCTTCCTTTTCCTTCTTCTGACCAAGGTCAATAGAGGAAGAAATCAGACCCCAAGACAGTCATGTGAACAGCCAAGGAGTGGCAGGACCCCCTGTGCCAGGGCAGGTGAGACCACAGCATCCAATGTTTAAAGTAAGCCAGGTGTTTACCCCAGAGCATCTATTTTCTAAACTACCTTCTTTGACATGACCCATGTGAAGGTAGAAGAAGGCAGAGGGACATACGAGGATTCAAAGGTCATGGGGAATTAACAAATTCCTGCCTCAAGGGACTCCTGTGTTCAGAGAGTCCTGGCCAGCTGAGCAGCAGCTGCAAACAAGGAAGCCATGTGTGTTATGGCAACCTGGACTCATACCGACGACTGTCCTGCTGCAGTTTAAAACACAATTTCCTCATCATATACTCTTTGATTTTGTTATATTGCATACCTGTGTCCTGGCAAAGCAGGACTAAACTCAAGTAAAACTGTGGACAGGAAGTGCACTAAAGGCACAAAAGCAGCAATATTGCCAGAGATGAGGAGGGAGATAAAGACTCACCCGCTGCTCAGGTTGCGGCCCCTCCCTGCCATCCTGAGAGCCTGGCCTCGATCCCTCCAGTCTACTTGGCCTGTGTCCACTGTAGCTGCCCAGACTCTGGGCAGAATGTCTGCCGACAGACCCACTTACCCAGAGAGGGCTCCGCCCAAATGGGGAAAAGAAAAGTGAAAGTATTTACCCAACCTCATGACCTGCTGTGGACACTGTGTCTCGCCTCCTTCACTCCAAAGGGTTCTCAGGTTTCCTGAAATGTGGCAGAGGGATGGTCAGAGACCCTGGGCAAGGCCTGGAGGACCAGGAAATAAGGACCCCAGGACAAGCAGAGACAGCTCCCAGGAGCCCACGTGTTTGTGCAAAGGACAGAAAAACCATCCACTCAAACCCATTAATTGCTTCTGCTTTCCAAGAAGGTGGCAAGGTTCCTGGGAGTGACGGGGGAGCGGCGGGGGGTGGGGGGACTCCATGTTTCCTCTGCCCCTTGCTGAGAAGGCTGGGGTGGTGGGGGCAGGTTGCAGGGAAAGCCAGAAATGTCAAATCGCTCTCAGGCCCGAGGGAGAGCCTGCACCGGACCGAGTCAGGTCTGCACCTTGGCCCACAGGGCTGGAGAGAGCCGAAACGCTCGGCATTAGACACCGGGGAGGATGTGCCGGGGCAGGACGCTGGAGCCAATCTGGT
The DNA here is from genome assembly GCF_020740605.2 of Lemur catta. NCBI lineage: Eukaryota > Metazoa > Chordata > Mammalia > Primates > Lemuridae > Lemur > Lemur catta. Next base: position 8,297,341 of record NC_059135.1, read on the forward strand.
GACAACGGTTAGCATTTTAGGTGCAAGGGTTTAAGGCCTGTTGACTGTGGGGCTGCTTTACAGCACCAGGGGTGAAGAAGAGACACCTGAGCTTCAGAGAAGTCACTGGAAGCCTGAGAGGGCAAATGCTTCTCATTGGAGGAAGCTGGAGGTTGGACCCAGGTGATCTAGAAAGGAAAGGGCAGGTGACTCTGGCTGGGGGTGACTTCTGCCTCGGAGCTGTGTCTGTGCAGATCGTTCATCCAGATTCGGATCCATCATTCCAGCATCAAAGGTGAAGACAGGGAGGCCGGGGGGAGCCGTGAGCATTAGAATCCAGGGCCCCAGGTGAGCAGAGGGAGGACAGGGCAGGATTCAGGGGCCCGAGGGGGACAGTGCTCCAGGGATGTTTTCCACACTGGCTCCCACTGAGTCCGACCTCCCCCCGCTGTGGACAAGGTGGCTGCTCAGTCACACTTGGAAATATGGGAGAAGGGGGATTCCACCCTCGCTCCACTTCTGCTCTTCTTTCCCCAAAGGAGCAAGTGAGCACCAGTCTGCTTGGGACAGACTCCAGGACACTGATGAGGACATCTTTTCCAGAGGGCAGGGTCCCTGTGTCCACCAGGTGCTGCACACCCTTAGGTCTCCCTCTGTGTGTCTCTCCCCCAACCCCCGACTGTGGGCAGAGGAGCCGGTGAGCTGAGCCTCTGTTGGGCACAGCTGTCCTCTGCTGCCACCCTCCCCATGGCACAGTGGCCCCAGCTAGGCCAGGCACGGACCAGACCAGCCTGCTGTGGCGTCCCCTCTCTCTCTTCTCTCTGTCTCTAGGCAGCAGGCAGGCCCAGGCCACAGCTGAGTCAGCACTGACATAAATGTGCCAGCTTTTCCCCGGGTCTGCTTAGGGTCTGCTAAGGCCAGCACCTGCAATTCCAGGCCAGTGGGCAGCGGGCTGGGCGGGGAAATCCACACACGTTGACCTTCTCGGGTGGACACATCCATGCCAGTGCTGCCCCTGGCAGTGGGGAAGGGGACATTCATGCAGATGGGGTCAGAGAAAGCTGAGCACACACCACACTCTGCAAAAGCAATGGCAGTTTATGAAGAATCTGCAGGTCTTTGTGGAGAAAGCAGTTTGTTTGACCCAGACAACAATGTCAGACCCACTGGGATTGGGAAAGGGACAGGATCAAATTAAGAAGCAGGGTGAACTTCTAAAATCCTGCTGGACTGATGGGAAGGAAATAATGCAACTCCTGGGGCATTTTCCGTGGCTGTAAGGAGCAGTGGCAACAGGGAATGTTTCTGCTGTCACAGAAGTAGCTCATGTTACTGGAGCCTGGAAAACGCGGCAGCAGGAGAGCAGTCATTGAGGAAGGACATGGGCAGGGGACCCAGCAAGGTGACAGGCTTCATAAGCTTCAGCAAGAGCAGCTTCGGTTCACACTTCAGAAGTGGGGGTGATTCCCCAAGCTGGGTGGACACTGTGGGGACAGGAGGTGCATCCCCTAGATGACTAAGGCAGTTGGCATCCTGGACAGGAGAGTTCAAGGGCAGGGGGCAGCTGCAGGCACAGGGGCAGCACCCACTGGGGCGTGAGGATGGAGAACCTGCTACCCTCCAGCGGGGAGAAATGGAGAGTGAAGAGCAGGAGCCTGGGACCTTCAGGGGAGCACTGAGTCCTGCTCCAGTGTCTCCTTCTAGGAGCTGCACGCCAGTCAGGGCCACACGCCAGCTCTCTCCCTATCCCCTCCTGTCTCACGGGGGAGACTTCTCTGACTGGGGTCCTTGGGGAATGGGAGTGTCTTCCCCTTGTTGGGTCTCCCTAGAGTCATCCTGTCTCCAGGGACCAGGGCCCTGGTGGGTCCTCCCAGCTCAGGAGCACAGGGACAGGGGGGTTCGTGGGGGTGAGGTGAAGGGTGGTTGGTTGGAGTAGCCTGAGGCCATGTGGATAAGCTCAATTCTAGGTTTCAGTTTTAGTGATGCCTTTATTGTGACACATCTAAGCCATACTCCCCCTACATCTTTTATCAGAATAAAACTGGTATTTTTATCCCCCGTCTCTCCTTTTTGCTTACCTCTTAGTCAGTTTGGAACGTAGGTAGAAAAAAGGGTTGCAATTTGGGGTCCTCTCACACTCTAAATGGTTCAAGCATATGGGTCAATGTCTGTCTCCTCAGATTCTGTCCTACCTGTGCCCCAGATGGGCAGAGGCTGGGGACATAGCCCCTGCAATTGCATAATCATGGTGCGATTATCCCCTGGGCTCAGCAGGCATTGGTGGCAATATTTCAGCTCTTAGGGCCTGGGGTGAAGCTGAGCCCAAGCCTTGTCTCCATCTCCTGGTCCTCTGCTTGGCAGAGCTAAGGTGGTGGAGGCGTTGGACACCTGAGGCTGCAGGTTTGGAGAATGCCAGAGGGATTGTTGGGGGTGCAAATGTGGTTATTTCTGTTGGAAGGGAGCGAATCCTGGAAAAGCAGATGAATGGGAAGAGCTGTCCTGGCAGAGGAGGAAGAGGCTAAAGGGTGGGGGCCTGTGGGAGTGGGGAAGGGAAGGGGAGCACAGGAAGTCCATCTGGGCAGCCGCTGAAGGTCCAGGGAGCATCCATGAGAAACACCCCCGAGGAAGCCACAGTCCTTGTGCAGCACGAGGAGCAAGGAGGCTGGCCCAGGGCCACATTGTGGTCCCCACCTACAGTCTGCATGATCACCCATAGTCCTTCAGTTTAAGCCCCTGTGTTATGCACAACAGGACAAGGGCAGATATTGCCTGTACCCTGGCACAGACTCCCACGGCCCAGTGATACCAGCTCAGGTATCTTTCCCATGACCAGCCTTCAGCAAGGCCGGTCACAGACACACTGTGTGCACACAAGGCAAGGAAGGGCCTGTGATTCCATCTCTCATTTTAGCAGCCCAGTGTCCCCATCACCCAGGCCCAGTACCTGCTTTCCTCCCTGGCTTAGCTTTGGCCACATCCACACTCCCCTCTAGAGGCTGTAATTGGCATTACAGTCTCCTTGGAGCTGGGCTCTGTTTGTGGAAACAGAAACAGAAAATGCTTCCTTTGCAAACACAACAGAAAGTTCAGTACTTATCCCTGAGGCCTAAGGAATGAGGAAGAAGAACGAGGACAAGCGGTTTAAGGACAAAGGAAAGAGAAGTTTATTAATTTGCTGGCAAATGAGAAGGACAATGTACTAGTGTCTCAAAGCCTACCATCCTCCCTTTACGCAAAAACACAGGGCTTTTTAAAAGGGGATTTTCAGCAGTGGGACTCAGGCCTGCTTGACCAGTGTCACTCTGGGCTATTGTTGCTTAACTATAATTGGTATTTTTGATTTGGGTCTTGGTTCTTGGGAGATGGTGACCTTATCTCCAGTGACTATGACTTCGTGGTCTTTGTCCTTATATGGACCATCCTGTTTAAAGATAATAAAAAACATACAGCAAAGAACATTTTTCTGCCCCTTTGATCACTGGCCTGGGGATGGATTGCAAGTTTTAACTCCCAAAAAGTGTGGGGTTTTCAGAAGGACAACGCGTGAAACTTTCCATTGCCCTTTTCCCACCGTTTCCTCTGCTGCACATTCCCCAGTGTCCATCTTACCCTTCCACGGCTATGTGAGGAGGGGTGACACAATCATCGAGCTGCTTCCTGCTAACTGGGGTGACGTTTCAGATGGAAGGTTTGTACTTGTTTATGCCATTGCTCTTTCTGTCAAGGCTTCGGCAGTAGACTTACAAAAATAACGGATGCAGGAGACCACCAGGTGACGAAGGGCGTATGCAACAACTACAACTGTGAGGACTGACAGGGTGAAATGGGGGATACCTGATAGGAGGGCTTTCACCTCGCTTGGTAGGCAAGAGAAAATATTAGAAAACCAATCACCTATCCCTGTCCCAGATCTCCACGTTCTACAATTTGCTGTGACCAGGTAGCTTGCTGCCTAATTTTCTCAACATGTACTTCTACCTCTGCAGAGGAATCTGTATAAGCACAGCATGAAGAATTAGCTGTAACACAGACACCTCCTTGTTAGATAAAATACAGTCAAAAGCAATGGGATTATCAAGATCTTCTTGAGCTAAAGAGTCTAAAGAGTTTTTTTTGAGCAGCTATTGCCAATGCAATTTCATTGTCAATAATCCTCAAGGTCACAGACAGGTTGCAACGCACATGTTGATGAGCTGCCACTCCTCACCAAGAGAGTGGACTGTACCCAAAGAAGTATTCATCTCCATCTGGGATTCCCCCAGGATATACTGATTTGGGATTCCCCGGATGGAGTCCTCCTCTAAAATTTCCCTGGTTACTCATGAAATAATTTCAGGGAGCTAGTCCAGTGAGCAGTCTCATATCTGTTATAGACTGACAAGGGAGTGGTGAGGATCCCCGATAAACAAGTTCCCTCATTGTTTGGCTATTTAAGTAATCATAAGCCCAAGGACTTCCTACTTTGCCTCAACAAACAAAAATGTATCCAACGGACACATAGATAGTACCTGCTCCTATTTAAATGTTTATCGAGCCATTCTTGGGTAGCATTAAGGTTAAGTTCTCACACCAAAGGTCTGTATAAGGAAGCTGATATTGTCCTTCCTGGAGTTGACAGACTGGAAATTTTCCCAAGCTTTGGGGACACATTTTTTCCCCTGGCATACTATTGCTCAAATGGGAGTCCCGTGTTCCTTATCTGAGGAGTTGCAGCACTTATTAACAAGGTAATCTAGAGGAGGTGGGGCTGAAAAGACTGTATCAGTTGCATTCTTAAAATAAGTAGTCAACTGGGGGAGACTGGTAGGCCAGTACAAAGTGCACCAGTGGGACTTTGGGTCCTTGCTGTTGCCTTGTACATAGTGTCTGCTATGGGGCTGGGTAAGAAGGAAACCTGGGGCCCCTGAGTACAGAGCTATTAGTCACACCTTGTCGGTGATCTGAGAGACCAGCTTCTGCAAATTCAGGGTCTAGGAAGGTACATCAGTGAAATTATATACAGGAATAACTACGGGCTCAGACTGGGGTCGCACTGACTGAGGTTTGGGATGACAAACCCAGCAGTGAGACAGACTAGCAGAGAAGGGGATAGTTTGGGAAATCCTCACTAAGGAGTTGTCTCTCCATTCTATAGGCAGAACAAATAACCAAAGAAAGGTGGCACCTTTAGTGGCCTTCTTGGCAGTCTTGTCAGTGGCCTGATTTTGTTTTGCAACATAAGTGTCTTCTTTTCGGTGACCAGCACAGTGCAGGGTGGCCACCTGCTTGGGCTGAGCCATGACCTGTATCAGGCCCATTATTTCAGTGTCATACTTAATATCCTCATTTCTGGCTATCAGGAGCCCCTTTCCTTCCAGATGGCACCATGAGCATGGATGACCATAAAAGCATATTTAGAGTCCATACAAATGTTTACCTTTTTCCCTCTGGATAACTGAAGAGCGCTGGTTAAAGCAAGCAGCTCAGCTTTCTGGGCTGCAGTCCCAGGTGGCAGCGCCATTGCTTCCAGTACCGGTCGTTCTGTGACCACCACATACTGAGCCCTTTGTTGTCTACCTTCTATACAGCTGCTCCCATGGGTGAAAAGATCCCAATTCAGCTCTGGCACTAGCTAGTTTGACAGGTCCATCCTGCTAGAATAGACAGCATCCGGAATCCCTAAACAGTCATGCCGTAAAGGCTCATTCTCTTCAACTGGTAACGAGGTGGCAGCACTGAGACTAGATAGTGCTTAATTTAACATTTGGATTATCCAAAAGGATGGCTTGGTATTTTCCTAGCCTTCCCATGGTCAGTCAGTAACTCACCCCTGCTTTTGCTCTAATAAAGTCAGAACCTGGTGGGGGTCATATACTACAACACGTTGTAAGGTGAATTTTTCAGCCTCTTATAACAAGTCACAAGCAGCTGCTACTGCCTGGAGGCAAAGAGGCTATCATCGTCTCACAGTATTGTCCAGTTGCTTTGACAAGTATGTGGCTTTGGGACGTTTCCCAGCATCTGTAATAAGTCTCCAAGGCTCATTCCTTGTTATTCATGAATGTATATTATTTGAATTCTTTCTGCAAGTCAGGCAACCCCAAAGTGGGGACAGGCATAAGACTCTGCTTTAGTTTTTCAAAGGCATTCTGACAGTCTGTGGTCCAGATCAGGGGCTCCGCATCTTTTCCTTTGCGGGCCTTATACGAGGGCTTTGCCATTAGTCCAAAGTTTGGAATCCAGATGCCACAGAACCCTGCCATTCTTAGGAACCCAAGCAATTGTCTTTTATTTTTGCTCACCTTAAGATTCAAGATGCCTTGCTTGTGGTCTGACGTTAGGCTGTGGGTTCCCTTGCTAATTTGGAATCCCAAATAAGTAACTTGTTGTTTGCAAATTTGTGCCTTTTTGGGTGATATTTTATAGCCACACAAAGCCAGATGATTTAGCACAGCCACTGTATTTGTGAGACAATGATGATAATTGGGGCTAGCTATAAGTAAATCATCCACGTATTGTGATAGAATCCCTTAGTCCAATTGCAAGTTCTGCAAGTCTTTTGCTACGCTCTCACTAAACAGGGTAGGAGAGTTGTCAAACCTCTGAGGCAACACAGTCCAGCAGTACTACGGCATCATCCTAGTCTCAGGATCCTGCCACTGAAATGCAAAAAGGACTTTGGCCTCTTTTTTCAGAGGAATGTTGAGTACCATTCATAGTCACCTGGTACTACTGTCAAAAGACTATATGGGTTTGACCCTGTAGTGTATGTCTTGTACAATACCAATAGAGGCATGTGGATCATGCACAAATCTGTCCTCATTGGTATGGGGCTTCCTGACAGGTAAAATTGGCGTATGATAAGGGGACAGACAGGGATGAATTAGTCCATGCTCTGGAAATCTATTCAACATAGGATGACTTCCTTCCAATGCTTCCTTTATAAGGGGGTATTGTTCCTTGTGAGGGCATGAGGTCCCTTCTTTTCACAGAATGGTATTTGGTGTGGCTGTTGTGGCACATGCCTGGGTCCTGTCAGCCCATACGTCCTTACTTTTTGGTAGACCTCGAGAAGGAGTACAATTTGCTTCTTCTTCGTGAGAGAGTAGACATTGAAGAAACCAGAGAGCATTTTTTGGAAGGACCAGCAAGTGGAGTTGTTGCTTCTCTGGAAAAAAAAGTTATTTGAGCGTTCAACTTGCATAACAAATCACAGCCTAGGAGAGGTATTGGATAGTCTGTCACATATAAGAAACTGTCTCAGCTTTTGTTCTCTCAGTTGGCACTCAAGAGGTTGGAGCACAGCTTGGTGTTGGGTCTGACCAGTTACCCCACCACTGCCATTGTGTTCTCGCTAAGGAAAGTTACAGTTTAGAACAGAAAAGGTAGCTCCTGTGTCAATTAAAAAGTCCTCTAACCAAGTCCCCAATGTCAATCGTACCTGGGGCTCCTGTGGGGATATTTGGAGAGGGGCTGCCAGTGAGGCGTGGAGCCTGGGCTCCTCATTCATCATCTGAGTCCTGGACTCAAGAAAGCATTTGCTGTCCTGGGGGCTTCTTGTCACCCAGAGCCCTTTGCAATTTCAGGCAGTGTCAGTCCTCTTTACAAAAGCACACTGATTGTACTTCAACCTACAGTGACCCTTTCTACCCTTTCCTTTTGACTGTATCAAAGGACCCTTGGTTGGCACGGCTAACAGAACAGACATAGGTTTCATTTCTGTTCTTCTCTAGCCTTATGTACTTTAAAGGCGATATCAACAAACTGCAAGGGATTCATGCCAATTGCCCCTTCTACATGCTGTAGTTTCCTCCTTATATCTGGAACACTCTGCCCTATAAAAGTCATATTAACCATGTGCATATTTACAGGGGCCACTGGATCTGCATCTGCATATTTTCAATATGCCTTATAGATGCGTTCCCAAAATCCAGAGGGATCTTCATTAGCTTTTTGTTGCAATTCTTGGACCTTGTTTAAACTCATTTTCTGATGAAATAGAAATGGAGCCTCCCATGTTGAAATAAAACTCACAAACAACAACAAACACAAGTTGACAAGTAAACAGTACAGGGAATTCCCAATGCAAACAATCTTGATCTCAATGCAAAGGTCTACCAAATGGATAGGAACCACACAAAAGAGAGTCGTATTCTCCTAACCCAAAAGGGTAAGAATCCCCCAGGTTTCCTAGTTCCAACCAACCATGACTTCCACCCCCAAGGCACCATGAATGCTGTACTACAGGGCTAGAAGTTTCAAAACCTACCCCAAATGGGTGGAATGAAGGGTCTCGGTGTGCACACTGGGGAACATGCCAAAGGTGGAGTCATCATGACTCTTCCCAAATCCATTTCCCTTTTTCATTTCTAGATTTCCTGGGTTCCAACCTCCAGCTTCCTCCAATGAGAAGCGTTTGTCCTCTCAGGCTTCCAGTGACTTCTTTAAAGCTCAGGTGTCTCTTCTTCACTCTGGTGTTGTAAAGCAGCCCCACAGTCGACAGGCCTTAAACCCTTGCACCTAAGACATTAACCATTGTCACCAACTTGGCTCCAGCCTCCTGCCCCAGCACATCCTCCCCAGTGTCTAATGCCGAGCATTTTGGCTCTCTCCAGCCCCGGGTGCCAATGTCCAGACCTAACTCAGTCCAGTCCAGGTGAGGGCTGTGACCTGAGCAACAGGTGAGTCTTAATCTCCCTCCTAATTTCTGGCTATAATGCTGCCTTTGTGCCTTTAGTCCAGCTGTTAACCTGCTTTGCAAGGACACAAGTATGCAAGATGATGAAATCAAAGAGTATATAAAGAGGAAACCGGGTTTTTTAAACTGCAGCAGGACAGCTGTTGGTGTGAGTCCAACTTGCCATAACACACATGACTTCCTTGTATGCAGCTGCTGCTCAGCTGGCGAGGACTCTCTGAACACAGGAGTCCTTTGAGGCAGGAATTTGTTAATTCCCATGACCTTTGAACCCTCGTATGTCCCTCTGCCTTCTTCTACCTTCACATGGGTCATGTCAAAGAAGGTAGTTTAGCAAATAGATGCTCAGCAGTAAACACCTGGCTTACTTTAAACATTGGATGCTGTGCCAGGACAGGGCGGAGGAGCTTCTACAACTTCCAGGCTGTTCCCATGGCTGGCTTGGCGTCTGATTTCTTCCTCCATTGACCTTGGTCAGAAGAAGGAACAGGAAGAGAAAGGCTTAGGATGGCAAAAGACTAGTGCAGGCTGAATATTTTTATTTTTACTTTAATTTCCTGTTCCAGAATGGGGTATACCTCTGAAAAGAAAAGGGATAGAAATCCTATCTTTTCTTTAGTAATAGGTTCAGAAATAACACTACTTAATTTTTTTCTGAATAATTTAGAACATGCTTTATTATTTTCAAAAATTTTAACTGAAATTAAGCAATACATTTTTTAAAATCTCCTAGAAGATTCTGGGATGTGTGTGTGTCTGTGTGCTTTTTTTTTTAATTTCAGAATATTACAGTGGTATAAATGCTTTGGTTACATAAATTGCCTTTGCACCACCCAAGTCAGAGGTACAAGAGTGCCCATCCCCCAGATAGCACACACTGCATCCGTTAAGTGTGAATTTACCCATCCCCTCCTCCCCCTCCCACCCAACACCAGATGAATGTTACTTCCTATATGTGCGCATAAGTGTTGATCAGTTTGTACCAATTTAATGGTGAGTATATGTGGTTTTGTTTTTCCATTCTTGTGATACTTCACTTAGAACGATGGGCTCCAGCTTCATTCAGGTTAATACAAGAGGTAGTTCACCATTCTTTTATGGCTGAGTAGTACTCCATGGTATACATAAACCACATTTTATTAACCCACTCATGTACTGATGGGCACTTCAGTTGTTTCCACAACTTTGCAAATTTTTTTAAACAAAAGAAACACATTATATTACACATTCTTGTTTATAAAGTTTCAAACAATATAGAAGTATATAGAGGAAAAATCCTCTTTACCACTCACCCTCCCACAGTAGCTTCCTTTCCTAGTCCCATGGAGAGCCTTGAGTTCAGCCTTCCACATCTTTTTCTATGCATTTACGTATATACGATATGTTTTTGTAAATACAAAATTTGTGTTCCCATCTTGTAATAAATGGGATTATGTTGCACATGGTGTTCTTTCTGCATTTTCACTTAATAGCGACAATCTTAGAGATGTTTTCACTTTAATACATACAGACCTACCTCATTCTTTTTACCAGCTAAATGCTATTCCATAGAATTGATATGCCATAATCACTTTAATTTTTTATTCATTCATTTATTTTTGAGACAGAATCTTGCTCTGTTGCCCTGGCTACAGTGCAGTGGCTGGGACTACAGGTGCATGCCACAGCACCGGCTTATTTTTCTATTTTTAGTAGAGATGGGGTCTTGCTCTTGCTCAGGCTGGCCTCGAACTCCTGAGCTCAAGCGATTGTCCCAAATTTTGCATTACAGTTGCCTACAGTATTCAGTACAGTAATAGGCTGTACAGGCTGTACAGGCTTGTAGCCTAGGAGCGATAAGCTATACCATATAGCCTATGTATGTAGTAGGCTATACCATCTAGGTGTGTGTAAGTATACTCTATGATGTTTGCACAAAGCCATTATTGCCTAATGACACGTTTCTCAGAACATATCCTTATTAAATAACACATGAACCGATACAGCCCTGGGGCTATGGATGCGTATTACTGTCTTTCCCATATAAAAGTGAACTACTTACTGATAGGGATGGAACGGAGTTTGTTTTTCTTGTTTTGTTTTTGTTTTTGTTTTTTGCCATATCAATAGCTGAATTCCAAGTGCCAATAGGTGGGTTGTTCTAGTAGTAGCATCATATTTGACACAACAGCTGTATTATAGGGTTAATTGCTCCCTATCATCCACACGATCCACATGATTTTTATAGAGGACACACAGGTGAGTTGAATGGGGGTGTGATGGAGACCAGTCTGCATTACTTGGATCATCAGTCTGATTGTCAACCTGCCTGTCTCTCTCTCTCTTTCTCTAATCTATCCAGTTTGTTCTGTGTCTCTGGAGAACCATGACTAATACAGTCGTAATGGGCATAGACTTTTGGATCACACTCTGATCCAAAAAGGAGGACTTCAATGTCAGTAAAGTCTCCACTATCTAACCTTTCTTCCTTTAAAGAGATGGAGTCTTGCTATATTGGCCAGGCTAGACTTTAACTCCTGGGCTCAAGCGATCCTCCCACCCCAGTCTCCTAAGTAGCTGGGACTATAGGCACACACCACCATACCTGGCTTCTTCCACTACCCAGTCTTATAATCTTTTCTAACTGGTCCAACACCCAAAAAAGTCTACACCTATAAGTATGTCTGTATTGTTTCCAACATACATCAATCAGGTCTTGCTAGGTTATGCTCTAGTAATAAGCAACCCTCAAATTCCCATAGCTGACACAGCAAAAGTTTACTTCTTACTCATTCAAAGCGTACAGTGGATCTAGGAGGCCCTCTGAGGTGGTAGTGAATATACACCAGGCTGTTTGCATCTTTAGGCTCTGTTATCTCAGAACAAGGCCTCCACAATCAATGTGGGAGGGGAGCGATACACAGAGAACTCCCACTGCTCTCCTATGAATCAGCTTGCAAATGACACTTGCCACTTCTGCTCACAGCTGCTTGGCTAGAATTAATCACTTGGCTCTGCCAAATGCAAGAGGCTAGAAACATCTGGGGGGACACATGTGATATTTGGTGAATGCTGTCTATGCCACAAATAAAAATGGTAGACTAGAAAAGGGCCAATCCTCGATAATGACAGAAGAATGAAGCCACATTGCTGAAATGCCCTCAACCCAACAAATAAAAAGGAGTTAAAAAGAAAAATAGGTCAAACTTCAAACACTAAATCTAAACGAAAAATATAATGTAAGAGCCAAAGGATTAGAAATAGAATATTCTACAGGTGAGAGCTTGCAAGATAGAATATTTTGCTTTATCTGAGATGGAATTTATTCAGTTATTCCAGGTGACTATAGTCCTAGGAAGTTCATTTTCTGGCAGGATCCCTGAATTTTTACCCATTTAGGAGACTATCCCCCTTTCAGTCATAATTTCAATGAAGGGAGATAGACTTTGGAGCAAATTTATTTATGAATTATGCCTAAATAATTATGTCAATTGTATTAAGAAGCAGTTTTGATTGGGTGAACCATGAGATCAAACCTGAATTTTTTACATGAAACTCTTCTATTAATAATAGGTCATCATGGTTTTCCAGGCCCTAGAAATAGCTGAGGGCCAGTGTTCAATAATTTCTTAAAGGATTTTCCTTTTCCCAGTGCATAGTTACCTTGGAAAGTAGACATTAGTCTCTTTGAAAAGAACTAATGTTTCTTGTGGCCTGTATTTATCTCATTGTCCGTCAGATATCTAGGTAGGCAATCAGAATGGCTCCCTCTTGCTTGAGTTAACATTTTAAATACAGAATCCCTGCTCTGTGTAGCCACAATATATTCGTGTGTCTCAGACATTATTTTAGCTCTTTTACATACAGTATATTATTTAATCTACAAAATTACCCACTCCAACAACAAAACTTCATTATTTAAATGGTGAGATGGTTCGCTGAAGACTTAACTTTAGGGCCAACTGGAGACAGTTATATTGGAGGTTGAGGTACTGCCATGAAGGACGTAGTGTATGCTGTGAACCAGCTGCTATTTTGTGGAACTTGGTCTCCCATAACCAGAATACACTGGATCTGGGAAGACAGGACTTTGTTCTCCTGTCTTCTTGCTTTGGCCAAATCAAATAAACCTTTCTCTGTCTCCAAGCACCGGTGTCAGAGTATTTGGCTTTAGCTGCACAGTGGGTGCACAAGCCTGAGTTTGTGATTCTCCAACAGTGGCCTCCAGGAGATGAGCAGGCAAGTGGGGAAAGATTTGAAGCAGCTGCCCTCAAGCCTTCCATGCACTCATGTCCTGGAAGGACCACAGGGTGTTCTGCCAAGACTGAGATCACATCAGCTGCAGTTAAGCTTTGCCAATGTGGTCTGTGTGGAGACACGTGTGGGAGGCCAGACTATGCCACCCCAAAATATGCCCGTTTGGTAAAAGGATTATCTTGAGAAACAGCAGACACAGGAAAAGTTCTGAAAACAGGGTAGAAGTTACCCCTTTGTAAGGGAAATTTACATCTGTAAAAGAAATCTCCACTTTGTGCCAGGAAGAGAAGGATTACTCTAAATCACAGAAGACAATGGAGAAGACACCTTAAATCTGCATAGCAAACCTTACTCTTGTTTACCACACTTTTCCTGGTCACCCTCTTAACTGGCCTTTCCACATGTTTTTTTCTTTGTTTTTAAGTCTTCATTTCCAGTCCCCTTTGAAGACTTACTTATTTCCCTGGGCATCTCCAGGTGTGTGTGTGTGTGTGTGCGTGTGTATACAAACACACGCACACAAATAAACTTCTGTTTGTTTTTCTCCTATTAGTCTGTTTTTGTTACAAGGGCCCCAGATAAGAAGTTAGACACGTAGAGGAAACGTTATTTTTTCCTCCCCTATACATGCAAGTACACCAGATGCCCTGGCAGAGCCATTCCCCAACAGAACTGAGAATTGTCAGAGGTTTTAGTGCCCAAGTGAGGAACATCTCCATCAGCTGAACCAATTACAGTTCCAGGAATTGAAAGTTGGAGATGCTATGTAGCCACCACAGGCTTCCTGATGCCACAGGTAAAAGCCCCCAAAAAGAAAATTCTATCTAGTATTCAGTTAGGTATCAGTGACAAAAAATATATAAATAATAGTAGCCTTCTGTAACAGGCAATAATCAGTAATAAAATTTAATGGGAAAAAGATCACTTTCACAGTAGCAACCAAAAGTACAAAATTTTTAAAAGTGAAAAAAAAAAAAAAAAGAAAGAAAGAAGGTCCTGTGTGGGGAGGGGAAGAGTAAACATTGCTGAACAATCTAATAAAAGATTTGAATAAATGGAAGGATATAATATGATTCTTTATAGAAAGGCTTCATATTTTCAATTGTAACTTTCACTCCAAATGATTCAATAAGAGAATTTGATAAAACAATTTTAATTTTTATTTAGGGAAATAAATGCACAGGAATGGCAATGAAATAAGTTTGGAAAAGCAGAGGATATGCCATTTGCACACGAATGTGCAGAGTTGAGGGGCCCATCCACCCACTTTGCACCTCGCTGCTGGAGGGTCCGCAGGGAGGAAATAAAAATGGGCTAAGTGAACATAATAATGGGCTCAAACGGAGAATTGTTCGTGCTAGTTTCCTGAATTGCAAAAATGGTTTTGAAATTCTTCTCAAAGTTTTTCTCTACTTGAAGTCCCAATTTGATGAATTTATTTTCCTGAAAAAGCAAAGACACAAACAATTATAGCCATTGTTCAATGAGCTTAGACTCCCAATATTTCCCATAATCTGGGGCTTCCTTTTAGGCTATCCCAAACGTTAAGTGAGAATTAATCCAGTCAAGAGGAGCTTACATTCTCTGATAATTTGATTATTTCTCTTTATCTGGAAGACAGAGAAGCAAAAATAGTACTATATTGCAATATAATTCCTAATCAGAAATTTATTGATTGATTTAATTTTTTAAAATTTTAGTTATGTTATTTTTTAATGTAGCACTTTTTTTAGTAACAATATGATAGTACAGAAATGTCTAGGCAAAATTAATGGTCCCTTCCTTTTTCCTCCAGTCTCACCCCTTGAGATAATCTTTGTCAACTTTTTGATAGAGCACTTGGAAATTCAGATATAAAGAAATCCAAGATTTTGAAATTTAAGAAATTTGATTTGGTATCTTCATTAGACAAGAGAAATATTGTTAAAAATGCACTTCTACTTTCTGTGGAAATGAGTAAGTCTGCAGCATACTGTTCTCTGGGGGCAAAAATCAAATATCTGCGAGTGAATGAACTCTGAAGTCCTAGGGTCATGCTTGCAATGACACTGTGAAAATAAGTAATTTAAAATCTAAGCTGTTGGAACTTTAAAATATTTTGAGCCTTAAGAGAATGTGATTATGGGTCCTGAGTCACATACACAGGCAGCTGTAACCTTTGTTTCTCTGGTTATAGATTGGTCTTCCTACCTACATTGTTTTGTAAAACATTGCAAATGACTAAAGGGAACGGGAGAATATTCCTTCTCTACTCACTACTGATCTTCATTACAGGCTGACTTCCCTAGTACTTTTCTCACACAAAGTTTTCATGAGTATCATATTGCCTAAGAGGGAATGTTACATATATTTTTAGAATGGAAAGGAAATGAAAACAAACTGCATGGAAAGGAAAACAAATCGTAACTAATTAAATTGGTGTAATTTATAAGCCAGCCTTGTGTAGAAAATGCTATAATCCTACTAAATTTCTTTGTTTATGTTCTATATAGGGAAGACCTTAACCTTTGACTTTGGAGCACTGACTATTTCTTTGGAGTCTGTGTTTACCGAATGGCTGTTCAGAGGTTTGGGCTTCAATAAACTCTATAGTTAATCATATTATCTGAATGTTGTTATTTAAGCCTGACAACACCTTTTGGTTTGTTGTTATTTTTGTCACATGCACCACAAGGTTTTTAGAGTACTTCCAGCATTTGTACTTGTGTGGGCTCGCCACGTGAGGAGGGCGATTGTAATGTGTACCTGATACAAGAAGATGAAAGGTAAAGTGACTTTGAAGTGACTTAATTGAAAGAATATGGGAAGTAGGAAAAGCCACTTACCCTGTAAAACACCTTGTGGTTCTGAAAGATGAGGCGCACGTCCCCCACAAACTCCTTCACTTGGGGGTACTTCTTCTCAGTCAGCCTTTCCTTGACTTTGTCTAACCACATGGGCCTCTGTGGGCCCTGAGACCCCTGTCTACTCTGTTGAGAAAAGGGCCAAATAAGGCTGTCGGCCTGGTTGCGAGTCTGCCTTCTGCAGACTCCCCTCACCGGGGACTGAAGGTTAGCACCCCCTGTTCTTATGGTGAAATCCTAACTCCCAATGTGGTGGTTTTAGGAGGTGGGGGTTTGGGGAGGTAATTAGGTCCTGAGGGTGCAGCCCTCATGAATAGGATTAGGGCCCTTATAGAAGAGACTCCAGAGAGCTCTCCCTGTCTTTCAGCCACGCGGGAACACAGCGAGCAGGCAGCCACCGGCAACATGGACAAGGGCCCTCTCCAGGGCCTGCCCACGCTGACACCCTGGTGTCTTAGATGTCCAGCCCCCAGCAGTGTGAGAAATAAATTTCTGCTCTTTAAGCCACCCAGTCTATGGTAATTTGTTGTAGTAGCCCAACCTCAAAAGCCATCAACAGGGCAAACATAATGAAAACTTGGACCATGGGATTCATATCACAGATTTCACAAATGCCAGTTTCATGGTTGGTTGTTTGTTTTGCTGTTACTTACATAATATGGTTCTGAGGCAAAAAAGAGGCTTTTTGAATCACAATAGACCTTCAAGAGGAGAAACTCACATTTCTACAAAAGATGGAGGAGACTTTAAGTTAAATGCAGGTTGGGGAGAAAGAGCTCATACACAAGCCCAGAGAGAACATGGGACTTCAAACCTGCGGACTCTTTGAAACAAACATGGAATAAGGATTTCCTTTGGATTGGGAATTCTCTTTGGAATACAAATCTTAATGTTAGGTCATGGATCAAAGCACACCATGGGCCAGCAGTTTGCCTTCGGGCTTCATTCCTCAAGCCCTCTGTGAGATTGTGCCTCTCTCAGGGGATCAGAAATGAGGAGGCTTCAGATTCATATTTCAACTCACCAACTGTTCCTCAGGCAGCATCTGCATCATCAGAACCTCAGATTCCTGACGACGTGGTTGGCTTTCTGGGCACCTTTCCTGGATAGCCTTTATCTCACAGAAGATGCAACTCCATGGGTCCCTGAGAGGTTGGGCATAAAGTGAGCATGGACAGGTTCTATGAATCAGCCACTGTTTCTATTATTAGTAAAGTCCACTCTTCCAAAATGACTGGTGGCTTCCACCTTGTATCCAACTTCTCTCCTGGAGGCCTCTGTACTAGAGCACCATTTTGCTCGACAGCCAAAGGCATGTCCTCCCCTCAGTAGTGGTGGCAGGGGTGACGGTCTGTTGAGTAATGTGCCCCAGTAAGTGATGGACTCTCATTCACCCCAAAACTTGGGGTTCCCATCTGAGCCACCGGGAGCTTAACAAAGAGCCCTGCTTGCCACAATCAAGTTTTGGAAATTAATACCTTAAGCACTGACATCTTGGGCCTCAATGAGTCAATCAGACCACAGTAAAAATCAGGGGACCAGCTTTTGTGTCTCAGGTTTGCTGAGTAAGCACAGAGCACACGCTATAGGCATCCTCTCCTCTGGCACTGCCATATCTATACCTAGATTCTATGCTGCAAAAACTTGAAAAGGAAATCCACTGACAGGGCATGATATATCTTCCATTTTCCCCAAGATTCATTTCCAACATTCTCTACCAGGTTCTCTGTGCTGGGAGGCTCTCGATAATCAGGTGAACACAATGCCCATCCTAGTGATGTCAGTGTCTCCTTGGCCACCCAGTGCTAGCTCAAGGAGCCCTTGGAAAATGCTCATGGTACAAACATGGGCTCGACTACAAAGCTGATTTATGTTCTGCCTCTGCAGATTGCCCAGCTGGCCAAAAGCAGAGGTTTACCCTGATCCTGTGAGATAACACCCTGGGAGCAGGTGGATCACATTAGCCTCCTCCATTATGGAAAGGCAATGCTCTGTTCTCAGAGGGACAGACACATTCCCGGTAAAGATCGTCCTCCTGACCACAGCAATTATGCCCACACCACCACCCGCAGACCCTTCCAATCTCCATGGCATCCCACACATCATTGCCTCTACACAAACACACATTTTACAGCAAAGGAAGTGCAGCAGGCACTCACACCCCCAGAATTCATGTTCACATTTTTATCCTGTGCTCTGTGAACCAGAGTCAGTTGGCCTGATAGACTGCAGGGTTGGTCTTCTGAAGGCTGATTTTTATCACCAGCTTTATCAACTCTGTGATGTTCCCACAGCAGGGTCATATGCTTTAAACCAGCACCCAGTGTAGGATGGCCTCACCCCATCAGAGTGCAGGGGCTGAGAACCACGTAGGGGAGGTGGGGGTGACACCTCTTACTATTATACCTTGAAGGAAGGGCTGGGGATGAGGAGTGTGTCTTACCTCTCAGCTTCCACCAGTGGGATGTGGCAGTTCTCATGAAAGGATCTTGGACAGGTGTCACAGCAGAACAACTTTCCCCCTCTTTTGCACACCCCACATATATTTGAGTTTCCTGGCTAGAAGGGGAGATGATGTAGACACCATTGGGATCAGTGAGACCCTGGGACTCTAGAACATGAGGCCTTTGCATCTATCAAGGGGACACTTAAAAATTTCTCTCCTCAACATATTAAAGAACAACATTGAGTGGGGATTTCAGAAGAAGGCATTGTGGTCTGTAGCAAAGTTCAGGAGATAGTGGCTGTGTGTCCGACCAGAAAAGTTTTCTTCATGAAAATAGAGACTTTGACAAAGAATGGCTAGCATCAACAAAAAGGATGAATTAAAGGCAATCTGAGAAATTTATTATTTGGCTGGCAAAACCTGGTCAAATGTCTTTTCTAGTTGTCTACATTGCATTATGTAAATTAACTCACCAAAGAGTGATTTACTGAGAATTTAATATGATGGAATAAATTTTGAGCTTTCACTGAATCCTGTATTCCTGCCATTAGCTCCCCACGAGTTGAAGAGAGAGCCTGGGGAGGAGCTTCTGGACTGTGGGTTCTGTGCCTGGAGGGTTGTGGCACTGTGGCAGTGTTTCTGGGGTGGAAGTATCATGGGTGAGATGACCAGGTGGGTGCCAGGGAACACAGAGCTCTTCAGCTCTGGGAGCCTGAGGGCAAGATCCCTCCTGCCTTAGCTAACCTGCCTTAGCTAACCTGGCATGTAATGTGTGGAAGTGCCATCTAACGGCCAGGGAGGGTGGTAACATCAACCACCCAGGGCTGAAGATAGAGGCTCTATTCTCATTTTGTGGGCCCATAAAAGAGCTGGTAACCTGCTTCTATATAAGAAAGATGGAGGGGCCCTGAAAATTGACTGATACTGGTTCTCTTACCAGTCTCTATATGTATGACCTTTAGCCAGATTTAATTTCATAAATTCAGCAGTTATTTGCATGTAAGTATTGTGGAGTATCTCACAGGTGTAAAAAAACAATAGAATTTGCAGGCTCAAATAAGAATTGGTCAAGGAAGGAGCCCACAGGTAGGCAAGTGAAGTCACATCCCCCCTCCTTTTTGGTGGTAATCTGTAGCTATAAGATGTGGCTCTTTACACACACTTTCTACGTATTAGGGCCGTTTGTCTTGCTGGGGAAATGTCCAGAAGGACAGGCACTGGCTCCTACACAGAAAGAGAACAGTCTGAGGGGAGCTGTGTGGTGGGGAAACATTTTGTTTAATGGGTAGCAGCTGTGCACCTAGATGAACTATTCTGTCTACACCATGGGCTGGTAGGAGGCACTTGCATCCTCCTGTGACAATCTAAGAACCAAGTAATGCATGAACGTGGGGACTGGCCCACCTGGGGATGGGTGGCTGGGACTCTGGTGGGTGGTGAGACACCAGGGAGGTGACAGGGAGCACCATCAGCTCCCCTTCCTTCCAGAAACACTCCTCACTGAGTCAGGGGCCTGGGGTGGGGCCCAGTCAGCTATGGACTACCAAGTCCTCCAGGTGTTTCTGACGGACCCTATAGATTGAATAGCACCAGTCTACAGTGACTGACAACTTGGACTGTGCTTAAAAACCACCAACGAAGCTTTGAAAATACCGATTCTCAGTTGGCACCTCAGACCAATAAGATAAGAATCTTTGGGGTGGGATCCTCAGGTGAATGCAATGTACAGTCAAGAAATCCTTTCTAAAGGGATTTCTCCTGAGCAAGGCCTGGGAAGTCTTAACTAGAGATGGTATCAGCCTAGAAGTTTGTCACAAGAAAGATTATGAGAAGAGGTAAGGACGTCCTTGCTGGAAGAGTTGCCTTTTCCTCTTCACAGAGAGCTTGGCTGTAGGCTGTGAGAAGCAGCCCTCGAGGCAGACCCCAGAGATGAGAGCTGTTGACTACTGAAGGGTTCCAGCTTATAGATCCTCCTCATGCAGAGGAACCAAAGCAGTGTGAATGGATCCAGATGTTGCTAGGGAAGTGCATTTACTAGAAAACAGGAGGGTATGGCAACCCCTTTTCTATCTTCTCTCAGTTGGCGTCCTGTATTAGTCAAACGGTGCCACCTTCTTATAGAAAGAGGTGCCCCCTGCAGTTGTGCAAAAAGTTGACCCTGCCTAAAATGTCCATCTTATGGCAATGAAAGGGATCAAAGTATGATTTTGTCTAGAGAGGGGAGTCATCTTTGATTTTTGGGAAGCAGAGAAAGGAAGGGGTCCATGGAATCAGAAGGTTTGCACATTATCAAGCACCAGCAAAGCAGCTGGAATAAAAATGACTCATGGTTTCCTAACTAGTGATGGTTTCAATCCTAACTAGCTCAGCACCCTGATGGCTCCCTTGAGACTGGCCACAGGGGTTCCATAAAGCACCCATGTGTATTTCTTTTCAGGACTAATGACAGGGCCCACACCTTGAACTCTCCAGTGTGGCCTGTCCTGTTCCTTCTGGCTGATGCTTAAGACTATCTTGAGCTCTGCCTGCACCTTAGAGTGGACCTTTAGCATTTTCCTTCTCATTCCCACCACCTTCCTGAAAATGCTATTATCCTCTCACATTTGCTCCTGCCCCTGGTCAACAGGCTAGCCCTGCCCATTATGACTTCATGCTCCATCTCTAGAGACCACAGTGGTCTAGGGCTCAGCCTCCAATACTCATTGTCCAGGGTAAATGCGGAAATGGGAAGGTTTCCTTGGAAACAAATGGAAAGGATGCTTTCCACTGAGACACTCACCCAGACCCATCCTCCTGGCTTAGGTGATACACCTGCTATGCTTTGCTCATCACACACAGTGACATGCTCCAGCTGAGAGTGAGCATGCTTCAAGGAGAAGCAGAAATGACACAAATCAGGTGCCTGGGGAAAGGCCTGGACTATTCTGGGGTCATAGTTGGGAATTAATACTTACATACGGGTCACTTAAGGTATTGTTGTGAGACTTCAGTATTCTCTGCTGAAATGAGAGAAAGATTGAATGACAATACTGAATGTGATTTTTCATTAACCACACCTTTGAGTAGACTTCTTTATTTTTAAGAGATTCATGCCACAGCCCCCTTTTTGTTTCATATCTGCTTTTGTAGGCCAATACATCTAACTAGAGAATTAAAAAGCACTAAGTTATGTGTCAGTGACAGTGTGGCCCAAAGCAAGTTCTGTTCCCTGGATCTCAGACCTAAGGTGGGCCTTTGAATCCAGGCAGACAGACTGAGCTACAGAAACTCTATTGGTCCTCCACTTCAAGGGGCCCTTAGTCATTTTTCTGTAAATTAGAAAGTATAATCCCACCCAGAGAAGCTGCAAAGGGAATGAGTCTGAGAACTCATCTCTGTGTAGAGTCATTGCCATGGACAATAGATGCAGTAAGCATCTGGTGGAAGCCAATCCCAGGTTTCTGCAGCTGATGCCATCTTGTGCCCCCAGGTGCATGGAGTCAGATTGGCCAAGGACTCAGCTTTGTAGCAGTAGCCTTCACATCACCCCCACTGGGCTGGGAAGGGTGCAGCCTAAATGGAGGCTCCTCTGAGCCATACCCTGTGACTGGAAACCAAGCGCCTCTCCCCACCAATACAGTGAGATCTGAGTGGGGGAGTTGACTGGGACACTACAGGCTCCAACCTGGGAAGCTGTGGGTGACAGCTTCAGTGGGACCTGGGCAGGCAGGGAGAACTCCACAGTCCCTGGGACACTAGAACTGACCCCCACCCACTTGACTTGGCATCTGTAGTCCCCAAGCCAGTGGAATGGCCTGCTACCTGCTCAGCCCTGCCTCTGCCTTCCAGGTAGGAAAAACTCACATGGCCCTACTTCTGGCTCTGAGGCCCTACACAGAAGCTCTGCTTCTGGCTCCTCCCCAGTTCCAGCTCTGAGGCTCTCAACCTAGAGCCTGAGACTCTGCCCATGTGCCTCCAGAACTCCTGTCAGGCCCAGGACGCTGCCCCTGAGCTACTAGGACTGTACCTGGACCTCAAGACCCCACTCCTGAGTCTCTGCCACTGCTGCAGGGCTGGTGGAACTGCTCTAACGTCCAATGTCCCGCTAGAGATCCCCCAGCCACAAGCCACCATTATACCAGGATCTGGTTTGAACAAAATGTCCACAGCCCAGGAGCCCATGACTACTGCTTAGATAGCCTCACCCCGCTGCCACTGTCACCTCTGTGGGGAGACCCCAGGCAGAGCAATCCTCACAACATAAGCCTCAGTGGACAGGGTCTCACCTATCTCCTAATTGAAACTTCCTACAACTATCTGGGGAACAACCCAACACCCACTACAAAGACCAGCCCAGGCTTGAACAGTGACAATCACAGGTGAACAGGACAAATCAGAACAGCTAAATTATAGGCTTTTAATGCACATGCCCCTCCCCTGCTGTGTCAACATTCCAGAGTAGGAAAAAAGTGCCATCTAGGGACTTTCCCTTGTTCTAATTAAGCAGAAGAACTCCCAGCAAAAAAACAGATACCCTGCAAACCTATTAGCCTGAGTCAAGAAAAGAGGTTTCAGACAAGCAGAATCAGCCTGGCGTGGTGGCTCACACCTATAATCCTAGCACTCTGGGAGGCTGAGGCGGGAGGATCGCTCAAGGTCAGGAATTCGAGACCAGATAAGCAGAACCCATCAAAAGAACCCTGGCAACATAAAAAAAAAAGAAGACTTTGACACCCTCAAGGGATCACAATGGAGCTATGGTAGTAAAATCCAACCACAAAGAAATTGCTGAAATGACAGAAATGAAATTAAGAATATGGATGGAAAATAAGATGAATAGAATTAAAGAGAAAGTTGAAAACCAACAAAAAGAAGCCAAAAATATTTCAAAAACTCAATGAAAAAGTTGCTGAAGAGATAGACAACCTAAGAAAGGATATAATAGAACATAAAGAAGTGAAAAAGTCATTTAGGGAATTTCAAAACACAAAAGAAAGATTCAGCAACAGATTAAACCAAGGAAAATAAAGAATCTCAGAGCTTGAAGAAAAGGTTTTCAAGCTAATCCAGTCATTTAAAGGGCAAAGAAGAGAATAAAAAAGGCTGGAGCAATGACTCAGAGAGATACGGGACTATGTGAAGTAAACTAACACATGCATTGTAGGTATCCCTGAGGGAGAAGAAAGAGCTAAAATCACGGAAAATCTATTCAAGAGAATTATTGAGGAAAAAACTTCCCTGGTGTCGCCAGAGATCCAGACATCCAGATACAAGATGGTCATTAAACACCAGGAAGATTCA
This sequence comes from Lemur catta, assembly GCF_020740605.2. Taxonomy (NCBI): domain Eukaryota; kingdom Metazoa; phylum Chordata; class Mammalia; order Primates; family Lemuridae; genus Lemur; species Lemur catta. Next base: position 8,320,802 of record NC_059135.1, read on the forward strand.
TAGCAAATGGTATATCCCTGACACATGGTAATCAACTTGGCCAAAGTTGAAATGAAGGAGAAAATTCTACAAGCAGCAAGACAAAAATGCAACAAATAACTGACAAAGGAAAACTCATCAGGCTAACTACAAACTTCTCAGCAGAAACCTTACAAAAGGTAATGGGGCCTTATCTTCAATCTTCTTAAACAGAACAACTGCCAGCCTAACATTTTGTACTCTGCAAAACTATGTTTTATAATTGATGGAGAGATTAAGTCTCTTCCAGTCAAGCAAAGACTGAGGGCATTTGTCATGACCAGAAATGCCCTGGAGGAAATACTCAGAATTACACTCTACACAAATCAGCACAATAAATACCCACCAGTGTAAAATCACCCCAAAAAGCTAAAGCTCACAATTCTTTTTTTTTTTTTTTTTTTGAGAGGGAGAGTTTTGTTCTGTCACCCCAGCTAGAGTGAAGTGGCTTCATCATAGCTTATTGTAACCTCAAACTCCTGGACTTAAGCAATCCTCCTGCCTCAGCCTCCCACATAGCTGGGACTACAAGCATGTGCCACTGCACCTAGCTAATTTTTTTTTCTGTTTGTAGAAGAGATGGGTCTCGCTCTTGCTCAAGCCAGTCTCAAACTCCTGAGCTCAAATGATCAGCCCACTTTGGCCTTCCAGAGCGCTAGGATTACAGGCATGAGCCACTGTACCTGGCAACAATTCTTGTAAAACAATAGCACAAGAAGGAAAACAAAGCAATAAGTTACTATCCAACATGATGAATAGAACAGCATCCCACATATCAATTCTATCTCTCAAGGTGAACAGTTTAAATGCACCACCCAAAAGACAAAAGCTGGCTGAAGGGATGAAAAAACAACCCAATTATCTGCTGTCTCCAGGAAACACATTGAAACCACAAGGATGCACACAGGCTCAACGTGAAAGGATGGAAAAAACATTCCACGTCAAAGGAAACAAAAAGAGAGCAGGTGTAACCATTCTCATATCAGGTAAAATTGACGTTAAATCAACAATGGTAAAGAAAGACAAAGGTGGTCATTACATGATGGTAAAGGAGGGAATTCAACAAGAAGATGTAACAACCCTAAATATATCCGTACCTAATACAGGAGCTCCCAGATACATAAAAGAAATTCTACTAGAGCTAAGCAGGGAAATAAACAGTAGCATCGTTAATTGTCAGTAACTTCAACACTCCACTGTCATAGCTGGACAAATCACCAAAGCAGAAAACAAAAAAAGAAACACTGTACTTAAATGGGACCCTAAAAGATATGGACCTAACAGACATTTACAGAACATTTTACCCAAAAACTACTGAATACACATTCTTCTCAGCACATGGGACATTCTCCAAGACTGATCATATTTTAGGCCACAAAACATGTTTCAACAAGTTTAAAAAAATCAAAATCATAACATGTATCTTCTCAGATCATAGTGGAATAAAACTAGAAATCAATTCCAAGAGAAACACTCAAATATACACAAAGTCATGGAAGTTAAAAAAAAAAAAAAACCTGCTGCTGAGTGATTATTGGGGTCAAGAATGAAATTAAGATGGAAATCTTCTCAGAAAAAGACACTAGGAACAATAACAACAAAAAAGAAATTAAGATGAAATCAAAAGATTATTCAAACTGAATGACAAAGGGGACAGAAGCTATCAAAATTTATGGGGTTCAGCAAAAGCATTCCTAAGGGGAAAATTCATAGCCTTAAATGCCCACATCAAAAAGATAGAATGATTACAAACTAACAACATAATATCACACTTAAAGGAATTAGGCGAAAAAGAGCAAACCAAACCCAAAGCCAGCAGAAGAAAACAAACAACAAAAGTGAGAGCAGAATAAATGAAATTGAAAACAAACAAACAAAAAATACAAAGGATCAACAAAACAAAAAGTTTGTTCTTTGAAAAGATAAAAATAATTGATAGAACTCTTGCTAGAATAACCAGGAATAGAAGATAAAGGACTCAAATAAGTTCAATTAGAAATGAAAAGGAGATATTACAACTGATACTACAGAAGTAGAAAACCTCATCTATGAATACTATGAAAATCTCTACACATATAAACTAGAAAATGTAGAGGAAATGGACAAATTCCTGGAAACACACAACCTTCCAAGACTCAATCAAGAATAAATACAGCTCCTAAACAGACAAATAATGAAGAAGAAAAAGAGATCCCTGAACCAGATGGATTGACAGCCGAATTCTATCAGAACTACAAAGAAGAACTGGTATCCGTACTACAGAAATCATTCCATAACATCGAGAAGGAGGGAATCCTCCCAAACTCATCCTATGAAGGCAGTATCACCTTGATACCAAAGCCAGGAAAGGACATAACAAAAAAAGAAAACTACAGACCAATATCCTTTATGAACATAGATGTAAAAATCCTCCATAAAATACTAGCAAACTAAATTCAACAGCACACACACAAAAACAATCTACCATGACCAATTGGTCTTCATGCCAGGGATGCAAGGATGGTTCAACATATGTAAATCCATAACTGTGATTCAACACATAAAGAAAAGCAAAAACAAAGACTATATGATATCTCAATAGATGCAGAGAACCCATTCATTAAAATTTAGCAGCCATTCATAATAAAAACTCTCAACAAACTAGATATAGAAGGAACATAACTCAGAATTATAAAAGCCATATGACAAACCCACAGCCAATATCATAGCGAATGAAGAAAAGTTGAAAGCACTTTTCCTAATAACTGGAACAAGACAAGGGTGCCCACTATCACCACATCTATTCAACATGGTGCTGGAAGTCCTAGCCAGAGCAATCAGGCAAGAGAAAGAAATAAAGAGTATCCAAATTGGGAAAGAGGAGGTCTGACTATCCCTTTTTGCTGATGATATGACCTTTCTCTAGAAAACCCTAAAGACTCCACCAAGAGACTTCTGGAATTGATAAATAAATTCAGCAAATTCTCTGGTTACAAAATCAATAGACACAAATCAGTAGCTTTTCTATATATCAATAACAGTAAATCTGAGAGTCAAATCAAAGCCTCAATACCATTCACAATTGCTACAAAGTAAATAAAATACCTAGGAATATACTTAACCAAGGAGATGAAAGATATCTATAAGGAGAACTACAAAACACTGAGGAAAGGAATTACAGATGACATAAACAAATGGAAAAACACACCATGCTCATCAATCAGTAGAATAGAATCAATGTTGTTAAAATGTCCAAATTACCCAAAGTAATTTATAGATTCAATGCAATCCCCATCAAAATACCAATGTCATATTTCACAGATCTATAAAAATAATTCTATGCCTTTTTTAGAACCAGAAAAGAGCCCAAATAGTGAAAGCAATCTTAAGCAAAAAGAACATATCTGGCAGCATCACATTACCAGACTTTAAACTATATTACAAGGCTATAGTAACCAAAGCAGCATGGTATCAGTGCAAAAATAGAGATACAGACAAATGGAACAGAATAGAAAACCCAGGAATAAAGCCATCTACCTACAGCCAACTGATCTTTGACAAAGCAGACAATAACATACACTGGGGAAAAGAAGCCTTATTCAATAAATAGTGCTGGGGAAATTGAATAGCCACATGCAGAAGAATGGAACAGAACCCCTATCTCTCACCACCCTCAGAAATTAATTCAATATGGATAAAAGACTTAAATATAAGGCATGAATCTATAAGAATTCTAGAAGACAATGTACGGAAAACTCTTCTAGATATCGGCCTAGGCAAAGAATTTATGACTAAGACCTCAGTGACAATTATAGCAACAACAAAAATAAATAAATTGGATTTGATTAAGTTAAAATCTTCTGGACAGGTGAGGAAATAATCAACAAAGCAAATAGGCAACCTACAGAAGATGAGAAAATATTCACAAACCATACATCTGATAAAGGGCTAATACCCAGAATCTACAAAGAACTCAAAAAAATCAACAAGGAAAAACCAACAACCCCATTAAAAAGTAGGCAAAAGACATGAACAGAAGCTTATCAAAGACAGACAAATGTCCAACAAACATATGAAAAAATGCTCAATGTTACTAATCATCAGGGAAATGCAAATTAAAACCACAGTGAGGTATCACCTTACTCCTATTAGAATGGCTTTTATTAAAAGTTCAAAAAAAATAGATGCTGGCATGGATGCAGAGAGAAAGGAATGCTTATACCCTGTTGGTGGGACTGCAAATTAGTGCAACCTCTATGGAAAACAGTGTGGAAACTTCTCAAAGAACTAAAAGTAGACTTACCATTCAACCCAGCAATCCCACTACTGGGTATCTACCCAAAGGAATAGAAGTCATGTTATCAAAAAGACAACAAATTTTTATTGCAGCACAATTCACAATAGCAAAGATATAGAATCAATTTAAGGGCCCATCATTTCATGAGTGAATTAACAAAATGTGATATATTTATACCATGGAGTACTATTCAGTCATAAAAAGGATGAATTAATGCCTTTTGCAGCAATTTGGAGGGAACTGGAGACCATTATCCTAAGTATCTCAAGAATGGAAAAACAAACACCACATATACTCTCTAATAAATTGGAACTAACAGATAAGCACATATGTACACAGAGGGAAGTAAAAATCATTGGAAATCAAGCAGGGGGAATGTGGGAGGAGGAGAGAGGTAAAAACTTACCTAAGGGGTACAATGAACACTATTCGGATGATGGGCACGTTTATAGCCCTGATTCAAGCATTACAATAGCACTCCATGTAACAAAAGCATTTGTACCCCCTTAATATTTTGAAACAAAACAAAACAATATGACAGATGAGACATCAGCAGAAAGTCACATGATAATCACCTTTTTTCCTGTTCTTGATGTGTTTGGTAGATGTCCATTCTGAAGGAGAAAAGAGATCAATGATATGATGAATTCTTGTTTTAATTTTGTGGACTTTATATTTCTGACTGCCTTGCAGATAATTCAACCTGGATGTCCCACTGTCAACTCAAATTCAGGGTGTCTTCATGAAAATTATTTTCTGTCATTACCCAGTGATTAAAGGAGATTTTAGACTTCTTCCTTTGGCCTCATGATGTCCACAGTCAGTCCAGTGAATGTATCACGCCTCATTACCCACAACTTATTGACACATTGTGGAGCAGACTTTCATGCCATCCTTTTTTTTGTATGTAGAATGCCCCGTTCTACATTTTTCCTTATTCAAACTGTTCTACTTTTAAGACCCAGCTCAGTGTAAATTGTTTCAAAAAGCTGTCCACAATGTCAAAGCCAGAAACGACCTTCCTTCCTGGTGCATCTCTCCCTGTGGGTGTCTGTCTTTAGAGCATTCATACTGCCAGTCCTATGGTTATTAAAGCACAGCCCACTTCCTGGGTAGGGGCTCACACCTTGTACTCCCTCATAGCTTTAGATGTAGCTCATAAATATTTACAAAGACCTCTTCTTTACTGTTAGAGTGACACAGGAAAGGGCTACTGAGATGTGCAACTGAACGATCACTGTATCCGGTGTCAAAAAACACAGGTTCACCTGCAGCAGAGTGCCTGTCTCTGCTTTGTCCGCATCAGGGGATTGATATGAGGAGCACAGCAGTTAGTTTACAATGCAATTTATTTGTATTCTCTTTCAAGAATAAATTTGAGGTGGTTTATGAAAAGAAACATTGTCAAAACATTCTGCCACACACACAAAAAATAGTGATCTAGCACCTCTTGTATTATCCTAGATAGAGCTGGAGACCATTCTACTAAGTATCACAAGAATGGAAAAACAAGCATCACATGTACTCACCATCATATTGGTATTAACTGATCAACACCTGCGTACACATATAGTAGTAATATTCATCGGGTGTCGGGCAGGTGGGAGGGGGGAGGAGGGGATGACCATATTCACACCTAATGGGTGTGGTGTGCACTGTCTGGGGGATGGACATGCTTGAAGCTCTGACTTGGGGTGGGAGGGAGGCAAAGGCAATATATGTAACCTAAACATTTGTACTCCTATAATATGCTGAAATAAAATAGAAAAAGAAAAAAATTCTGAAATCTAGGAACTATCTCTCCTGACGCATTTTCATATATGTAATTCTACTATGTTACTTTTAAAATCAGCCCCCAAAGTTTAAGATTCCTCCCCTCCAATTTAAGTTACTTTCACGTGACCAAATTGCAGTTTATTCATGCAGAGTCAAGTCCGCAATTTACTATCCTACCTTGAAAAGGAGAAGTTACTGTGCTTAGAGGAGTGAACTGTAGTATAAGCCAGCCATGGTCATACCTGGCGGAACGTTATTAATAGTAACAGCATATGCACTGGGCCCTGGGCAAGGGGAGTCGTGATGGTTTTCTGGACACTGAGAAATTCTGCTAAAGCCTGGTGTGACAGCCAAATCCTTGATTTAAGTCGTTTGTCACTAGAATACCTCTATCAGGTGTTTCAGGGGAAATCCACCGCAGCGTATACTTAGCTTCCAGTTCTTAGATGGTGCAAGGCCTCCTTCAACTTCAAATTCCCTGGGGGTGAACCAACTTCCAGTCTCACTCTGTATACACTTCTCTGAGGTCCCTGTAAGAGCAAGACAAGCTGAGGTCCCCAACTGTGAAAACACCTACACTTGGCCTCCCCCAACACTGGATCTGGAGCCACCCACTTTGGATTCAGGATCAATAGGAGAGTCTGAATTGTCCTCTCTGACATCAGGGGCCCCACACTCAGGCTGAAACGCCGGCCAAGAAGGGAACTCCTGGTCATGTGTGCATATTTCTCTGGCCTTCATGTAGCGAGTCCTGTGTGACTCCACCCAGAGAGGACTCTTGGAAGCTTGCTCTTGGTTTCCTCTGGACTTTGCCCCATGTGCCTTTTCCCTTTGCTGACTTTGCTTTGCATCATTTTAGTCTTACAAACCCGAGCTGTGAGTGTGACTTTGTACCAAGGCCTAGGAGAGCTCCTAGCAAATCAGACCTGGGGCTGGTCTTGGGGTCCCCCAAAGCAGGTATCTACTCCTCAACAGTGTGCTATTTGCATGGGTATTTTCCAGTTGAAAATCCTAGAAGACCAGGAAACTCACCTTTTTTTAATTTCTCCTTATATAGAGTCCCCTTTATGTTACCACAGGTCACAGGAAGTTCAGGAAGTTGAAAATTCATACTTTCATCTCTGGGAATTCTTGGACCTGTAAGGAAGCGATTTTTTCATTCCATCTTCCTCCACAATTGGGCAGCAACTCTCTTACCCTCTTCAGATCCTTCTTTTATAATTTAAAATGATTGCAGGATTTTCCCCAGGAATAGTTACACTTCAAGGTCTTTCTTTTATGGCAGATTAGATACCTGTAAATAATGTCACCCTCTCCTCCACCCTCCAAAATCCCAAACAGCCTGGGGCGGCAGGATCTGAGCTCTCAAGCTTGGTGGCCACATCTAGTGCTCTCACAGTGACTTTCCCACTGGTGATTTGAAGGGACATTTCCAGTCCTATTATTGCATTGAAGTTATGGAGATGGAGAAAAACCTGTCAAATTTTAGTCTTGTCTCCCTATTTGAGGCATTGCTTGGGGGAACAGAGAGCAGGATGGCAGCAGGGCAGCTAATGGGGCACCGAATAGGCTTGTGTCTGTCTCCCCATTTGCCATCTGCTTTGCTTCACTCTCCCTCACCTGAGCTTTCTCTGTGGCTGAAAGGGAAGCTCAGGGCCGGGGGTGGGGGGGTGGGGGGTGGTTCTAGAAGAAACTGCTCACTGCAGGAGTGGGGATGAGCAGAGGTTGATTAACATAAAAATCTACAATTAGATAAGAAGAAATAAGACCTGGCATTTGATAGATCAGTAGGGGGCCTACAGTTAACATGGATCAATTGTGCATTTAAAAATACCTAGTGGAGCCTAATCTGAATGTTCTTAATGGAAAGAAAAGGTAAGTATTTAAAGTGATGGATATTCCAATTACCCTGATTCAATTATATTAAAGTATGGAATGATCACATGTGCCCCCAAAATATGTACATCTATTATGTATATATGAATCAATAAAAAAGAAACTTCACATTGCTCAGGGAGCCCCACACACCACACGAGCAGGGCGCTAGGGACATGGTTCCGCTGAAGCAGGTATTGAAGGTCTTAAAACGAACTTACTGTGTGGCCCTCTACAGAAAAGTTCTTGACTTCTGATCTAGGCATTTGATTTTTTTTTAAGTACTGGACAGGCTTCTGAAAAGTTACATTTGTAGAGTGTTTTTGTTAAACACTACTGTTTGTGATGCAATGTTGTAAACAAAAGACATTTATATTGTTTTTCAACTTTCTCAGGGAGAAAAATAGCCCACCCAGGACCTTTGAAAAGAAGAAGAGGTAAAAAGAAGTGATCAATACACTACAACCTCAAGGCTGAGGTTCCAGTGCCAGCTCCCCATAAGCCGGTTAAGAAAAGTGATTTATCACTCAGAGGACAGAGTATAAAATATATACCTAGACGGTTAATTATTAAAAGTGTATTGATCACTTCTTTTTACCTCTTCTTCTTTTCAAAGGTCCAGGGTGGGCTATTTTTCTCCCTGAGAAAGTTGAAAAACAATATAAATGTCTTTTGTTTACAACATTGCATCACAAACAGTAGTGTTTAACAAAAACACTCTACAACTGTAACTTTTCAGAAGCCTGTCCAATACTTAAAAAAAAATCAAATGCCTAGATCAGAAGTCAAGAACTTTTCTGTAGAGGGCCACACAGTAAATACTGAAAGTTTTGTGGTCCACAATTTATGTTGTGACTACTCAACTCTGCAGCTGTGTCATGAAATCATCCATAGACAACATGTAAATGAAAGGATGTGGTTGTGTTCCAATAAATGTTTATTTACAAACAGTCAGTGGGCTGGTTTTGCCCTGTAGACCATAGTTTGCTGACTCTTGGCCTAGACTTCGTTACAAAGGTGATACTTAACTGAGATTTATTCCCTATTTTTCTATTAATATCTCTAAACCACCCCAAATAAATTTGGAACAATGTTTTATATGCTTCCCAAGCAATAGGGTGAGGACAAGAATGAAGTTGAACATGTCTTGAGTGCTTACTGTGTGCCAGGAACTATCCTTAGACCTTTACCTCTATTAACTTACTTCATCCGTAGAAACAAATCTGTCAAATAGACACTAATCCTCACACACATGAGGAAACTGATGCTCAGAGATAAAAAATACAAATTGGTTACATAAACAGGGCCCTCAAAAATACAAATTAAATAAAGGCATTGAAGATTTCCCTTGGGAAAGAGACAGGGACAAAAACCAGTATACAAGGTCTCAAGACAGATCTCGTGGTGGACTCTGTTGGTCAGATGGCTGCCACAAACCTAAACTTGAAAAAAGATTTCTGTACTGAAAATAGTGGGGCAAAAGACCAAGGTGGCTCCCATACTGGCTGCCCATAAGCCAATTAAGAAAACTGATTTTTCACTCAGAGCACAGAATACAAAATAAAAATCTAGATGGTTCACTATTGAAAGTGTTTTTACCTCTTTTTCTGCCTTTTCTGCTTCTTCTTGTCCTCACAGGTCTAGGGATGGAAGTTTTTCTCTCTGAGAAAGTAGCAAAATAACACCAACATCTCTTGTTTATGACATTGCATCACAAATAGTAGTGTTTTACAAAACCACTATTCAATTGTAACTTTTCACGGAATTTGTAGAAATCAAGGCCCCAGGTCTAAGAGATGTAGAGTTAAAGGTAGGACAAAGGATTGACTTTAAAAATATCTCAGAAGAATGTAGTATCTGATATATTAATATACATTGGTTGGTGTGTCCAAAAAAGAGTGAGTCATTCCAGGTGCATGTCTAGGTCTGCGTTCTTCAAATGTGTTTGAATGTTGATGTCAGGGACACCAAGGGAATGCTCTTTCTTCCTGAAGGTCTGTGCCCATCACAGTGTGCCCATGGCTTCTATCCTGCCTAGTGCAGGACCCAGGAGAAACCTCTTCCTGATACCACAAATGAATGCTCTTTCCTTCTAACGGATTACGACCACAGTAAGCTGGAAAGGAATCTCTCCTTCAGTCAAGCACAAAGAAGCCTTGGGTTTGATGATGTTATTTTATTTTCTGGGCCTTTGCCATACCGATCACCCAGAGATTTTTTTTAACCTCATCAAGATAAAAATGGTACTGTAAGACATTTATTGATAATTTATGTCCCAAGAGGAATCACATCCCAAGATCAAGCATATTTTATCTCACAAGGTGTTTCCCTCAGGAATTTTATTAAGACATTATGGAGACATGTCGAGAAAAGAGATTACTAAAATTGCATTAAAGAATTATAAGTTTGGTCATTGAACTAAAGATTTAAAAGAAACAAGTAAAGTGGGGGAAATGGAGTCCTCGAGAAGGTAAATGAAGCTTTCTTAACACTCCTTGCTTGTCTCTCAATACAAATTGCTCTAGATCGATCGGTTTCAAAGAACATGATTCGGCTATGTGTGTTAGTTGATGTGGTTCCCAGGGGAAAAAGTCATCCACACAGGTGTGGCTCTGTGGGACCCTCCCTCCTGCCACTCACGGTGCTGAAGGGGTAGGTGCACACAGGAAAACTGGCCAGCTCGAACTCTCTCCTGCACTCCCCCCTCCTCCCCACTGTCCCAGGAGGAAACACCTGTGCTCTGCCTGCTTTCTCCTTCCCCATAAGGTGGTCAAACTGGAGCCCTCACCCTGGTTGTAACCTGGGTCTGTCCAGTGATAGCCATTATTGGCCAACACACATTCTCTTGCTCTCAGACTGTCTCTGCTTAAATCTCCCTTCCAGGACTAGAGGGTTAGCTAGACTCTCCTTTCAGTCAAAACCTATTGAGGGCAAACAACTTTAGGGCAAAGAAACAGAAGGTCATTTTACTCCCTCCCAGTTCTCGACATGAAGAAGTTTGGGCTGAAGACCAGTTCATATGTAACAAAGTGCTGCTGAACTTTGCTTTCCAATGGTTGTCAGCCAGCTTGCTGTAGGACCTTGTTGCTATTTTACCTCCAGGAAGTAAAATGCCTGGAAAAAATAGAATTTAACCATTCTTGGGTCTACCAGTCTTAATAAATACCCAATAACAACTAAAACTCTATGCTGACCTTTTGAAATAATAATGTGGTCAGGAAAAAATTAAAATTTATTTTTTAAAAGTTTTGTTAACAGTTGAGACTAACAATCTGAGCAAAAGATTATAGCAGGATGTTTAGTTGATCCTTAGGTTATCTCAGAGTATCAGCAGAAGCTTCAATGTCCAAGGATGATGCAATAGAAGCACCTTACTTCTCTATCCTAAGGCAACTTACTAGTCCAGCCCTGCTGCAGAGAACATGGTGGGGGATAGGGAGTCTCGTTCTGCCAGAGTCAGCATTCCCCACCTCCAGGCCTTATGAGAAAGGCTACATTTCTTTGGGGAGAATTGTCAGACACCTCCCCTCAAGCCAAGCGAGAAGGATTTAAAACATCCATGCAGGAGGTGGACCTCTGTCTCTGGGGCTGTCAGGGAGGGAGAGACTATCAGATTCATCCCTGAGAGCTGCCAAGCTGAAGTCATGGTTAGAGGAGTCAGTGGTGACAGAGGGCTGAGCTGGGAGCTGGCAAGGGAGTCAACGAAGAAGCATGATTCTCATGGCCTGGCGGGGACCCTGTGAATGGGAGCTGGACTGGGTCTTGTTGAGAGATACTCTGCCTGAGATAACCACAACAGAGATATGGACCTTTTAGAAGGACTGTCCGATGTCTAATTCCCACGTGAGTTGGCCACCAACTGTAGAGAGGCAGTAGAATATGCTACTTCTACTATACTAGTGGGGAATCTATAGCCAAATATATGTATAGTTATGTGGCCAGAGGAAGAGTGTTAGAAACAGATTTGTCTCTAAATTTGAGGCAAGGATTGGCTAAATGGAGCCAGGATCACAACAGGGCAGCCAGGCAGAAGATGGTGTCTGTCTTGTCTGCTTTCTTCACCCTCATCCACACTAATTTTCTCCCAGCTTAAAGAGAAACTTAGTGGAGTTCTAGAATCATCAACAAATAGCATGGGCTTTGCAAGTGGTGGAGGTTGGGAGATTAAGGCTCTGACTCAGTAGAAATATATATGAAGGTCTTAAAATGAACTTGAGGATGATGAGCTGCTGTTCTACCCTTCTATCCAGCAATGTCCGGGAAGCCCTTAAAAATACTTCAAGTTCATGATGCAGGGGAGGGAGGTGACCATGGTTCTTACCAGTGGGGGATTCACAAAATGTGAAGCCATGTAGGAAGCTGGCATGGGCCTCAGAGGGCAGTCAATCTAACTCACTTAATTTCACTTTACAGATGAGTAAACTGAGGCAGAAGAGGTGAAGTAGCAGACCCAAGTCCACACAATTACCACATGGTGGTGGGCAAGAGGAGTGACGGCTACATCACTTGTGAGTTATGTGGGTTTTTTAATGTTGACAACTAGCTGCAGCCTCAAAAGTTATCTGTGCAGCAGAGGCAGCACTGCCAGGAGCCCTTGGGCCCTGAGGTCTGGCTGCAGATTCATCACCATCATCATCGTTCTTTCCCTGACACATTTTGGAAATCGGCTAAATCTGATACATTTCTCAACATTAAGTACAACTGCATAAAGAAATTAGGTAAAAAATGTCTGCTAGTAAAAGCACAGAAAAAAGCACGAGAATTTAGATGTTTGTTTATTTAAAAGGTATTTATCGCTGTTTATCCTTTTTTCTTTTTACCTCTTAGTTGATGATGTCTTTTCCTTCGGCCTCTGTAACTCAGAGTAAAGTTGATTCTAGGTCTACCTCTCCTTCTCCCTGAGAAAATAGAAAAATATAAAAAGAGATGCTTTCAGAAGGTCACATTGTATATAACAGTGCTTTTCAAGAATTACATTTTACTGTAACTTTTCAAGAGTCTAAGCATAGAAAAGTATACAGCACATGGCTTTGGAATTACCAAGCCTTTGATGGTTAGCCTGGGTTCATCCTAGCTTTTATTTATTTTTTATTATGACATTAATCCACAATAATTTACCACCAAATTAATTTTAAAAAAGGATTTAATGCAGAGTTTCATTTATATTCCAAGGAACACTGTGAGAATAACAATGAGAGCCAACACATGCTTATTATGTGCTAGACACTAATATAAGACCTTTACATCTACTGATTTATTTATAAGATAGGGACTTTTACTACCCCCATTACCAATAAAGAGATTGAAGCATACAGAAATTATAAAATTAAGTGAAGCATTGCAGATTTCCTTCAGTTGAGAGGAAGAAATCAATGACAGCAATGCACGAATTTGGGTCGTCCAGGGAGATACGAATACAGATGAGACACTGACCATAATCTTAGCCCTGGATGAAAAGTTTTAGGGCTGAAAATATAATGAAAGTGACCAACCACCTTATTCACATGGGTTTGGACAAAAAGTTAGAATCTAAGAGACTAACCAGGAGAATATTGACAAAAGTGAATGTATAGAAATGGAAGGTCAAGTCCTAGAAAGTTTTAGGGTTAGGTATGGCAAAGAAGGGTTGACTGAAGCCCTGTCTCAGGGCACTATCCTCTCAGATTGAGCAGGTGATAGGTGTGGATGGACAGACAGTGAAGCACCTGCAGGTAGATCTCATGAATGCCATGTTTAAAGGTGCTGCTCTCTAAGGCAGGACCATGAAGTTCAAACTCACCCATTCATCCTTTCTTCCTCTCTCTCCCTCTCTGTCTCTCCCCCACTTCCAATCTTCCCTTCCCCTATCTTTCTTTCTAGGGCCTTGCCACAATTAGCACTTGTTCAGCCATACACATCTTAGGCAAATAGACTCTTTTCTGTCACTGTGTGTCTTTTTCTGGTCCTGTTGGATTCACTTTTCATCAAAGCCTGCTGAGGTCAAACAAATTAAAAGTATACCAGTAGTCTTGTTCAGTTTACTGAAGCTTGACTTACTAGGAAATTTCGGGCTTAAGACCTGATAATAATACAGAGCCCTGGGTTTTCTGTAATAATTGTTCTCTGTAAATTTTCTTGCTCAAATGCCCCACAGGAAGTAGTGTGCTTGCTGGTGGGTTTCCTGTTCAAATGCTATCAGTGGACATCACATACTTGCTATAGAATTGGGCAAAGTGCTCCTCTCTCCTCCAGGCACGTGAGAAGACCTCAGCTTCAAGGTAACCGGTCTGCATCTCCAGGAATTTCAGGGAGGCAGAGACATGAACAGACTTGACCCTGAAACGTCTAGCGGGGGTGACTGTGCTGGAAGCCAGCCACAGGCCCACTGACAGTGATACCAGGAAGGGGCATCATTACTTCCCACAGGCCTCCCTGGGGATGGGAAGAGCTCGATTACCTCTTCTAGAGAGATATTCAGTCCAGGAGAATCACTTGGTGGATGAGGTGACCCTGCAGCAGTGTGGACCACCCGGGTGCTGGGAGCCTAAGAGGGAGGTGGCAAACAGCCAGTTCCTACACTGGGGGAAATTCAGTTGATCGGTTCTCTCTAAATTGGGTGTCTCTGAAGAACGTGGCTCCTGCATCCACCACATCTGGGAGACACCAAGGACAGATCACGGGAGGGCCATCCCTGCTCCTCACTTCTTTCTCTCCCTCCTCTCAGACCCAGATTAGCTGAAAGCAACAGATACTGACCGGAGTTAGGGAGGGAGTGCGGATGGAAGAAGATGTCAGCCTCACCCAGTTTCTTCGCTACATGGTTTCCAGTTTTACTATTATATCAGCTCAGGCTTTTTAATATTGAATGAGATACCACCACTGCTAGAAAGGACTAGCTCAGCTCTGAGGCTTACCTGAGACTTCATCCATGGGCAGGAACAGAAATATTGAAGGAACAGGTTTGAAAAAGTAGTAGAACGAATTAATGTGATTTCTACTTAGAACTACCAAATCCAACTATTTTAATAAAGCAGGTAAGGTTGAGAGGTTTCCACAGAAATCAGTAAAAACTCAAAGGAAAAGAAATCTTAGGCCTGAGTAAGTATAAACTGGTATATAACCAAGATGATAAAGATATGTACAGAGATAGAAATGATAGAGATGGTAGAACTGTTAGATGCATACGTTACGTTTATGGACATTATGGCTATATTTAAAGTCATTTATGATTGAAAATATTTATGTTATTTACTTAAATATATGGACATATCTGTATATAAGTGACAGAATTAATCAGAAGTAATGGGAAAAAAACAAGCTATATCCAAATATGTCTTAACTCTAGAGGAAAAAGCCCTGCTAAATCTACAGTGCCATATAAACTACTAGAAATATTTTCTTTTATTTTTTTCTTTTTCTTCCTTTCTTTCTTTCTTTCTTTTTTTTTTTTTTTTGAGATGGGGTCTTGCTCTGTCTCCCTAGCTAGAATGCAGTGGTGGCATCATAGCTCACAGCAACCTCAAACTGCTGGGCTCAAGTGATCCTCCTTCCTCAGCCTCCCAAATAGCTGGGACTATAAGCATGCACCACCATATGGAGCTAATTCTGAAAACATTTTCTGTAGAGAAGGGGTCTCCTTATTGTCCAGGCTGGTTTCAAACTCCTGGCCTCAAGTGATGGTCCTGCCTTGGCCTACTAAAGTGCTGGGAGTACAGGTGGAAGCCACCGTGCCCAGACTAGAAGTATTTTATATGAGGTAAAAAAGTGAACAAAAGAAATACAGTAAGCAAAAGAAACATAAGTAGAATAGGATGGGGAAGAAAAAAGAAAAGAGACAAAGAAGAAGAAGAAAAGGAGGAATGCAACAGAAATGAAAAACTGTAGAACCTGATGCAGAGAATGGAACTTCACATCTTTTTCGTGCTCTAGCACACACAGTGTGGCACATGCTGTAGTTGAGCTTGGTTTAATAATCGTGTTGGAAATTCTCCTTACGTTAATTTGTAAATTTAAGATGATTCCACTACAAGTACCAACAGATGGTTTTTTATTTTTATTTTTATTTATTTATTTATTTTGAGACAGAGTCTCGCTCTGTTGCCCGGGCTAGAGTGAGTGCCGTGGCATCAGCCTAGCTCACAGCAACCTCAAACTCCTGGGCTCAAGCGATCCTTCTGCCTCAGCCTCCCGAGTAGCTGGGACTACAGGCATGCGCCACCATGCCCAGCTAATTTTTTTCTATATATATAATTTTAGCTGTCCAGATAATTTGTTTCTGTTTTTAGTAGAGATGGGGTCTTGCTCTTGCTCAGAGCTGGTCTCGAACTCCTGACCTTGAGCAATCCTCCCTCCTTGGCCTCCCAGAGTGCTGGGATTACAGGCGTGAGTCACCATGCCGGCCAGATGGTTTTTTAAATTGAGTAAATCTGATTCCAAAATTGATATG
This sequence comes from Lemur catta, assembly GCF_020740605.2. NCBI lineage: Eukaryota > Metazoa > Chordata > Mammalia > Primates > Lemuridae > Lemur > Lemur catta. The sequence goes on from NC_059135.1 coordinate 8,337,172, forward strand.
AATATAAAGAACAATATCAGAAATAACAAGGAAGAATACCAGGCAGCACCCAGAGACTGGTCCTATTAGAGATTAAAACACGAGTAGTAAAACCATTGAGCTAATGTTGCCTGAATAAAAACAGATACCAAGTGAATATAATAGATGCCAATATTTATGGGAATTTTATATATAATAAAGGTCACATCTTAAAGTACTTGGGAAAGTGAGCATTTTAATAAACAATATTGGGACAATTGAACACTACTCCAGAAAAAAAATTAAATTTAATCTTCCCATAATAAATCAAAATACAAGGGCTATCCAGAAAGTATCCAGCCATGTAATATGAAAAATAGTATTAACAATGGTTGAATACTTTCCAGAGAGTCCTCATAAACTTCAAGTGAATCAAAGATTTTAATGTAAAAAATGAAAGCATGAAATATTAGAAAAAAATGAAGAAGACAAAGATGATCACTATATAATGGTAAAGTGTACAATTCAACAAGAAGACATAACAATTCTAAATATATATGCACCTAACTCAGGTGTACCCAGATTCATAAAGCAAATCCTACTTGATCTAAACAAAATGATAAACAGTAGCAGTGTAATTGCCAGGGACTTCAACACCCCTCTGACAGAACAGGACAGAGCCTCCAAACATAAAAAACAGAGAAACAATAGACTTAAACAGAACTCTAGCACAAATGGGCCTGACTGACATTTACAGAACATTCTATCCCAAAACCACTGAATATACATTTTTCTCATCAGCTCATGGGACATTCTCTAATATTGACCATATCCTAGGTCACAAAGCATATCTCAACAAATTTAAAAAAATAGAAATTATGCCATGCATCTTCTCAGACTACAGTGGAATAAAATTAGAAATCAACTCCAACAGAAACTCTCATGTCTACACAAAGTCATGGAAACTAAACAAACTTCTGCTGAACAATTATTGTGTTAAGGAGGAAATTAAGATGGAAATCAAAAGATTCTTTGAACTAAATGATAAAACAGACACAAGTTATCAAAATCTGTGGAACACATCTAAAGCAGTCCTGAGAGGAAAATTTATATCCATAAATGCCTACATCTAAAAGACAGAAAGATCACAAATCAACAATCTAATGAATCATCTCAAAGAACTGGAAGAGGATGAGCAAACCAACCCCAAACCCAGCAGAAGAAAAGAAATAACAAAGATCAGAGCAGAAATAAATGAAATCAATAATAAAAAAGACTATACGGAAGATTAATATAACAGAAAGTTCTTTGAAAAAATAAACAAAATTGACATGCCTCTTGCTAGATTTTTTTTTATAGAGACAGGCTCTCCCTGTGTTGGCTAGGCTGGTCTTGAACTCCTGACCTCAAGCAATCCTCCCATCTTGGCCTCCCTAAGTGCTGAGATTCCAGGCATGAGCCACTGTGCCTGGCCCATATAAGTATTTCTATATTCATTCAGCATAGTAAGAAAAAGATAAACACCACAACAGAAAGCACTGACTGCATTCTACAACAAACAGTTCTATGAAGAAGAAAAACAAATGCCCGATAACAAATAAAGAATTCCTGACCACACTAAAAATGAAAACAATGCACAGTAAAGCAGCACTGAAATAAGGCTTTTTATATTTCAATTAAAAATGTTAAATGTTTTTATTGTCTAAGTATGATAAAAGTTTAAAAAGCAAGAAAATAAAAATATATGTATGAAATTAATTCATTTAAATAAAATTACATTCCAAAATGTGTTAATACATGCCTACAAAAATTCTGGAAAGATATATACCAATGTTTACAAAAAACATATTTTAAAATCAGAATCAAAAGCAACATGAAGATATGAGCATTTAAAAAAATAAATTGTTACTTTAAAAGGTATTTCTTTTTTGTCTCATGAAAGGTATAGAAAATAATGATAACAAACCTTAGCATTAAAACATAGGTCATTTGTAATATAAAAATCAAGTAAATTCTTATTTGTTCTTACTTCTTTTTCCACTGTGTTTTTCCAAAGCAGAATTGTTTCCAGCATCCATGGTATCTAGAAAGCGACAGGGGGTGGTCAGAGAACTGTAGTTTATAAATAAATGTTACAAGTCTTAAAATTCACACTGTGAAAGGCTGGAGTTTACAATGATGTTCTGAGTATCATTTCCCTGTCTTCCTTCTAAAAGAAACAAACAGGTACTGAACTGATATCTAAGGTCTTCCTTTAGTTCTCTAAGACTTTGAAAAAGTTCTTAATTACATGTGCCAATTTCCTCATTTACGAAACAGGGATAGCAGCAGTTATCCCGTGCAGGTTTTCAATATTTTGTGAAGATTAAATAAGTTAATAGGAAATCACCATATAAATCAATAACTTGCTGGAGGACAGCCTTCAAAACTACACATTTTTAGTTTAAAAGTAGTAATCTGAGGTTTTTCTCCTGACAGGTAACAGGACCATTTGGCTTTTCAGGCCTTTCCAAGGTGTGACAAAGTGACACTATTATCTACCAATGGAAGAACATGGCTTTCTTTGTTCTGCAAACAACGGTGAAAGTCACTGTATAAATCCAGCACTTTACTATTGATATGCTAATATAGTAAATGAGATACCATTTTTAACCAGCTTATTTCTACGTCATTCCTACATAACCAAGAGAGCCCATCCTGTTAAACATGACTCTATAATGACCTCCTGCCTCCTGCAGTTCCCAAAAGGGTCAGGCCAACCAAATGCAGAGAACAGGATTCTGGCCTGGACCAGGCCTGTTCCTTGCCACAGTGTGTTCACAGTCACTTGTGCAGGAATCAAGTGCTGAGATTTCAGACTTTCAAACTTCTGACACTTGGGGTCTGTGGGCCCACTTCCTGTTGGTGATCCAGAGGCTGCTTCATGTTCTCCTTGAACTCTGATCATTTGTCACAGACCTCGCTCGTGTCTGTAGTATCTGTTCAGCCATGTCTATCCCAAGATCTTTGGGCAGCCTTACCCATCATGTCAGGTGTTTGGCTACTTTCTATTGTTGCTTCTTGACTTATTGGCACTCCACTTGAGAAACACATGACACAGGAACACTTCTCCTTTTCAGGTCTTTGTAGCTCTGCTCCTAAATTGTGATTTGTAAATATTTTCATTTTTGCCCTCTCTCATCCAAACGTTAGTGACTACCCACTTCTATATCAAAGCATGGATCTACCTCTGAAATCTCTTTCTCTTTTCTTGTTCCTGACTGTGTTTCTCTTTTCATGAATGACCACAGAGTTTAAGTCCCAAGAAAGTGTTGATTAACAGTGTGTTTTAGTGATGGAGAACACTGGAGAAGCAGAGGCTGCGTTTAGGGAAAAAGATGATGTGCTCAGTTTTCGAAGTGTTGAGTTTGAAGTTTGAAGGTCTTGAGAGACATCCAAGTGCAGAAGCCTATGGCCTTCAGGACCTCAGATCGAGACCATCCACCACTTGGATGAATGAGTTTAGAAGACAGGGCTGGGTCGAGATACAGGTTTAGGAATCATTAGGTTGTGGGTGGTGACTGAAGCTATACCAGTACATCAAATGCCTGGGTGAGGCCTTTTGTAATCTGGGTGAGTTACAGGGGCCACTTTGACACCTGGGGGCAACTTACCCTGAAAACTCACTGCTACTGTGAATGAAGCCTTGTGCCAAAGTTGCTTTTGTCTCATGATCATCTCAGACTCCACAATTTCTCTGTCTTCTGCTCTCTCCCTTTTAATGCAGCCCCATCTCTCTTCCATTTTTCTCTCATCTATTAACTTTTTCTCAACCTAGTTTTCATTTGTGCCTCATCTTTCACCCCTCTCCCTCCGTTACCCCCTGCGTGTATCCCATCCACCTAGTTTTCAGTTTGTATCTCTGGATCTAGTTTTATTACCGAGGTGACCCTCTTCCCACCACCACTTCCCTTGCTATTGTCTCTTCCAGCTCTGTTACTCTTAATCTTATCTTGATCTTTTGTCTGTTTTTATAATTTCAATCTTTCTCTTTATCTGTGTTTTCTTTTTCTTTTTCTCCTTTTGAGATGGGGTCTAGCTCTGTTACCCAGGCTGGAGTGCAGTGGTGTGATTATAGCTCACAGCAGCCTTAACTCCCGGGCTCAAGCAATCCTCCTTCCTCACCTTCCCTAGTGGCTTTGACTACAGGCCTGGACGCCATGCCTGGATAATTTTTTTTTTATTTTTTGTAGAGACAGGGTCTCACTATGATTCCCACAGTGGTATCCATGTGTTCTCCACCTGTATTCAGCTGAATCTCACAGACTACTTTCATCATCACCAAACGCCTGATCTTTTGACACCACATAGCCAGCTCTGTTACCTCTGCCAGGTCCTTATGAGCATCCTACATTGTAAGCCTGTCAGTCGGTCATCAACTTTACTTCCTTGTTTCTGGTATAACTTCTGAGAGGTACCCTGAAAATCATCCCTCTTCCCCCACAAATCTCCTTAACTACTGGTATATTTAGCTCCTATGTCCACGTAGGAAAACTTGAAGCTTACTCTGATATCTTTTCATTTAGTGACCCCAGCCTACCTTTTCCCATTCTTTCTCCTTATATTATCCACTCAGTGTCTCCTCCTTTCATTCAGAAGCCCAACTCTCCTTTCTCTTTTGCCTGCCTCAAACCTGCTGAAAGCAGTCAGAGCCTGTGCACAAGTCTGCGTGTGTGGTGTCTATGTGCGTATTTGAGTCTGCAAATGTTTGGGGGCAAGTTAAGGAAAAGAAGAAAGAGCTTTTCCTCTGTGCATGTAGGAAAACAAAGATAATTGATAATTAATAATCATAATTGTCTTCTCCATTACAGGCTAATGGGCTGCATCTCTTCTGACTCGTTCTGTACTCATTTGAAGAGCTTTGGATTCAGAGGACATTGAAGACAAATAAGAAAATGATAAAGTATAGATAGTGGCCAGAGAATCAGGGAACATACCTCAATATGGTCCTGCTGAACTATTTTCAGATCTCAGATGAGCAGAGAAAGAAATATACTTACTCCAGTGACTACACCTCATGTCCAACAGAGATTTGTTCTCTTTTCCTGTCTGGCCACTCCTCATTCTCACCCTCCCTTCTCATTTCTGCCCATTGTTCTGCCTCTATACATTTCTAGCTCTATCTCTCTGACTCTGTGAACTTCTCTCTCCCTGAATTTTCTTGTCTACTGTGTTGTTTTTATTTCTTTTCATGATCATGCTCTTAATCTCTGTTCCCCTTTATTTCTAAGTTTATCCTTTTTGGCTCTATCTTTCTTGGTATTTTGTATACCACATGGCTGACTCCATCCCTAGTCTCTCTGTCTCTTTGTGATTTTTATTCCTCTCCATTGATATCAACAAATGTGGTTGAGATATCTTCATTGATATTTTAGCCAATATACATACACTTATATGTGTGTATGTATATGTTATATATAATGAATACACATGCACACACACACAGACACAGTTGTTAAGCAAGCTTTCTTGCATCAGGCACGGATATAGTCCCCTGTGAATACTCTGGGTTCCTTGTGCCTCTTCTTTGGGCTTTGATTCCCATGACATGGCTTTCAGCCTCCTGTCTGTTACACACAACAATTACCCACAATGAGACACTTAGTCCTTGTTGCTCATTTTGTTTTCTGACCTTCATACATTTGTACATTTATTTTCTCACTCTAAAATAGGGATAGCAAGAGTTAGGCTGCCTATGTCTTAAGGATTTTGTGATGACAAAATGAGATCTTATTTGCCACAGTGCATTGAAATAACACAATATGTTTCTGTCAAAAACTATACTAAAGTTTGAGAGTGGTTGATCTGAAGTTTTTATTTCTGTCTATAATTACATAGCAGGAACAGCTGTCTTTTTAGGTTTTTACAATTACAAACAACATTAATGTCAACTAATATATTGCTATAAAAATCTAAGATCTTAGTATTTGTAGGCACAATAGTAGGTATTAAAAAGATGCCATCATTTTGCTATTTATTTCTTCTACAGCAGCAATATATAATTACATACACGTAGTCACTGAGACCCATCCTGTTAAACATGAGTTTATAATAATTTCCTGCCTCCTTCCATTTTTAGTGCTAAAAAGGAATTCCCAGGACTAACTGGTTACAAGGGACTCAGAGAGCTCAGAATAAAATGCATCTGGAAGCACTAGCTTTTAATTCACATTTCTAACATCGTGTAGGCCAAGGCTTGGCATCCTAATCTTCTTTACCTGACCCACTTCTTAGAGCTGAGCTGCAGGTTTCCTGAGTGTCTTCTCCATGACTCAGCTCTGAAGAGTCACTACTGCTGATGCCTGCAGAAAGAAATATAATTCCTTAACAGTCTTAGCCTGTGTCTTAGCAGTCAATCCAGCAGAGAATTCTTTAAAAGGAAAATTGGAAAATGATGTTTATGTAGGAGGGGTTGAAAGAATCCTATCACTGGGTCACCTTTGGCTTCATCTGACCTGTTGGTCACAGTTGACCCAGGAGCCATCCCCAAGGCTGGGGCTGGGGACAACTTTTGCCACGGCAGGGACTCCCTTTTGTCACCATTTCTTACACTTCCTGCCCTTTCCAATTCTTTGCACACAGTTCTGCTTCCACATCAGTTTCTCATCTAGCTGAACCATGGAAGCAACATTTTCAGGATGCCAGAGCCTCCATCAGCTGGACCCTAAATGACCGTGTGAAGTAGAGCACTCCACCCCCCCACCCAAGAACTCCTTTATACTATTTATGTGAGTGAAGAATAAACTTGTATTACACTTTAACCATTGAGGACTTTGAGAGCTATGTGGTGATTTCCTTTTGAGTGTCCTCCAAGTAGATGTGTAGCTAACATTCACAGGATCTAGAAAGGAAAAGAAAAAAAACAGTAATTCATAACTAAAAAGATTATAAATCTTACAACTACTTACACTGTAGACAAGGTTTAGACTATAAAGATGCTGTGATGATCATCTCTGTCTCTCCCCACCTAAAGGAAAGGGATCACTACCAAATGGAGTAGGGACCACCAATCCTTTAGCTCTAATTGAAAAATCAAACATATTTTGAGAACCCAATAGTTTTTCATAGGTTTGCAGCTAACCAATTTGGCAGCCAATCTGGACTTGAGCTGCCATGAATCCATGTAAAATCTTATCATATTTGGTATGAATATACATATATATATATAATTTGTTACTGAAACATTAATATAGTATATTTGAGAATGGGATCCTTCCCCAGACTCTATTGAGGTGTTTTGTAATATAGAGAATATAAATCACGTTCTCTTTGTAAAATAATAAAAGCATTTTTGAATTCTGAAATATATCTGGCTTAAAAGGTTTTGAATAAGGATTATGGATTTTTGTAGGAGTTCAGGCTATTACTCCTCCCGCCTCTTCCTGTAACTTTCCATATGTGATGCCCGCCCCCCCCAAAAAAATCCTTAAGTCTTTGTGTGCTGGAGTTTCCCCATTTGTGAAATGGTGGAAATAGCCATTATCTTGCCTACCTTCTGGGGTGTTGTCAAGATAAAAGGAGATCTTATCTGAGAAGATCTTTCAAATATCATTATTTGGCCAATGTCATGTTGGGGTCATCTGTCAAAAACTATGAATTGAATTTGACAGTAATAACCAGAAGGATTTCTTTCTGTCAATAATTAGAGAGTATGACCTGGGTCTGTTGAGTTTTGAACAGGTTTGCAAAAAATCAAGCAACAGCAGACCACCCATTTTCTCTTCTCTACAAGATAGGGGATGGGCAGAAGCAGAGATCACTACATAAATCCAATACTTAGGGGTTAGTTGGTCTGGCGGTCAGTAGTAAAAAGGGCACTGCCACTCAACTGCAGCCATCTTCTTAAGCCTGAATTTATAATGGCTTCTTTCCTCCCATTTTCTAAAATGGCCAGATGGGGCAGATGCAGAGAATGGGCTCCCAGTGTATGCGTAGAGGAAAATGCACCAGGAAACAGGAGCTGTGCAGTCAGACTCCTGCTGTCCTGGAGAGGCAGGTGGTCCTTACCCTTCTCACCATGCTCACTTCTCAGTGCTGAGCTCCAGACTTTCCGGGGTGACTCATCCTCACTGGATTCTGAAAAGTAATGGTCATGTCCTATTAAGGCAGAAAAGAGCAAATGTCCCCTGGAGGTCTCAGTGTGCAAAAAGGGTACCAAGACAGAAGAATATTCTAAAAAAAAAGAAACTAGGAAAAACTTGGGAAACTCTGATGATGGGGCAATAAAATCCCTGCTCTTAGACCTCCAGGACCTGCCTTTTGAATTTGTGTGGCCTGAAGGTTAATATTTTAGCCCTCGCTGTCAGTTGAGTCGAGGGCTGATAAAATTTCACCCCCAGTGGGCATCTCTGCTTTGTCTTGGCTCTCTGTCTTCTTATACTACGTTATCTTTTTTTTTTTTTTTTTTATGAAAAATCACAATGTAAGCCAACTATTTAACTATAATCTGGGTTTGAGTATAGTTAATCTGAAGTCATTTTTTTCTCATCAATAATTAAATAGCAGCACAAATCATTCTTTGAAGACTTTCTAAGTTTGTGACTAATAATATTATCAACAGATAGAGGAATACAGTGCTGACAGTGTTCTATCAAATATAAAGGCTGGTGGTAGAGGTTAAGTACATTACTCTAACTCTGTAGCATTAATAAATATGATAGTGGGTAGTAAATGACTGTCATTTTACTCACATATTTTTGCTACATTTTCAGCATATGACTTGATTGGACCTATCCAATTAAAGAACAATTTGTAATAACTTCATGACCCTTTCCATTTCCTAATAGGGCCAATGAGGTTAAATGCAGAAAATGTTATCCTAGAAGTTATAGAATCAAGGCACACGGAGAACATTCAGAATAAAATTCATCAGGAAAACAGAGCTCTGGAAATTCTATAGTCCAGGAATTGCAATTCTAATATTCTTACCTGGTGCAATCCGGGGTTGTGAGCAAGTGGCTCCTTGGATCTCCTCTGTCTCGCTTGATTTTGAAGAATCACAGACATTAATCACTGCACAAAAGAATAGGATTCCTTAGGGGTCTCAGTGTGTGACCAAGGAAATTCTCCCATTAAAAAACTTGGAAAATCTTGAAATTCCATGCAAGTGCTGGCCTGCACTGGTCTTCCCTTCTAAGTTACCTGCCCTGTAGGTGAGTGATGCTCCATTCCCGTCCCCACGGGCAGAGACAATTCACTGGCAAGGGGCAACTTTGCTTTGCTGGCCTTTGCTTTCCTGCACTGCTCTCTGTTACTTCTCACCCCTTCTCCCTGTCATTCCACATTTCCTTCACCTCTGCCTCTGTTTTCCATGCAAGGAGACCTTGAAGACCTTGTGTTGAAGGTGGTGAGCTTCCTCTACCCCCCCACCCTTGTGCCTCCTTGAACTGTTTACAAGGCTGAGAAATCACCTTCTTTTGTGTTTGAGCCATAGACACATTTGAGGATTATTTTTTAGAGCAGTTTTCTTATACTGGGATAAAAGAGTGTGCACTGTCTAAAAAATGAAGCAAGTTTACATTTTACTTTGAAAGATACAGTGAGCAAGTAGAATGAATGTGTTTAACACATTGTTCTTTTGTAACATAAAGACGAGGGAACATTTGTATTTGCTTTTAGGTCTTTTCCTAGTGTGTTTTCCCTAACGTGGCATGTTTCTAATATTCTCAGGATCTAGAAAGTAAAAAGGGAAAATGAATCACCAATTTGTACACTAACTAGTTATAAATGATATGACAACTCATGCTGCAAATAGGAGACAGATAATATAACAGTTTGGTAATTGTTTCTATCTCTCATTTTACAAAGGAAAAAACTCAGAATCCAGGATGCTAGTCTTGTCTTTCCTTTAATTTCCCATGAGTCTTTGTAGATGACCTTGAAACATTTATGTGATTGTGTTTTCTTATCTAGGCAATGAGGACAACACTGTCTAACCTGGTTACCCTTTGAGGTTATCATAAAGAAAAAAATACTATTTGCAAAGGTCTTTTGAAAAATCACTAAATATGCCATGACTTGCTGAAGAACTCTGTCAAAAACAGTACTTCAGGTTTCAGAATACTTTATCTCAGGTCTTTCCTTCTGCTGACACTAGATATTTGGATGAATTGTCTTTTGACACTATTTACAGTTTGTGATCAGATGACAATATTATCTTCCAATAAAGGAATATTTATGTTTTATATAGAAATCACGGTATAAATCTAATACTTTATAGGCATAGTTACTAGTTTGTTTTAAAAACAAACTCATCACTTTGCTAGCCTATTTTTACTATATAATCAATGTATGGGTATGTATATTGATTAATAGAATTCATCGATTAATAAACCTAATCCTCAAAAGTAAATTTAAAATAATTTCTTATTTCCTTGCATTTCCCAAATGGGTCAACTTAAATAACTGCAGAGAATGAGATTCCAGGATAAACTGGATCCACTGGACTGAAAGGGCTCAGAACAAAGTGCATCTGGAAATAGCAATTCATAGTTCAGGTTCCCGCAGCCCAAGCCTTGCTCTCCTCACCCTCCTCATCAGGCTTACTTTCCAGTGGTGAGATGGGGGCTCCCAGGGGCTCATCTCCACCATTGGATTCTTCAGAGTCCTCACTGCTGATAACTGTGCAAAAGAGCAAAAACCCATTAACAATCTCAGGGTGTGCCAAGGAGTCTACACACCGGGAAATTCCATAATAAGAGCACTAGGGGCCAGGCACAGTGGCCCTCAAGAACAGGGGGCAATACAGGGAGACCCTGTCTCTACAAAAAAATTAAAAAATTAGCCAGGTGTGGTGCTACACACCTGTAGTCCCAGCTACTCTGGAGTATGAGGTGGGAGAATCGTCTGAGCCCAGGAGTTCGAGGTGACAGTGAGCCATGATCATGCCACTGCACTCCAGCCTGAGTAATACAGCGAGACCCAGTCCCCGCCTGCCACCCGCCTACAAAAAAAAAGCACTAGGAAGACCTGGAAAGCTAAGTTAACTTAAGGCCCTTGTCTCCTCCTTCAGTGAATGTGATTGCAGGTTGTTCCAGGTCTTAAACCAAAAGCTGATGAGATTTACACACAGAGGGCAGCTTTGCCCATCCACTGGCACTGTTCTCACCCCCACCCTCCTTCTACTTTTCTTTCACTCTCATTTTATTTCTTAACTTTCTCTTGGTTCTGCCCATCTCCCCTGCTTCTGCCTCTGTCTCTGGCAGTGGCGTCTCTTTATACCTCTCCTTGCCTTGAAGCCTTTCTTTCTCCATCTCCTCTTGTGAATATCTTGGCTCCCTGGTTCTTCCCCTTTAACTCCTCCCTGTACCTTCCCCTCTTCCTTCAGAAGCAGCCTCTCAGACATCAACACTTATTACCTCCATTTCTGTCTTTTGGAATTTTCCCAATTCTTAGAGACTTTCTTCTGTTAAGTTGCAGGCTCACTGCTTGAGGTGCTGGCCCCCTCCCCTCCCCGCCTCCATCCCAGGCTACCTGGACTGTCCCGAGGGGCCCTGATGAAGTGCCTGAGCCCCTTACCTGGTGACCTGTGATTCACAGCTGCAAATTCATCCAGTCAGCCTTACCTATTATGTCAGGTGCCTGGTTATGGTTAGTCCTTGCTTGGGCTTGCTGCTCATCTTCTGAGTTAAAAGGTGGCTCTTCCTTTTTTATATCCACCAGATGCACAAAACAGGAATTCATTTGGCTTCCTTGGTTGTGTAGCTCTAGCCCTGGGCCAAATTGTAAGGAACAAAGCATTTTCATTTGTCTCCCAGTGGGCCCTTCACTGCCACTGATAACTCCTTCTGCCTCAATTTCACTGCTGGGGAGAAAGCTTCACACAAAAACACCCCATCCTTCTTTTTTTCCTGTTGTTCAACTCTGTCCCTTCCTTCATGCCTCTCTTGACTGTTTCTTTCGTAGCTTTTCCCTTTAACTCTTCCTCTCATCCTTTGAGTGCTAACTGTTTTTGCCTTTTTTAAAAATAAAAATTATGAAATTGCTTGAGGCCAGGAGTCCGAAACCAGTCTGGGAAAACGTAGTGAGACCCCATCTCTACAAAAAAATAAGAATTAGCCAGGTGTGGGGGCTCACACCTATAGTTCCAGCTACTCGGGAGGCTGTAGCAGGCGAATCACTTGATCCCAGGAATTCAGGGCTGCGGTGAGCCATGATTGTGCTACTGTGCTCCAGCCTATGCATAAAGAAAGACTCTGTCTCTAAATAAATAAATACAAGAATAAAATAAAAGTTACAATTGCAGAATAACATACAGAGATAAAAGTGGGTTTTGAATTATCACAAAGTAAGCATATCAATTTGGTCCAGGAATAAGATTACCCCAACACCTCAGAAGCCTCCTAGTGACACATCCCAGTAACTGTCCCTATAGTCTTCCTCAAAATCAACCACCATCTTGGTTTCCAATACCTAGATGAATTTTGGCTGTTATGTAATTTATATAAGTGGAATCATGCTGCCTTCTCTCTCTCTCTCTTTCTCTCTCTCTTCCCTCATCTCTCTCTCTCTATATATGAATATATGCTTATATATATACATATATATATCTCCCCAAAAGAAGGCAAATCCCCCCAAATTTATATATATTTTATTCAGTATGCTTGTGAAAGTCATCTATATTCATTTAATGTGATTATTTTCACTGTTGTATGGTATTATATTATAGAAATAAGCCATGAAGTATTTATCCATTTGTTCTGTTTCAAGTGTTTGGTTTTTATGAATAATGCTACTATAAACATGCTTTTCTATGTGTTTTCATGTAATACACATTTCTACTGATTTCTGCTGAGGAGTTTAATTGTTGAGTTCTAGGGTATATGTATTTTCAACTTTGGAAGATTACACCAAACTGTGTCCAAAAGCATTTGGAAAGGCAGAGATGTAAGAGAGAGAACTTGGCAAGTTCAAGTAACTGACGAAGTCTGGTGTGCTGGGAACGTGGCAGGAGGGGGCGGGAGGCAAGTGACGGGCCATGTGTGGTGCACGGCGGGCATCCTTCAACATGCACAGCAAGCAGCGCTGACCTAACGCCGAGGGCCACAAGCAGGCACTGGGTTTAAACGGGAAAGCCATATGAACCCGTTCCCTTTTTGAAAGGTCCATCCAGCCAAAGTGCAGAGAATTGACTTGAGGGGAGCAAGACTAAAGGACGAAACCAGACGGGTGACAGGGCCCCTGGTTTCAGTGAGAGTGAGGGGGATCTGGACTGGGGTGATCATGCTGGGGATGCAGAGAAATGGACAGGTTGGAGATATTTAAAGTTGGAATTAACAGACATGGCAAACAAAACGATGATTGTTTAAGCCACCAAGTTTTGGGATGGTTTGTGACATGACATGGCCACAGGTAACTGATACAGCCTCCAAGAGAAACGTCCTTCTGACCTTCGAATAACGGTCTTCAGGTACTTGGAGACATGAGCCTAGAGGACAGGTCTAAGCTGGAGATGTGTGTCCCAGGATCAGCAGACGGTGACTGAGCCGAGGAGATGATGAGGTGCCTGAGGGGAGGCCCATTGCAATCTCAGGGGTCACAGGGGCCATTTTGACAAGGATACACCTCACCCTTCCCAACGGTAACAGGGACAACCCTGTGCCTCCTTTCTGGTGACTGTCCCCTCAATTCAGACAGCATCTTGACGTGTCTCCTCTCTCCCTCTCTGTATGGCCTGCTCTCCACCAATTTCTCATTCATTTCTCTTCAGCTCATTCTCTCTATAGTTAGTTCTCTTTGAGCCTCTCCCATTTTTTCTTATTTCTGCATATTTATTTCCTTCTGTATCTTTCTCAATTCACACTCTTTTTCCCTATACTTTTTAAAAAATATCTGTCTCTCGGGGTCAGAACTAGGGTGAGGCAAGGGTGGCACCTTGGGGTGCCTTAAAATTTGAGGGAGCACTTAGCCTGGGGTGCTGAGAGTGAGATCGTTCTGCCACGCTGTGCCCTGGGGCCTTCCTGCCTCATCTAGTGCCAGCCCTGCTGTTCCCTAACTGAGGTTTCAGTAGATCCATCTCTGCTACGTGTCCTACCTGCTGCTAGTCTGCCTTTGTTCCTTAATTATTAATGTGACCTCTGCATGCCTTTTGTATATCACTTTCTGTCTGCCTTTATTTTCCTCATCTCAAACATTCCAGTCTCTGCCAGAGGTCTCCCTCAGGGCCTTCATCTACCACATCAGAATCCCTCCGTTTGCAGTTCCCTCCTGAAAGCCCTTCACTGGGGCTTCCTTCCTTACAAATCTAAATAAGGTAGCATCATGCATAATTTTCATGGTTTTCTTATAACTTCTGAAAAGTAACTTATTTCTATTCATGAACCCCACAACATGGCAATGTTTGGATTCCATGTCAATTTCTCTAAAATCTTTCTCATTTTAGTACACTTTTGTGATGAAAGTTAAGTTGTTATCAGCTTAAAATAGCCTGTTATAAGTATAAGAAGTTTTTTTGTAAGCTTTATGGCAACAACAAACAAACCTGTAGTAAATATACAAAAGATAAAATGAAGTCAAAGTTTAACACTAGAGAAAAATCACCTAATCACAAAGGAAAACAACAAAAGAGGAAGAAAGGAATAAAGAATCTACAAAACAACCAGAAAACAATTAACAAAATGGCAGTAGTAATTACTTACATATCAGTAATTACCTTAAATTTAAATGGATTAAATTCTCCAATCAACAGATATAAAATGGCTGAGTGAATAAAAAAATTACTCAAATATGTGTGGCTTAAAAAAGACTCACTTCACCTTTATGGATACTAATAGACTGAAAATTAAAACATGAAAAAAGGTATTCCATGCAAATGGAAACCAAAGAAAGAAAGAATAGCTGTACTTATATCAAGTTAAATAAAATAAATTTCAAATCAAATACCATAAATGAAGAGAAAAAAGATCATTGTATAATGATGAAGGGGTCAACTCATCAAGATGATATAACAATTATAAATATAAATGCACCTAACACACAAGTAATTAAATACACAAAGCAAATATTAATATATCTGAAGGAAAGATAGACTGCAATACAATTATAGTAGGGAACTTCAACCCCTTACTTTCAGAATGAATATATCATCCAGACAGAAAATGTATATGGAAACACTGGACTTAAATTATACTTTAGACCAAATGGACCTAATAGGCATACACAGACCATTCTATCCAAAAGCAGAAGAATATACATTCTTCTTAATTACATATGGAACATTCTCAAGGATAAATCATATGTTAGGCCAAAAAACAAGTCTTAAAAAAAGTCAAGAAGGCTGAAATTATATCAAGCATCATTTCTGACCACAATGACATAAAACTAGAAATCAATAACAGGAGGAATTTGGAAAATTCACAAACACATGAAAATTAAACAACATGCTCCTGAACAACCAATGAGTCAATGATTATATTAAAAGAGAAACTTAAAAATATCTTGAGACAAATGAAAATGGAAATATAACACATCAAAACTGATGGGATTCAGCAAGAGCAGTTCTAAGAGGGGAAGTTTAGAGCAATAAATAGCTGCATAAGGAAGGAGGAAAGATCTCAAATAACCTAAGGTTACCCCTCATGAAACTAGAAAAAGATGAAAAACTAAACCCAAAATTACCAGAAAGAGGGAAATAATGTAGGATCAGAGGCAAATGAGAAAGAGGCTACAAAAACAATAAAAAGATCAAGAAAAGAAATAATTGGATTTTTTTAAAAGACAGACAAAATGAACAAACCTTTAGCTAAACTAAGAAAAAAAGAGAGAAGACTGAAATGAATAAACTCAAAATGGAAGAGGAGACAATACAACTCATACCACAGAAATACCAAGAATCATAAGAGGCTACTATGAACAACTATACACCAAAAAATTGGATAACCTAGAAAAAATCAAGAAATTCCTAGAAACATAAAGCCTACAAAGACTGAATCACAAAGAAACAGAAAAATTTGAAGAGACCAATAACAAGTAAGGAGATTTAATCCACAATCAAATACCCACCATCAAACAAAAGCCCAGGACAAGATGATTTCACTGCTGAATCCCACCAAACATTTAAAGAACAAATCCCAATTCTTCTCAAACTCTTCTAAAAAAATGTAGATGAGGAGATACTTCCAAACTCATTTTATGAGGCCATGATTACCAGGATACCAAACCCAGACAAGAACATGACAAGAAAAGAAAGTTACAGGCCAATATCCCTGATAAATATATATTAAAAATCCTTAAAAAAGTACTAGTAAATCAAATTCAATAGTACATTAAAAAGATATTCACTATGATGAAATGGGATTTGTCCCTGGGATGCAATGATGGTTCAACATACACAAGTCTATAATGATCACACACTTCATTAATAGAAGGAAGTACAAAAACCATATAATCATCTCAATAGATGCAGAAAAAGCATTTGACAAGATTCAACATTCTTTCATGATAAAAATTCTCAACATGATAAAAACTCTCAAACATTAACCATGGAAGAAATGTACAACACAATAAGGGTCGTATATGACAAGGCCACAACTAACATCCTAGTCAATGGTGAAAAGTTGAATGTTTTCCCTCTAACATCAGGAATAAGATTAGGATGCTCACTCTTCACCACTTCCACTTAATATAGCATTGCAAATGCTAGCCAGAGCAGTTAGGCAATAAAAAGAAATAAAAGGCACCCAAATTAGAAAAGAAGAAGTTATATTATCCATCTTCACAGATGACATGATCTTATATGTAGAAAACCACGAAAATTTCACCAAAAAATTGTTAGAACTAGGAAACAAATTCAGTAAAAAATCAAAATCCATGTGCAAAAATCAATTGCATTTTTATACACTAACAATAAAATATCTGAAAAAGAAATCAGAACAAACCAATTTACAATAACTATAAAAAATATTAAAGAATTTAACCAAGGAAGTGAAATATGTGTACAGTGAAAATTCTAAGACATTGATGAAAGAAATTGAAGAAGAAACAAAGGAATGGAAAGAAATCCCATGTTCATGGATTAGAAGAATTAATATTATTAAAATGCCCATACTACTCAAAGTGCTCTACAGATCCAATGCAATCCACATGAAAATTCCAATGTTGTTTTTTTTTTTAAAGAAATAGAAAAAACAAATCTAAAATTTGTGTGGAAGCACAAAAAAACCCTGAATAGCCAAAGCAATTTTAAACAAAAGAACAAAGCTGAAAGCATCACACTACCTGACTTCAAAATATGCTACAAAGCTATAGTAATTGAAACAGGATCATACTTGCATAAAAATAGAGACATAGACAAGTGGAACAAAATAGAAAGTTTGCATTCAGCATTTATGGTCAATTGATTTTTAACTAAGGTGCCAAGCACACACAATAGGGAAAGAAAAGTCTCTTTAATAAATTATATCAGGACAACTGGATATTCACGTGCAGGAGACTGAAATGAGACCCTTATCTCACACCATATTAAAAAATCAACTCAAAATTGATTAAGGATTTAAACATAAGACCTGAAACTGTAAACTACTAGAAGAAAACATAGAGCGAAGCTCTATGACATTGGTCTGAACAATGTTTTTTCAGTTATAACACCAAAAACACAATCAACAAGAGGAAAAATAAACAAGTTGAGCTACATCACATTAAAAAGCTTCTGTATAGCCAAAGAAACCATCACTAAAGAGGCAGCCTACAGAATGGGAGACAATATTGGCAAACCATATATCTGATAAGGGGTTAATATCCAAAATATATAAGGAACTCACATGATTCAATAGAAAAAAAAAAACAATTTAAAAATGGGTAAAGGACCTGAGTAGACATTGCTCAAAGGAACACATACAAATGGTCAACAGTATCGAAATGCTCAGTATCTCTAATCATCAAGAAAATGCAAATGAAAACCACAATGAGATATCACCTGACACCTGTTAGAATGGCTGTTATCAAAGATTACAGATAACAAATCATTCAAGTATATAGAGAAGAGGAAACCCTTGCACATTGTCAGTGGAAATGTAAATTATCTCAACCATTATGGAAAACAGCATTGAATTTCCTCAAAAAATTAAAAATACAACTACTGTATGACCCAGCATTCCTCATATTTGGTATATATCCAAAGGATATGAAATCAATACAGATGCTTCTAGACCTATGACCTCACTACATCTCCATAAGCCCATTGTACATCAAAAGTATTGTAAGTCAAAAATGCATTTAATACCTTGATAAACCCATCATAAACTTGAAAAACCATAAGTTGAACCATCTTAAGTCAGGGACTGCGCACTGAGATATCGGAACTCCCATGTTCATTGCAGCATCATTTGCAATAGCCAAGACTTGGAATCAACTTAAGTATCCATCAATGGCTTCAACTGATGAATGGATAAAGAAATGTCATATATATATACACAATGGAATACTATTCAGCCTCAAAAATGACGAAAATTCTGTCAGTTGCAACAACATGGATGAACCTGGAGGACGCTCTGGTAAGTGAAATAAGCCAAACACAGAGAGACAAATATAGCATATCTCACTTACACACAGAGTGTAGAAAAGCTGAACTCACAGAAGTTGAGAGTATGTGGTGGTGAAGAGGTGGGGTTTGGGGAGAGAAGGGGATTGGGGAGATGTTCGTCAAAGGATACAAAGTTTCAATTAGACTGAAAGAATAAGTTCAAGAGATCTACTGTATAACATGGTGGCAATAGTTAATAATGTATGGTATTCTTGAAAATTACTAAGAGAATAGACTGTAAGTGTTCTCACCACAAAAAAATGGTAGTATGTAAGGTAATATGTAAGTTAATTAGCTCAATTTAGCCTTGTCACAATGTATATATATTTCAGAAAAACACTGTACATAATAAATATATATATAATTTTTAATTTGTCAACTTAAAGAAATGGTTAAAATGATAAAAAAAATAAACAAATAACCAAAAAACAGAGCATCTCAAAAAATATATAGATAATTAATAATTATTTTGTTCATCGCAGGGCAATGGGCTGGGTGTCTCCTTTCTTGCATCTCCATTAGTCACTACTGGTCCACAGGACTCTGAAGACAATAGAATCCACAGCTGAGACACAACAGAGACTTGCTCTGTCCTATTTCCATTCTGTTATACCTCACCCTGCCTCTTTCCTTCTCAGGTTTCTACTTAACAGCCCTGTCTGCTTTTATTGCTGTCTCCACCCTGTGAAGGTGTCTGTGCTTCACTGAGTCCATGGCCAGCCTCTCTCTAACGCCTCCTTTTGCCTTTTGTTTCTGTTTCTCTTCCCTGGTGAGGCATTTCCCCCTTGTCTCCCAGTTTTCCTTCCTAACTTTCTTCCTCCAGCTCTGTCTCATCAGGATATCAGACTCCATTCCTGCCCTATCTGCATCTGTGTGATTTTCCCCTTTGTTAAATAACTGTCGTCCTGCATCATGCATTAATTAGTCCACTCCCTGCTCTCAGCTAGGGCCCCCCAGCCCCTCCACACTCATGCAAACCCTGTCAGTCAGTCTTACCTGCTGGCTCAGGCTTTTGGGCACATTGCTGATTTGCTTGTTGGCCTCCTACTGCATCATTTTTGTCTCTGTTGGTAATGTTTGTCCTTGCGTTTGCCTGTTCTGTTTCACAGAGGTGCTCCAAGAGTCCGCTCTCAGGTGGGGTTGTACCTAAACCACGTTTCAATTCATAGATATTTTAGATATTTTATTTTCCCCTGCTGCTCATCACTCCTTGTCCCCTCCAACCACCACAGCACGGGCCACCGCTGGTGGAGGTCAAAGCACTAAGGCCATAGCCACAGTCGAGCAGACACAGGCAGAAAACTGTGGCGCAGGCTCATCAGTAAAACACCCAGGCCCAGAGCCAGCAGGAAGTGGCAGCAGGTGTGTCCAAGGGGTGTGGGAAGAAGAAACCCTCCCAGGCAACCCAGAGGATAAAGGCCTGTTATTTAAATCCTGAACTTGAAACACGGCAGATGCAAAGGCTGAAAGTTCTGGGCAGTCAGTTACACAAGAGGCAGCCTGACAGCACATTCCAGAATGGGATGAGGCAACAAAGGACAGAACAGTCAATAGGAACAGACCAGTGGAAAAGTAGGAATCTGACCGTGGTCCAGGTGGGCTTCGAAAAGAGTTTTCACCATTTCCTGCGGGAGAGAAATTAGAAGTTTATTTCAGAAATTGAACTATGGGTTTCGTCATTCTGCCCTAGTCCCTTTTTAGTCTTTACAGTGTAGGAGTTAAAGACCCCTCTAAGTCTCAGTGCAGAGCCCATCGGGAACTGGCAGATCCACCAGGTCAGCCATACCCCTGGCTGAGAGGCCTTGGCCAGGCCACCTCGCACCCTGGTAACCGGCCATGGCTTGTCTTGACATCCCTGGCCAAAGTGAACCTGCCTTTGTCCCAGAGCTGCCCTGCCCTGGGCCCTCCCTCAGTTCCTGCCAAGTCCTGGTTGCCTTGGCCCCACCCCCTTTCATACCCTGCCTGCACCCACTGCCCATCTGTTCACTCTTTCCTGTTGGCCTTTCCATGAGGATTCAGCACCTGATGTGCCTCCACTTCCTGCAGCTCTTGCTATTCTTTTCTATGTATTTTTCTCTCTACATATATGAACCCATTTTTGTTCCATTTTCTGCCTTTTCTGTTCGATTACCTGGGTAGCAGCACAGGGTTAAGACATAGGCTCTGGGTTCAGAATGCCTGGGTTCATCCTTGCTCATCTGACCCTAGGCAATATCCACACGTGGTCTCCCTGGATTTCAGTTTCCTTATCTGCAAGATGGGCACGTAAGTAACACTAATCTCCAGTGGCAGCCGTGAGCACTAAACCAGCAACTGCCGCAGAGCAGATTTTCATTCAGAGTGAGCTGTTGCTATTAATAATACAGCTCTTCTCTTCTGCCTTCGGTTTCCCCTCCTCCTCCTCCTCCTCCTCCTCCTCCTCCTCCTCCTCCTCCTCCTCCTCCTCTCTCTCTCTCTTAAAGTACCCAGGTCCTCTTCACAACTGAACCACTTCCTCTGTGTCTCTCTGCATCACTTCTTTCTCTGTGAATATTCCTGCTCTTGAACAACATCCCCCACATTTAAATCAATCCTTTCTTCTGCCATCACCAAGTGTAATATTGTGATGCCAGAAAAAATATATATATATTGGACTTCCCCTGCTCCTGGCCAGAGTTCCTAAAACTCTTGTACTATCCTAAGCATTAATGGTGAAAAAAGCATCTTTTGTCATTCATAACAAGCCCCTTTCAACCACAGCTGAGGTTATGTTAATGAGGTGATTTTTCAAAAACCCCTAAGGATGGGGGGCTCTGTTGTGGGGGAACTAAACATATGATTAGAGGTTTGGGACTTCCAGCCCCTCCCGCTGGCCTCCAGGGAGGAGAGGGTGGGGCAGGAGGTTGACTTAATCATCTACAGCTGATTATTTGATCAGTCATGCCTACACAATGAAATTTCTAAAACAACCCAAGTGACTGGGTTCTGAGTGCTTCTGGGTTGGCAAACAGAGGGAAGTGCTGGGAGGGTGGTGCGCCCAGAGCGGGTGCGGAAGCTGTGTGCCCCTTCCCCATACTGTGCCCTACGCATCTCTTTAATTTGGCTGTTCTTGAGTTGTATTTTTTATAATAAAGTGTCAAACGTAAGTAAATGCTTCCCTGAGTTCTGTGAGCTGTGCTAGCCAAGTATCTGTCAAACCCAAAGCAGAGGTCGTGGGAACCTTCGATTTATAGCCAGTTGGTAAGGAGCACAGGTCACGACCTGGGACCCGCGACTGGTGTCTGAAGAGAGGGACAGTCTTGTGAGACTGAGGCCTTAACATGCGGAGTCTGTGCTAACCCTGGGAGAACTGAATTAAATCAGAGGACACTTGGCATCTGCAGAGAACTGGAGAACTGGTTGGTGTGGGGAAAACTCTCCCACATGCGCTGTCAGAAGTGCTGTGAGTGTGAGGGCTCAGATAGCTAAGACAGGTGTTTTTCTTTCACCCAGAGTCTTCTCTTTAGTATTGACCATGGGCCACAGTTCTTAGCCCTTCACAGCTTCACAGGGATCTTCTCCTGCAGGGACCTGGCTACGTCACCATCACTTCCAGGCAGTCAGTGTCTTGCAATCTGGCTACTGACTCACTCCCATCCCTTCATCCTGGCTACTGGGCCAGTGGTGTCTTGTGATGGCTGCTCCTCCAGGACCCACACCTGGGTGGGAGCTCAGACAGACTCCTCTCCCTGCCGTCCCCATGGTCCTTCCTCATTCTTCCCCGACTCACAATCTCCACTCAGCACCTCGGGCCCCTGTTTCTCTTAGCAGCTGAGAAAGTTCTTTCCTGTTGTTATTACCTTGTTCAAGGCTTAGTTGGCTGCTGGGCCCCTCCTCTCTCCCTTCTTCATCAATTTCTTGTAAATACGATTTGTCTGGGAGCACTGAAGAGCCAGAGACAGAGTCAGTGGGAAAGAGAAGGCAATTAGTTATCTCTGTCAGAGACCAGTGACAGCATCTGGAAATTATACATTTAGGAATTTCCAGCCCTTGAGTCACTCAGAGCTCAGTGGCTTAAAATTCTCCCGTCATCCCCTGGGACAGAAAAGAGAAGACCCCATCAAGGAAGACTTTGTCTCCCACACAGAAAAGAAATACTCAAGATTAAGGCTAAAGGGAGAATTAAAAACATTGTGAGCCATGTTACTCACCTAATAACAATTTCAGATGGCAGGAAAAGTGCATATAAAAATAAGTAATAGAAGTGAAGTGTGTTTTCTGAACTGTTCAAACTAAGGAAGAAACAGGGATTTCTTGGGGAGAAGGTCTTGGGTCCTAGTGACTTGATTATAAAAGCGAAAACCCCAACAGCTTTAGTAATGGGGCTAGAAAAGAGGAAGGTTTTGGCTTAATTGGGTCAGGGAGGAGGAGCGATTCCCAAAAAAACATAACAGAGGACACAGGGGCAGTTTGCGTGGACTTCAGGGCCCAGGAGGCAGCATCTCCCCGAAGGCAACAGGGACAGCACTGGGTGAGGCAGTGGGCAGTGCCCTGGGCAGCAGTGAACCTCCATCCCGTCACCCAAGCACAGGGAGCCACTTGGAGACCCTACGGGCTCCCTGTAGTCCATGGAGAGGATCAGAGTCCCTGAGATGTGACCAGTAAAGGTAACACCATTCTCTTGGCCCCTACAACCTGGGGACATCCTGGTTACAAATACAATATTGACTTGAAATTTGTGCATAGGTATTTGACTTCCTTTAATTTCCTCTTCTGGTTTGAATGATTTGCTATCGAAATTATTTTATTTATTTACTTTTTGTTTTGAGACAGATTCTCACTCTGTTGTCCTGGGTAGAGTGCAGGGGCGTCATTGTAGCTCACTGCAACCTCAAACTCCAGGCCTGACGCGATCCTCCTGCCACAGTCTCCCCAGTAGCTGGGACTACAGGCATGCACCAGGAGACCAGGCTAAATTTTCTATTTTCAGTAGAAACAGGGTCTCACTCTTGCTCAGGCTGGTCTCGAACTCCTGAGCTCAGTCAATCCTCCCACCTCAGCCTCCCAAAATGCTATGATTATAGGCGTGAGCTACTATGCCTGGCAAAAATTATTTTATTCTTAATTAGATAAGGTTACTATTGACACAAATCAACAAGCCATATATACATCCTTAAAAATTTTTTCCTTGCTGATAAAACTGTAGTATCTATTTGTTGCCTCTTAAACTTCAAATTCCTCGGCTTTAAATGCCAGATGGTTCAAAATCTTTCTCCAACTTATCTCTCTTGAATCAACTCCTACACTGCTTTGCACTCTTAGATTTGGCCAAATCCTATTTGTTCTGTTTTACTGATATGTTTTCATACTTTTATTCCTGTTCCCATTGCATCCACCCTCCTCAGGGCATGTGTCCACTTTTCTTGTGATGTCTCTAGCTCTTATTTGGAGAACTTGGTTGAGACCAAACTACATTGGAATAAAAAGTTTTCTAGGGAAGTAAGAAAAAAAATGGAGGCGTCTTCTTTACTGTGTCTCAATAAAAGAGTAAAATCATGCCTTCTCAGGAAAAAGTCTAGAATTAAACCATTAGACCATTAGTTTTGTATAGCACCAAAAATAGTCCCTGGCAGAGCAATCAGTTTTGTGATTATTTGGTTAATGTTTGTTTCACCCCTTGTGGATCAATGGTAAAAAAAAAGAAGACAAACAAACAAACAAACAAAAAAACATTTCTCCTTTGCTAAAGGCAAATTTGACCCAGGGTTAAATTCTTTGTTCATTGTTCTGGAAATTGTGGCCTTTTTGCTCTGTTACCAGGCAAACACTGGGCTTCGAAAAGACCCATGACTGGCAGACTGGGAGGGACTACACATGAACCACAAATACCTGGTGGGAAGGCATAACTTTGGCCTTCCTTCTATGTGGTAACTCTTGTAACTCAGCTTATCTGTTGTGGGGTCCCTGAAAACTATGACTATGGAGTTGTGATAAGAGACATTGCCTCCCATGGGCATGTGGTGCGAGGCCAAGGTGGATCCTGCAACTACAGTGGAGCTGTCACTCAAGGCAGGTTATAGTCAACTTGGTGGACTGCTGTGTAGACCACTGCAAAGGCTCCCACTGAAGAGAAGAAACCAATGCCGCTCTGTCGGGATCCTGTGTTGCTTATTCTATGTTCTTCTAAGTAAACCTGATGCCAGTGTGGCTCTGCTTGTCTTATGAGTCTAAATGTCCAGTTAAGCAGACCTCCAGGGTGGTTGCTCTACCATAGCTATTGCACCACAGAGTCAAGAAGGCTCATCCATGCCTGTTTAGTTAACTACTATACCCCCACTGCTCAGCACAGTGTGTGGCACATGGTAGACGATCAATATATGCTTGTTTAAAAACATTGGCCCTGGACCTCAAATGATAGGTAACACAATCTAATTACCATTTATGAAGCTTTTATAAATGGGGATTAAATCAGGGTATTCCTTCATGTGGACGTCGCTGAATAATATCTTCAGAACTTGTAGGTTAAAATTCTTCTCCAGCTCATTGAGAACATTGTACGCCACTCTTTGTATAGGGACCAGGTTTCTACAAGATTCTTGAGAATCCTTAAAAAATAATGAATGGAAAAATATAAGAACAGATTTCAAAGAGCCCTGGAAAGTAATTTTATGACTAATGTATTCCAGTTTCCCTACATAGGTATTTTCTCATGTTTTGTACTTTTTTATATATTCATATAGCTACTAAATGTTTTGTAATTTTTATATATTCATATAGCTAATAAATGGAACAAGTAAATCCTTCATCCTTAAAAGTAACCATTGATGAGTTTGATCTCTTCACTCTAATTTAATTTGATGTAAAAAGGAGCAATTCTGAAGACTAAAAGTGGGTTGAAGTTAAAGGATGTGTAGCCCTTTAAGAGCCTGGCCGAGATGTTTTAGGAGTAGACTTAGCAGGTGATGAGTGGCTGTTCTGTTGGCTGAACAACCCCTGCCCTTCCTGCAGGACTGACTTGGCCTGAAGGGCTCAGGGAAACTAGGTGACCATCCTCCCCTTGCTGTGAACTTGGCCAACAGAAGAGGCATACTCATGGGCAAAGAGAAGACTTTCTGTTCTGTATCTCCAAGAGGGCCTATTGGGGAAATTACCCAAATTTAAAAAATTAAAAATGGAAAGAAAAAAAAACCTGAAAGATGTCAGAGAAAGAACAGCAAACATCTACTCCCAAATTTGTCCTAACCAGACACTAATTTCCTGTGGGTTTTAATGTTCTTAGATGTAGATATTTTAAATTGATATTAATTGAAATAAAATGCCATGCCAATTACCATTTCAGTAAATCAATTCATTAAAATTATTCAATTCATTAAAATATTTTTAATGTTTAGTTTATGTTATATTGCATCAATCCCTACAAGGCACTGTACATTTATGGAGTATGCCGATTTCTGACCCCGCTTATTTCCAGTGCCATTCACCCTGACGCCAGAGGGTGCCATGGACACCATTCCTTCAGTTAGAAGCAGGATCATCTTTGGTGATGTCTGCTTCTCCCCTACCCTCTGCCTTACAGGAGCACTTACAGAAATACTTGAAAATGTTCCCCACTCATAGAAGACCCCTCAGTCAGCCACTTGTACCCCAGGGTTTTGGTCTAGGATATGAAAGCTCAATTTAATTTGGAGCTGGTTTACCAGATTATGACATAATAAACTTTACTTACTTCAAACATTTTATTTGTGATGAATTCATGGTCACGGAGGCACTCAAGGAATGGAAATGTCTTTCTGATTGCACATGAAATCTCCACCTTATGTTTTTTGAAGTGACTGAATATACGGTCATAGATAACCCCGTCCTCTATGTTCTGCTCTTCTGTGGCCATCCTAGGGAAAAAAGATACCATGTAAAAACAGTCATCAAGATTCTGACATGTTTTTGGAGGATGTAAGATTTTATATATGAACAATAGGCTATGAAGAACCAACATATATAAAATAGGTAGTCCTGAGTAGAGGTCAGAGTAAATGAAATTGAAGCAACAAAGATGAAATAGAAGAAAGCATGGGCTGGGCGCAGTGGCTCACACCTGTAATCCTAGCACTCTGGGAGGCTGAGGCGGGCGGATGGTTTGAGTTCAGGAGTTTGAGACCAGCCTGAGCAAGAGCGAGATCCTGTCTCTACTAAAAATAGAAAGAAATTATCTGGCCAACTAAAAAAATATATATAGAAAAAATTAGCTGGGCATGGTGGCACATGCCTGTAGTCCCAGCTACTTGGGAGGCTGAGGCAGAAGGATTGCTTGAGCCCAGGAGTTTGAGGTTGCTGTAAGCTAGGCTGACACCACAGCACTCTAGCCTGGGCAGAGAGAGACTCTGTCTCAAAAAAAAAAAAAAAAAAAGAAAGCATGGAGGTTATGAAAGACTAAAATATACAGGACTGAAAAATTCCTGTCCATCCTGATCAAAGCCATTGTAAAGATATCTTTACCTAAACATAACTGAAATATTTTTGAATTAAAAAATCTAAATTCCTATAAAACCAAGATGGAGTTAGCAGGTCATTCATAGAGAAATGAAAAACAATGGTATAAAAATAAAATCCAATCTTGAAAATGCATCTTAACTAAAAACTAAGAGAAAATAAATCTCAGAAAGATAAAAAACAACATCAGAATGATAAAAACAAGCTGTTAAGGGAGAAATATCATCCTATATCATGAAATTAATTCATAAATAATATTATGTGGTTTAATAATGATAATGATATAAGGTATAAATGGAGAATTTCATGAAAATATCAATGATATCTCCTGGGACATCTGGTTCTACTTTGTGTTAATATAAACTTTTTGTGCTATTGTTATATATAGTGAATCTTTTTAGGCATTTGAATTTCAGAAATTGCTGCTGCTTCCTGTGAAAGTAATTTTAAACCTGAGTCTGTAATTCTGGCTCTTAGTTGATCACTTTATTGCTATGATAATGTTTGAATCAACATCTCTATATTCCTAAATGCTGTGACAATTCATAAGCTTTCTTTGTCAAACCAGAAGGGAATTATCAGCACTTCCCAGTACCCAAAATGCAGCAGGGAATAATAATGCCACATTATTATTTTTTAATTTCTGCAAAAAAAAAGTTTCTGGTTAAATACTGTAGATTGAGGAGAAGCATATCTTCTCTTTTATTAAAGATCCCACTAAAGTACTAACAAAGGAATTAGATTTATAATGACAAAGAGAATGTTGGAGAACAACGAGTAGATGAAAATTTTCAGTTAGAGGAGAGACTTGCTACTGTAGGTGGAGGATGCTCCCAGAGATCAGGAAAGCAATTAGTGTGCCCTGCAGAACTCTGAAGAGGCCGTGGAGATTGAGAGGGAGACACTGGGCTGAAAACTGATGGGTTATTTGAAAAATGAAGAACAGAACAGTGCATTCCTTGCCTGTCAACCCCCATGCAGACTACATGCACCCAGGCAGCTTCTCAGGGGCAAACATTGCTGTCATTTCTTTCATAATGTTAATACTTCTTGTTATTGGATTTCATATAAATGGAATAATATATAATGTATGCTTTTGTGTCTGTCATTTTTTTGGTCATCACCCATGTTGTTGCATTGAAGAGCACTTTGGTCCTTTTTTTATTGATGAGTGGTATTCCATTTTGTGAATCTACAACAATCTGTTTATTCATTTTCTTGGTGGACATTTGGCTTGATTCCAATCTGGGGCTATTATGAATAAAACTGTACAAGTCTTTTGTGGCAAGATGTTTTCATTTTTCTTGGGTAAATACACAGGCGTGGAATTGCTGGGTCATTGTGTTGGAGTATGTGTAACCATTTTGGAAGCTGTTAAACTGTTTTTCAAAGACTATTAGAGATGGTCTTTCTATTATAATTTCAGCTATTCTAGTGTGTATTATATGATATCTTATTTTAGTTTTAATTTGTATTTCTTTAATGACTAATGATATCAAGCACATTTTAATGTGCTTACTGGATATATATAATATATATATGTATATTTGTGTATGTGTCTGTTCAAGTCTTTGACCCACTTATATTATTAAATTTTCTTTTACTTATTGATGGGTAGAAGGTTTTTTTCACATATTATGTCAAGGAGTGTTTTATCTGATTTAATTATTGTAAATAAGTTCTCGCAGTCTGTGGCTTGCCTCTCATTTTCTTAACCATGTTTTTTGATGGGGAGACATTTTTAATTTTGAGGAAGTCCAATGTATCATTTTTTTTCTTTTATGGTTGATGACTTTAGTGTGCTGTCTAAGAAATCTATGCCTACCCCAAGGTCATGAAAATATTCCAAAAGCAATTTACAACATAAACATGCGTCTTTTTCTGGGCTTTCTATGTTGTACTATTGACCTATTTGTCTACCCTTATGCCAACATCATTTTGACTTGAGAACTAGAAGTTAATCTTGAAGTCAATTAGAAAAAATTGTCTTGGCTTTTTTAGGTTCTTTGGTTTTACATATGTCTTTTCAAATCAATTTGTCAATGTCTACAAGAAAAACCTTTTGGACTTTGATTGGATTTGCACTGAAATTACAGATAAATTTGGAAGAACTGACATCTTAACAATATTGAGCTTCCAATCTGTTAACATTGTATGTCTCTTCATTTATTTAGTTTTATTTAATTTTACCTAGGACTGTTTACAGTTTTCAGTATATAAGTCATGTATACTGTTCATTAGATGCGTTCCTAGTAATTTTATTATTTTTCATGCTACTTTAAGTAGTATTGCTTTCCAAATTGCTTACTAGTGGTATATGGAAATAGAATTGGTTTGAAAAATATTAACCATGTATTTATGATATTGCTAAATTTGTGTATTAGTTCTAGTGAAGTATTTTTGCATTTTCTTGGGATTTTATAGTAAATATTCATGTCCAGGGCTTCTTTTCCCCAGTGTATGTTGTCTGCTTTGTCCAAGATCAGTTGGTTATAGGTAGGTAGCTTTATATCTGGGTTGTGTGTTCTGTTCCATTGGTCTATGTGTCTATTTTTGTACTGATACTATGCTGTTTGGTTACTATAGCCTTGCAGTATACTCTAAAGTCTGGTAATGTGATCCCTACAGATTTCTTCTTTATGTTTAATACCGCTTTGGCTATTTGTATTCTTTTCTGGTTCCAAATGAAGCATAGAATTATTTTTTCTAGATCTCTGAAGTATGACTTTGGAACTTGATTGGGATTGCATTGAATCTGTAAATCACTTTGGGTAGTATGGACATTTTAACAATGTTGAGTCTACCTACCCATGAGCATGACATGTTTTTCCTTTTGTTTCTATCCTCTGCAATTTCTTTCCTCAGAGTTTCATAGTTCTTCTTGTAGAGCTCTTTAACCTTGTTGATTAAGCTTATTCCTAGACATTTTGTTTTCTTTATGGCTATTGTGAATGGTATTGAGTCTTTGATTTGACTCTCAGTTTGACTGTTATTAGTATAATATATAGAAATGCTACTGATTTGTGTACATTGAATTTGTATCCTGGGATTCTGTTGAATTTGTTTATCAGTTCCAAGAGACTCTTGGTGGGATCTTTGGGATATTCTAGATACAAGATCATATCATCAGTGAAGAGCAATAGTTTGACATCCTCTTTCCTGATTTGGATACCCTTAATATTTTTCTCTTGCCTGATTGCTCTGCCTAGAACTTCCAGCACTATGTTGAATACAAGTGGTGACAGTGGGCATCCTTGTCTTATTCTAGTTCTTAAGGAAATGCTTTCAGCTCTTCTCCTTCATTATGATGTTGGCTATGGGTTTGTCATATATAGCTTTTAGAATTCTGAGAGATTCTTTCTATGCCTAGTTTGTTGAGGGTTATTTTCATGAAAGGGTGCTGGACTTTGTCAAATGCTTTTTCTGCATGTATTGAGATGATCTGTGTTTTTGCCTTTTTTCCTGTGGTGAATCACATGCATTGATTTCTGTATGTTGAACTAATCTTGCTTTCCTCAGATGAAGCCCACTTGGTTCTAGTGGATTATCTTTTTGATGGGCTGTTGAATTTTGCTTGCTAATATTTTATTGAGGATTTGTTCATCTATATTCATAAGGAATTTTGGTCTGTAGTTTTCTTTTAAATGGTGCTGGGATAATTGGATAGCCACATGCAAAAGAATGAAACAGGAACCCTACCTCTCACCACTCACAAAAATTAACTTAAGATGGATAAAAGACTTAGATCTAAAAATGAAACCATAAGAACTCTAGAGGAAAATGTAAGAAAAACTTTTCCAGACCTTGACCTAGGCAAAGAATTTATGAATAAGGCCCCAGTGGCAATAACAAAAATTAATAAATGAGATTTGATTGAAGTAAAACGCTTCTGCACAGCTAAGGAAATAATCAACAGAGTAAATAGACAACCTACAAAATGGGAGAAAATATTTACAAGCTACACATCTGATAAAGGGCTAATAACCAAAATTTACAGAGAACTCAAGCAAATCTGCAAAAAAAAAAAAAAAGCCTTATTAAAAAGTGGGCAAAAGACACGAACAGAAGCTTCTCAAAAGAAGAAAATGATCAATAAACATATAAAAAATGCTCAATATCACTAATCATCAGGGAAATGTGAATTAAAACCACAATGAGATATCACCTTACCCCAGTTAGAATTACTTTTATTAAAATCTCCAAAAACAATAGATGCTGGTATGGATGCAGAGAGAAAGGAATGTTTATACACTGTTGGTGGGACTCCAAATTAGTACAACCTCTATGTAAAACAGTATGGAGATTCCTCAAAAAACTAAAATAGACCTACCATTCAATCCAGCAATCCCGCTACTGGGTATCTACCCAAAGGAAAAGAAGTCTTTTCATCAAAAAGGCACTTGCACTCAAATGTTTATTGCAGCCCAATTCACAATTGCAAAGATGTGGAATCAACCCCAAGTGCCCATCAATTCATGAGTGGATTAGTAAAATGTGGTATATGTGTACCACGGAGTACTACTCAGCCATAAAAAGGAAGAATTAATGATTTTTGCAACAATCTGGGTAGAACTGGAGACCATTCTGCCAAGTGAAATATCTCAAGAATAGAAAAACAAACACCACATATACTCACTATTAAATTGTAACTTGCCAATGTGCACACATATGCACAGAGGGAAGTAAAACTCCGTGGAAATCTAGCAGGAGAAGGGGAGGGAGGAGGTAGGGAATAAACCAACCTAATGGGTACTAGGAAAACTATTTGGGTGATGGGCACACCTATGGCTGGAACTCAAACTTTACAAAAATGATCCATATAACCTAAAACATTTGTACCTCCTTAATGTTTTAAAATTTTTTAAAAAAGAAAATAATCATGTCATGAGCAAATAAAGACTATTTTACTATTCTTTTCTAACAACTGTTTCTCTTTTCTTGTCTTATTGTATTGGTTAGGAGTTTAAAAATAATGTTGAAGTGGTGAGAGTAGACTTCCTTGCCTTGTTTCCAATTTTAGGAAAAAAGCATTAAGTATCACATTAAGTATGATGTTAATGGGCATATATATACCACACATATATTATATATAATAAACATATATTTTGAAACAGACTAAGGCAGTTCCTACCTATTCCTAATTTGCTTAGAATTTTATCATGAATAGATGTTGAATTTTATCAAGTATATCTACTGATGTATTCATATGGTTTTTCTTTTTTTTTCTTTAATTTGGTGAATCACATTGGCTGATTACCAGAGCCTCCTCTTATGTAGGAACAGATAACTACAAATCAACAGACATTTGAGGAAACACTCCAATATTAGAAAGAATAATTTTAAAAAGAGAAAAATGTTACCATAAGAGAAGCAGAGATATTATAGGAACAAGAAAAAAATTCCAAATAATACCTATTTGAATGTAAAGCTTCAAATTATATAAACAAACTCACACTGTTGAGTTGACTGGCAAAGGAAAATGTGAGTTAAATGATTTGTTTCAAGCATGAAAACAATATGGTTGAACAATATGGTTTCAAATTCAACTGTGACAATCACAGAAATATAGATTAAAGAATGAATTTGAAAAGTTGAAAGTAACTACTAATTGAGTAAAATCAGACCCTATAAAACCTTATGAAATACTGAAAAATAAACATAAAAAGCATATAACATAGTTTGTATTTTTAGAGAGATAAAAGAAAAAAATCAATAAGTTATAAAAGATGGGTATAAAAGATTATTTGTAAAACTAAACGTAAATGAAAAAATGATGATATTTCCACGAATGGATTAATAAAATATAGTATATGTGTACCATGGAGTAATACTCAGCCACAAAAAACAATGGTAATCTAGCACTTCTTTTATTATCCTAGATAGAGCTGGAGCCCATTGTACTAATATCACAAGAACGGAAAAACAAGCACCACATGTACTCAACCATCAAACTGGTATTAACTGATCAACACTTATGTGCACATATAGTAGTAACATTGATTGGGTGTCAGGCAGGTGGGAGAAGGGAGAAGGGGATGGGTATATTCACACCTAATGGGTGTGGTGCACACTGTCTGGGGGATGGACACATTTGAAGCTCTGACTCTGGTGGGGCAAAGGCAATATATGTAACCTAAACACTTGTACTGCCATAATATGCTGAAATTTAAAAAAATGATGATATTGAAAGGCATAGAACCCAACTAAAAACACAACTAAGACAAAGTGACACAGAATTTGTTGAAATCAAAGATAAACATGTTAAGGTATGCAACTGCAAACAATACACAAAGCAAGCGTGTTCCCACCAATGTCAAATCAAAACTGAAGAAACAAATAATGGGGAAATGTTTTACGGGCATTGAAAAACAATTCACCTATAGTTTTTGACTCTTTACATATGTAAAACATATAGGCTCTGGATAAATTTAAATGATTTATCATTTAATCTTGTGACTTAAAAATAGAGAACACCTTTTTCTCAATATCTTTGAAATACATATATTAATACTGAGCATAATCTTGGTCACAAAAGAAGTCTTAATAAGTTACAATCAGTAAAAGCTAAACACACTGATGTTAAAGAAAATAAATTACTTAGAAATTTTAGAAAATAAAACAGCCCATTTTGTCATGTCAAAAATGAAACAAAACTTGGAGCTAGAAAAACAATTATTATTGTTTTTTTTAATTTCAAAATATTACAGGGGTACAAATGTTTTTGGTTACATATATCGATGTTGTTATGCTTGAGTCAGGGTTATAAGTGTGCCCATCACCCAGATAGTGTTTATTGTACCCCTTAGGTAGGTTTTTGCCCAGCCCCTCCTCCCCCTTGCCTCTGCTTGATTTCCACTGAGTTTTACTTCCCTCTGTGCACATGTATGCTTATTGGTTAGTTCCCATTTAATAGTGAGTACATGTGGTCTTTGTTTTTCCATTCTTTAGATACTTCACTTAGGATAATGGTCTCTAGTTCCATCCAAATTGTTGAAAGCTAGAGATTATTTTAAAACATAAGAAAAAAGTGAAAAGTAATGAGAATGAGTAAAGCAAACTTGGTTCAACATTAAGAAATTGCTCTATAATTTTACATCAAAAAATAAAAGGAGAAAAAGTATATATATCCACAAATGATTTTAAAAGGAAATTTGATGAATCCTAGCAGCTATTTTTATAAAAACTCTATATGAAATAAAAACTAACACAATATAAAGTCTCTAAAACCAGGAAATGTTACAATAAACATTAAAATGTAAAGTCATTAAAATAGAAAAAATTGTAGAAATTTCTACCATCACCACCATTTTATATATATTTACATAATTATATATATATATGCAACAAGATACAAAAATGAAATAACTGTTATAAATACTAAAATAATATACATTTTATGTTTTATGACTATGTACACAGAAACCCTAGAGACCTAATAAAATTCATAAAAGCAAGAAAATAATTGGCCAAGAAGTATGAATAATAGATATATAAAACTTATAGCTTTTGTTTGAAACAATAAAAATTGAAAAAAATATATAATACTCAGGCATAATAGCAAATACACATGTATATATTTATAAACATCTGAAAGGTATGGGACCTATATGAAGAAAACCATAAGCCTTATTGAAGGAATTAAATAAAATATAAACATAAATACAGATATATAAAGTACCCCCAATTAGAAAAAAAATAGTAAGCTTTAAAAAATCAATTCTTCTGAAACTGTTATGTAACTGTGGTGCACTTGCAGCCTGACACTCCACTAAAACTGGATAAAATAATGTAAATATTTACATGACAGGACAAACATCTGAGTCAGACAAGAAAAATACGAAAAGAAAATAACAAGAGGAAGATTTCTCTTAATAGATTTAAATGTTTAAGAAAATAATAAAGATGTAAAAGTATAGAAACATTTTCAACACATGTGACAAAGTGTTAATATATTAGATATTAATAGACAATAACTCCAGTCTGTTAATTAAAAATAACAAGCACCCTCCCTCAAATGGACCTGAATAGGCAGGTTAGAGAAAAGAAAATTAAAATGTCCAGTAAACATATGAATGCATACACACTAAAACATCAGTGAGAAACCATTTCTCACCTATTAGATTGACAAACACAATTTCATTAGTGATACTATTCAGTGTGGGAGAAGATTCAGAGAAACAGACATTCATTCATTGCTGATATGAGCATGAATTACTACAGCCTTTTCAGAAAAGATCTGGCAATATCTACCAAATTTGAAGATATACTACAGAATGACCCAGCAGTCCCACTTTTGGAATTTATCCTATAGAAATAAAAGCACCATTCTTGGGATACTTCACCTAGTAGAATGGGTTCCACGTGTACTTACCATCAAAATTGGTTTCACTGATCAACACCTAAGTGCACATATAAGAATAACATTAATTGGGTTTTGGGCAGATGGGAGCGGGGGAAGGGATGGGTGTATACATACATAATGAGTGTCATGTGCACAGTCTAGGGGATAGACAAGCTTGAAGCTCTGACTGAGGGGCAGGGGGGCAAGGGCAATATATGTAACCTAAACTTTTTTACCCCCATAATATGCTGAAATAATAACAAAAAGAAAAGAAATAAAAACACCAGTATCCATCCTATAGAAACAAAAACTCTAGAACTGTCAATGGCTCCCCATTTCTTCAAAAGTGAAAACCAAATTCTTACACTGTTCAAAGGATCTAAAATGATCTAGCCCTTCTCTCCTCTCCCCTTGCTCACTTCTCTCTGGCTACACCCACCTCTTTGCTGTTTCTTGACTACACCAGGCATACTCCAGCATTAGGGACTTGATACTTGCTGTTTCCTCTCTTTAGCATAGTCTTTGTCCAGATATCCATGTAGTGAACTAACTTCTTTGTCTCCTTTAAGTACTTGCTCCTTGTAACCCTCTCAATGATGCTTGCTTTGACCAACCTATCTAAAATCACAATCACAATCCCCCAGTAACCCCTGTACTCTCAAACCCCTAATCTAGTTCTTTCTTTTCCCCATGTCCTTGTCACTGGCCAACACACTAAATGAATTACTTATTTATTTTATTTGTTGTTTATTGTCTAATTCATTGTCTCTCTTCTCCCCAAAATATATAAGTCACAAGAGCAGGGATTGTGCCTGTTTTGTCGATTGATTTTTCTTGTGTACCTAATACATACAAGGTGTTCAATATATATTTGTTGACTACATATTCATAAATATAAAAGTATTTACTGAAGTATTGTTTTTAGTAAGAAATAAACAACAATAACATGTACCTCCAACCTGAAAACAACCTGATTGTTTGGGTGAATGGTTGAGTATACGATGATAAATACATACTATTGAAATATTACACAGCTATTTATTTCTAGTAATTTGGATGGAAGGTCATAGTTATATTGCTGAATGAAAAATATAACTATGGTTCAGATTAATGTGTTATGATCCTATTTTTATAAAAATTGAACTAATAAAGTCTTTTATTTGCGTGTAAAATTTAGAATGAATGTTGGGAAAGGCAGGTCAGTCATGCTTAATCAAAGAGCCTAGCCAAGAGACAAATCCAACCCCAAAGACCAGCCAGTAGACTCATCTAACCTCAGAGCACAGGCAATGTCCCCCCACCCAACTAGAGACCCCCAAGAGCAAACTCTGCCTGTCCAAGGACACTACCATCTAGCCCACCCAGAATCCCAGGATGGACTGATGTATCTACATCTTTCCCTTCCAAAGCAAACCTGTAAAGGCTGGAAGAGGTTACCACTTCCTTAAATGTGCAGATAGCAATATGAGGATACAAGGATCATAAAGAATCAGGAAAAATAACACCATCAAAAGACACAAATAAGCCCTAATAACTGACTCCAAAGGAATGAAGATCTATGAACTTACTAAAGAAGAATTCAAAATAATACTTTTAAGGAAGTTCAGTGAACTACAAGAAAATACAGATAGATAACAAAAAAAATTAGAAAACAATATATAAACAAAATTAGAACATCAACAAGAAATAGAAATCATAAAAAAGCCCAGACATCCTAGAGCTGGAAAATACAATGACTGAATTGAAAATATTTAATAGAGAGTTTCAACAGAAATTCAATCAAGCAGAAGAAAGAATCAGTGAACTCAAAGATAGGTCATTTAAAATTATCCACTGAGAGAAGCAAAAAGAAACAGAATGAAAATGAATGAAAAACGCCTATGGGATTTATGGCACACCTTCAAGTGAAGCAACACACATGTTACAGGAATCAAAATAGGAGAAGAGAGAGAAAAATGATCAGAAAGTCAATTTAAAGAAATAATGGCTGAAAACTTTCCAAATTTGGGGAGAGAAATAGACATCTAGATTCATGAGATCCAAAAGTCCCAAAACAAGTTGAGCACAAAAGGTCTATATCAAGAAACATTATAATTATAGTATCAGAAGATAAAAACAGAGAGAATTTTGAAAGCAGCAAGAAAAGAGTAACTCATATATAAGAGAGTCCCCATATGGATTTCTCAGCTGAAACTTTGCAGGCCAGGAGAGATTGAGATGATGTATTCAAAATGTTGAAAGAGTGCCAACCAAGAATACACCACCTGGCAAAGCTGTCATTCAGAAAGGAAGGAGAGATAAAGACTTGTCCAAATAAACAAAAGACTAAATCTGTCTTACAAGAAATGGTAAAGGGAGTTATTCAAGCTGAAATGATAGGATATTCTTTAACAACATAACAATATATGAATATATGAAACTCACTGGTAAAGGTAAATATACAGTCAAAGTCAGAATTTTCTAAAATTGTAATGATTGTGCATAAATCACTTTACATTTTGTTGTAAAAGTTAAAAACAAATTAAAAAATAAGTATAACGATAATTTGTTATTGGATACATACTATAAAAAAGATGCAAATTTTAGCATCAATAAATTAAAATAGGGAAAGAAGTAAAAGCACAGAGTTTGTATGCAATCGAAGTTGTTAGTTTAAAATAGGGTGGTATAACCAGAAAATATTTTATGTAAGCCTCACGAAAATCACAAAGGAAAAATCTGTAGTAGATAAGCAAAAGATTATGAGAAAAAAAAGTATACCACCACAAAAGTCATCAAATCACAAAGAAAGCTAAAAAAATGAACAGAAAAAGGAAGTATAAAAGTCAGAAAACAATAAAATAATAAGATCCAACAATTTGCTACACATAAGAGCTTCACTTTGGCTTTAAGAACACATGAAAGCTGAAAGTGAAGAAATGGAAATAAGATATTCCATGCAAAAAGTAACCAAAAGAAAGCAGGGGTGACTATATTCATCTACACTTATATCAGACAAAATGTATATTAAGTCAAAAGTGGTCACAAGAGACAAAGATGGTCATTATATATGGAAAAGGGGGTCAATTCATCAAAAGGGTGTAACAGTTGTAAATATTTATGCGTCCAGCATTGGAGCACATTAATATATAAAGCAAATGCTAACAGAACTGAAAGGAGAAATTAATAGCAATATGATAATGGTAGGAGACTTTAATACTCCTCTCTTAATGATTGATCAATCAGAGAGAAAAATCAAGAAGGAAACACTGAAATTGAAAGACTCTTCTGAAAAAGTGGACCTAACAGACATATACAGAACATTTAATCGAATAGCAGCAGGATACACATTCTTCTCAAGTGTACATGGCACGTTCTCCAGGATACATCATATGTTAGGCCATAAAACAAGTCTTAAAAAAGCCAAAAAGGTTGAAATCATATCAAGGATCTTTTCTGACCACAATGGTATGAAACTAGAAATCAATAATAGGAGAAAATTTGGAGAATTATAAATACATGGAAATTTAACAGCATACTCCTAAACAACCAACAGGTCAAAGAAGTCCAAAGGGTAACTGAAAATATCTTGAGACAAGCAAAAATGAAAACACAAAATACCAAAACTTATGGGATGCAACAAGAGCAGTTCTAAGAGGCAAGTTATAGCTATAAACTCTTACATTTGGAGAAAAGAAAGATCTCAAACAGTCTAGCTTTATACCTGAGAAAGAAAAACAAACTAAGCCCAAAGTTAACAGCAAGGAAGTTATAATAAAGATTAGAGCAGCAATAAATAGGGTAGAGAAAAAAAAATAGAAAAGATCAACAAAACTCAGAATTGGTTCTTTGAAAAGATAAACATAAGTGACAAATCTTTAGCTAGGCTAACCAAGGAAAAAAGAGACAGGATTCAAATAAATAAACTTATAAATGAAAAAGGAAACATTACAACTGGTACCATAAAAATACAAAGGATTATGAGACTACTATAAAGAATTATATACCAACAAATTGGATAACCTAGAAGAAAGGGATAAATTCCTAGACACATACAGCCTACCAAGACTGAATTAAAAAGAAACAAATAATCTAAATAGATCAATATGAGTAAGAATATTGAATCAGTAATCAAAAACTTCCTGTGAAAGAAAAACTCAGAACCAGATGGCTTCCTTGGTGAATTCTACCAAACATTTCAACTAAAAACTAACACTAATCATTCTCAAACTCTTCTAAAAAAAAAATGAAGAGCAATGAACATTTCCAAACTCATATTATGAGGTCAGAATTACCCTGATACCAAAGCCAGCTCAGAACACTACAAGAAAAGAAAATTACGACCAATATCCCTGATGAACATAGATGGAAAATTTCTCAACAAAATGCTAGCAAGCCAAATTCAACAGTACACTAAAAGGGTCATTCACCATGATCAAATGGGATTTATCCCTGGGATGCAAGAATGGTTCAACATATGTAAATCAATAAAGGTCATATACAACATTAACAGAATGAAGGACAAACATTAAATGAACATTTTAATATTAATAGATGCAGAAAAAGCATTTGAAAAGTTCAACATCTTTTTATGATAAAAATTTTAACAAATTAGGTATAGAAAGAATACACCTCAACACAAAAAGGCCATACATGACAAGCCCACAGCTAACATCATACTCAACAATAAAAAGCTGAAAGCTTTTCCTCTAAGACCAGGAATAAAACAAAGATGCCCACTCTTACCACTTCTACTCAACACAGTACTGAAAATCCTAGCCAGGTCATTTAGGCAAGAAAAAGAAATAAAAGGGATCCAAATCAGAAAAGAAGAAGAAAAATTGTCTCTACTTCCGTATCACATGATCTCATATATATTAATAGAAATCCCTAAAGATGCCACAAAAAAAATTAGAGCCAATAAATGAATTCAGTAAAGTTGCAGGATACAAAATCAACATACAAAAATCAGTTGTGTTTCCATACAGTAACAAACTATCTGAAGAAAAATTAAGCAAATAATCTGATTTACAGTAGCATCAAAAAGAATAAAATTCTCAAGAATAAATTTAACCAAGAAAGTGAGGGCTTTGGATAATGAAACCTATAAGACATTGATGAAAGAAATTGCAGAAGACACAAATCAATGGAAAGATGTCTTGTGTTCATGTGTCAGAAAATTAATATTGTTAAAATCTCTGTCCTATCCAAATTAAATTTTAAAATGTCTAGCACTAAGTTGATCCAATAAGAATACCACAGGATCCATTAAACATTACTATAGAACTTCAAACACTTGAACACTTGAATAAATGAAGAGATATACATTTTTATAGCTGGGGTCATTCAGACTTGTTTAAAATGTAAATTCTTCCTAAATTTAACTTTTATTCAATGTCTCTCGACTGAATTCCAGCAAGACACGTTACAGAACATTACTTACAAAATCATAATAACTAAAACATTTCATATTGAAACAAATAAAAAATAGAACCATAGGTCAGAACAAGGGTCACCTATAAATGTTCACACATAAGAGAGGAAATAGTAAAATAGTGCCTACCACATGAATGTGGTCTCTCTCTCAAAATATCTCATTATACTGTAGCTCTTAGGCAACCGCAGCATACAATTTTCTTTTCTTTTCTTACCGTTTCTAGAGTGTTCACCTTTTCACTTAAAGGAAGCAATTTATGGCTACTGTATGGCACGTCCAACTTGCTAGCATCACCACTCTCCTACTTAAGGGCCATTATTAAGTAAAATAAGAGTTGCTTGAACACAACACTGTGAGAGCACGACAGTTGATCTGATAACCGAGACAGCTTCTAAGTGACTAACCGGCAGGCAGGTGGCATCTACAGCATCTATAGAGGTGCTGGACAAAGGGATGGGTCATGTCCCAGGTGGGACTGAGTGGGACTGCATGAGATTTCATCACTCTACTCAGAATGGCATGCAATTTATAATTTATACATTCTTTATTTCTGGAATTTTCCATTGACTATTTTCGGACCTACCTTGACAACTAGTAATTGAAATGATGGAAAACAAAATCGTGGATAAGGGAGAACTACTGTAGTTTATAATAGCATAAAACATCAAATATCTATGAAGAACTCTAGAAGCACAAAACCTTCAGACATAAAAATAGAAATTTTATTAGAAAATATTTTTAAATTAGTAATATACATAAATATATAATGTACTCATGAGATGGAAGACATAATATTGTAAAGATGTCAAATCTCTTCAAATTGGTCCATAGACTCAATGCAATCTCATACGAAATCACAATAAGATTTTGAGAAGCTGTTTTGGAAACACAAAGGTCAAGACACTTTGCAGGAAGAGGAGACGTAGATTTACTCTACCATGTATCAGGAGTTGTTGGGAAGCTGTCACCATTGTGACAGTGTAGTACTGGCACAAGCAGGGGCAATCACGGAACAATGGCAGAGAAGAGAGAGCACAGAAAAGCACCTGCCTATATGGCAACGTGGTTAAGGAAAAGGGTAACACTGCAAATCAGTGGGGAAAAGGATGGTTTAATCAATTAATCGTGTCCTCAGAAAACTTGTTAAGAATCAAAATAGAGCCTTAAAACTGTAGCCCAGGTAGGAAACAATTTGGCCTCATACAAGGAAGGAAATGTGAAAAAAAAAATTTCACTCAGATTACGTCTGAGGAGGTGGGAGGTTTGGGGAGAAGCACAGCAGCCACAGTAGGCACAGGAGAGAAGAAAGGAACACGGAATGCAATCTGAAGAAGATGAGCAGAATGTCCCCACAGTGCTTAATGCCACACAAAACCTAAATAAAGCAAGAACCCATTCTACTAAGTGAAGTTTCACAAGAATGGAAAAACAAGCACCACATGTACACACAATCAAATTGGTTTTAAATGATCAATGCTTAAGTGCACATAAAGTAATAACATTCATTGGGTGTCGGGCAGATGGGAGGAGGGGGAGGGGATGGGTATATACACACAAAATGAGTGTGGTGCGCACTGTCTGGGGGATGGACATGCTTGAAGATCTGACTCGGGTGGGGCAAGGGCAATATACGTAACCTAAACATTTGTACCCCCATAATATGCTGGAATGAAAAAGAAAAAAAACATAAAGAATGTGAAAATGAGATAATAAATTAACAGAATATGAGTCAAAATGGAGATTGCAGAGCTGTAAAAACAAATTACGATACCCCTCAAAAAGAAACACAATCAATTTTTTTTAATCAGAAATTACAGGAAACAAAAACCTCCTAAAAATTAAATAATTGTCATGGAGGAAAAGTTTGAGACAACCATTATGAACATAAGTAAAAACTGAAAAGATGAAAGCACTAGCTAGGCAGCACGTAAGAGCTGTGAAGGCTAAAGTTGTACCAATGTAGGAAGAATCAGGCCTAAAAATTGAAAAAGTAAAAATGTTCACAGATACTGGAGAAGAAACTTCTCCTTGAATAAAGGTAGAATCAAATCTGCCACCTTGAAGATCACAAGAACTACCTTATACCTGGCAGTGCTCATGGAATTTGTCAGTATCTTTCCCCAGCACTTTAATTATAACAATGAGCATGCATCTCTCTTATAAAATCAAAACCGTGATAGATGTGTACCTCAACTTCTAAGCCTTAATAAGGTAAAAGTCACCATACAGTTAAAGGACAAGAAAAAGTATATTTATACTTACTGGAATATTTAGAGAACTCTCTCATATCATGAAAAAAAGGACAAACACCCCCACTGAATAACACTGGCAAAAAATAAACAAATAATTCATAGAAGAGAGAATTTAAATGGCCAATAAACATGAAAAACTATTCAACTTCCCACCTAATCAGGAAAATACAAATTAAATGAGGATGCAACTCTTTGTCCATCAGCTTTGTAAAGTTTGGCTGGATGTGGGGAGATGGCTCATCCGTCTCATTTGCTATTGGAAAAAAAGTACATTGACTCAGCCACTTAGAAAGGCAATTTGGCAGGATCTATAAGCAAGAAAATATTAGCACCCATTGCCTCAATAATTCCACTTATTTAGGTTTTGACACAAGTTAAATATTTGTATACATGCAAAAAAAAAAAAAAAAACCCAAAAAGAAATAGATAATCACTGTTATTATAGCTTGTTGGTAAAA
Organism: Lemur catta; assembly: GCF_020740605.2. NCBI lineage: Eukaryota > Metazoa > Chordata > Mammalia > Primates > Lemuridae > Lemur > Lemur catta. The sequence goes on from NC_059135.1 coordinate 8,380,598, forward strand.
GTGAACGCTTGGAAACAACCTAAATGTCCTTCAGTTGGGAAAGGGTTAAAAAATTTTGGTACATCAATTCTATGGAATGGCATGTCACTGTTAAAAAGAATGAGGTAGGTCTACATGTATTAAGGTGAAAAGATGTCTAAGATTTCCACTATTAAGACAAGTGAAAATGCAGAACGGCATTGCAACATAATCCCGTTTATTACAAGACTGGAACACAAATTTTGTATTTACGAAAACACACTGTATAGAGGTAAATGCACAGAAAAAGATGAGGAAGGCTGAGCTCAGCACTCTTGACCAGACCAGGAAGGGAAGCTACTGGGGGTGGGGGGCAAGTGGTGAACAGGATGTTTTCCTCTATGCACCTCTATGTTGTTTGAAGCTTTATGAACAACCATGTATAATGTGTCTCTTTTGTGTTAAAAATGTTTAAATTAAAAAATTAAGTAGTGTTGTTTCTGAACCCATTACTAGAAAAAAGATAGGATTTCTATACCTTTTCTTTCCAGAGGTATCTGCCATCTGGAAACAGGAAATTAAAGTGAAAATAGAAATATGCAGCCTGCACTAGTCTTTTGCCCTCCTGGCCATTTCTCTTTCTTTGTCTTCTTCTGACCAAGGTCAGTGGAGGAAGAACTTAGACTCCAAGACAAAGTACTTGTTTGACATCACCTATGTGATGGTAGAAGAAGGCAGAGGGACAGGAGAGGATTCAAAGGTCATGAGGAAATAACACATCCCTGCCTCAAAGACTCCCATGTTCGGAGAGCCCTGGCTAGCTGAGCAGCAGCTGCAAACAGGAAGTCATGTGTGTTATGGCAACTTGGACTCACACCAACAACTGTCCTGCTGCAGTTTGAAAAACCCAGTGTTCTCATTCCATGCTCTTTGATTTCCATATATTGCATACCTGTGTCTTTGCAAAGCAGAACTAAACTCAAGTAAAGCTTTAGACAGGAACTGGACTAAAGGCACAAAAGCAGCAATATTGCCAGAGATAAGGGGTGAGATAAAGACTCACCTGGTGCTCAGGTTGCGGCCCCCGCCTGCCATCCTCAGAGCCCGGCCTTCAATCACTCCACTCTGCCTGGCCTGGGTCCAGGGTAACTGCCCGGGCCCTGGGCAGAAAGTCGACCAATAGGCTGATGTACCCAGAGAGGGCTCCGCCCAAATGGGGAAAAGAGAAGTGAAAGTATTTATTCGAGCTCATGACGTGCTGTGGACACTGTGTCTCTCCCCCTTAACTCCAAAGTGTTCTCAGCTTTCCTGAAATGTGGCAGAGGGATGGGCAGAGGCCCTGGGCAAGGCCTGGAGGACCAGGGAAGGAGGACCCCAGGAAGAGCAGGGCCAGCTCCCAGGAGCCCACATGTTTGTGCAAAGGACAGAAAAACCATCCACTCAAACCCAAACTGCACTTAGCTGCTTCTGCCTTCCAGAGGGCAGCACGGTTTACTGGGAGTGTGTGTGTGTGGGGGGGACTCCATGTTTCCTCTGCCCCTTGCTGAGAAGGCTGGGGTGGTGGGGGCAGGTTGCAGGGAAAGCCAGAAATGTCAAATCGCTCTCAGGCCCGAGGGAGAGCCTGCACCGGACCGAGTCAGGTCTGCACATTGGCCCACAGGGCTGGAGAGAGCCGAAACGCACGGCATTAGACACCGGGGAGGATGTGCCGGGGCAGGACGCTGGAGCCAACCTGGTGACAACGGTTAGCATTTTAGGTGCAAGGGTTTAAGGCCTGTTGACTGTGGGGCTGCTTTACAACACTGGGGTGAAGAAGAGACACCTGAGCTTCAGAGAAGTCACTGGAAGCCTGAGAGGGCAAATGCTTCTCATTGGAGGAAGCTGGAGGTTGGACCCAGGTGATCTAGAAAGGAAAGGGCAGGTGACTCTGGCTGGGGGTGACTTCTGCCTCGGAGCTGTGTCTGGGCAGATCGTTCATCCAGATTCGGATCCATCATTCCAGCATCAAAGGTGAAGACAGGGAGGCCGGGGGGAGCTGGGGGCGTTAGAATCCAGGGCCCGAGGTGAGCAGAGGGAGGACAGGGCAGGATTCAGGGGCCCGAGGGGGACAGTGCTCCGGGGATGTTTTCCACACTGGCTCCCACTGAGTCCGACCTCCCCCCGCTGTGGACAAGGTGGCTGCTCAGTCACACTTGGAAATATGGGAGAAGGGGGATTCCACCCTCGCTCCACTTCTGCTCTTCTTTCCCCAAAGGAGCAAGTGAGCACCAGTCTGCTTGGGACAGACTCCAGGACACTGATGAGGACATCTTTTCCAGAGGGCAGGGTCCCTGTGTCCACCAGGTGCTGCACACCCTTAGGTCTCTCTCTGTGTCTCTCCCCCAACCCCCGACTGTGGGCAGAGGAGCCGGTGAGCTGAGCCTCTGTTGGGCACAGCTGTCCTCTGCTGCCACCCTCCCCATGGCACAGCGGCCCCAGCTAGGCCAGGCACGGACCAGACCAGCCTGCTGTGGCGTCCCCTCTCTCTCTTCTCTCTGTCCCCAGGCAGCAGGCAGGCCCAGGCCACAGCTGAGCCAGCACTGACATAAATGTGCCAGCTTTTCCCCGGGTCTGCTTAGGGTCTGCTAAGGCCAGCACCTGCAATTCCAGGCCAGTGGGCAGCGGGCTGGGCGGGGAAATCCACACACGTTGACCTTCTCGGGTGGACACATCCATGCCAGTGCTGCCCCTGGCAGTGGGGGAGGGGACATTCATGCAGATGGGGTCAGAGAAAGCTGAGCACACACCACACTCTGCAAAAGCAATGGCAGTTTATGAAGAATCTGCAGGTCTTTGTGGAGAAAGCAGTTTGTTTGATCCAGACAACAATGTCAGACCCACTGGGATTGGGAAAGGGACAGGATCAAATTAAGAAGCAGGGTGAACTTCTAAAATCCTGCTGGACTGATGGGAAGGAAATAATGCAACTCCTGGGGCATTTTCCGTGGCTGTAAGGAGCAGTGGCAACAGGGAATGTTTCTGCTGTCACAGAAGTAGCTCATGTTACTGGAGTCTGGAAAACTCAACAGCAGGAGAGCAGTCATTGAGGAAGGACCATGGGCAAGGGACCCAGCAAGGTGACGGGCTTTGTAAGGTTCACCAAGAGCAGTTTCAGTTCACACTTCAGAAGTGGGGGTGATTCCCCAAGCTGGGTGGACACTGTGGGGACCAGAGGTGCATCCCCGAGATGACTAAGGCAGTTGGCATCCTGTACAGGAGAGTTCAAGGGCAGGGGGCAGCTGCAGGCACAGGGACAGCACCCACTGGGGTGTGAGGATGGAGAACCTGCTACCCTCCAGTGGGTAGAAAGGGAGAGTGAAGAGCAGGAGCCTGGGACCTTCAGGGGAGCACTGAGTCCTGCTCCAGTGTCTCCTTCTAGGAGCTGCACACCAGTCAGGGCCACACGCCAGGTCTCTCCCTGTCCCCTCCTGTCTCACAGGGGAGACTTCTCTGACTGGGGTCCTTGGGGAATGGGAGAGTCTGCCCCTTGCTGGGACTCCCTGGAGTCATCCTGTCTGCAGGGACCAGGGCCCTGCTGGCTCCTCCCAGCTCAGGAGCACAGGGACAGGGACCCGCATGGGGGTGGAGTGAGGGGTGGTTGGTTGGAGCAGCCAGAGGCCATGTGGATAAACCCAATTCTAGGCATCAGTTTTAGAGATGCCTTTTATGTGACACATCAATGCCACACCCCCACTGTGGCTTTTATCAGAATAAAACTGGTATTTTGATCCCGATCTGTCTCCCTTTTTTGCCTACCTCTCAGTTGGTTTGGAACTCAGGTAAGAAAAAGGGATGCAATTTGGGGGAGCCTCTCACACCCTACAGGGTTCAAGCATATGGGTATATGTCAGTCTCCTCAGGTTCTGTCCTACCTGTGCCCTACATGGGCAGAGGCTGGGGACATAGCCCCTGCAATTGCATAATCATGGTGCAATTATCCCCTGGGCTCAGCGGGCATTGGTGGCAATATTTCAGCATTTGGGGCGTGGGGTGAAGCTGAGCCCAAGCCTTGTCTCCGTCTCCTGGTCCTCTGCTTGGCAGAGCTAAGGTGGTGGAGGCTTTGGACACCTGAGGCTGCAGGTTTGGAGGATGCCAGAGGGATTGTTGAGGGTGCAAATGTGATTATTTCTGTTGGAAGGGAGCGAATCCTTGGAAAAGGCGATGAATGGGAAGAGCTGTCCTGGCAGAGGAGGAAGAGGCTAAAGGGTGGGGGCCTGTGGGAGTGGGGAAGGGAAGGAGCACAGGAAGTCCATCTGGGCAGCTGCTGAAGGTCCAGGGAGCATCCATGAGAAACACCCCCGAGGAAGCCACAGTCCTTGTGCAGCACGAGGAGCAAGGAGGCTGGCCCAGGGCCACATCCCGGTCCCCACCTACAGTCTGCATGATCACCCATAGTCCTTCAGTTTAAGCCCCTGTGTTATGCACAACAGGACAAGGGCAGGTATTGCCTGTACCCTGGCACAGACTCCCACGGCCCAGTGATACCAGCTCAGGTATCTTTCCCATGACCAGCTCAGCCACTGAGGGCGGCCACAGTGTGCACACAAGGCAAGGACGGGCCTGTGACTCCATCTCTCATTTTAGCAGCCCAGTGTCCCTGTCACCGGTGCCCAGTACCGGCTTCCCTCCCCGGCTTGGTTCTGGCCATGTCCACACTGCCCTCTCGTGGCCATGAGCGGTATTACAGTCTCCTTAGCGCTGGGCTCTGACGTCTGTTTGGGGAAATACAACCGGAAATGCTTGTTGTCCTTAGATAGCAGCTGTCCAAATGCGACTTCAAAATCTACCGCTCTTGTTTGGAAGAACTGATGAAGCGTCAGATCATATGCCCTCGCCAGCAGCTGCTGACCCTCCGAGAGCTGGAGATGATCGGCTTCGTTGAAAAGAACGTGTCAAAACTGAGCCTCCTGCTGGGGGAAACTTCAAGGAAGAGGCGGGGCCCGAGGAAGCTCCGGCGCCGCAGGCCCGGGACCGTCGCCGCCCCGGGCGGGCTCCTCCAGGCCCTGTGTCTGGCGGTGGACAAGCAGCTGGAAGAGAGCGAGAAGCTTCTGGCTCAGGTTTGATCCTGCGCCTGCCCATCCCCCATCCGGTGGCTTCCACGGGAGGCCTAGAGCCAGCGAGTGACACCACCCTCCTCACAGCAGCTGCCGCTCAGAAGTCCCCTCTGCAAAACGTTGCTCAGCTCTGCGAGCCAGAAGCCCAGGAGGCCAAGCTTTGTTAAAAGAAATGTGTTATATTTACATTATTTTAAAATGCATATTAGAAGACAAATTATAAGAAAGATGTGTGTTGCTTTTACCATTTTTAAAGGATAATTCAGATTCTGTTTGTTTCTTTGTAAAGAAGGATCTAAGCATGTTCATTCCCATCCTTCCCCTAGTAGGGCCCAATTTTTTTTAAAGAAAGGAACATTAATATAGATAATATAGAAACAAAAGAGACACTATCAGCCTAAATAAGCATGTAATTATAGCATTAAAAAGTGTCCACGTCACTCATGGTAGAAGGCAGCAATTGCTTTCTGGTGTCAGCTTGTTTGATTTAATGCAAAAATATGTTGGAGACTATTTAATGGAGAAGAAAACCTTATTCCCATGTTATAGAGACTGAGAAAAAATTCTAGGTAAAGTGTTGTCTTATAATAAATAATCAGATATGGTCCAATTTGTGGGAAGAGTGCAGACCCCCGATGTTCAAGCGAAACATGTGCTGATGTCCCTGGTGACCCAGTGCAGCGCCCGTCCAAGCATTGCTTGGACATTTTTGCCCATTGTTCTGTTTGTTTGATAATGTTATTGATGTCTCCAATGAAGATTCACATTAATAGAATGTAAAATAAATGGGTCTGCAATTGACATATTTCACAGAATATTAAGGTTTGGTCTCAAGCAAAAATAAATTTCATATTAGTATTTTGTACATGAAGTCCACTTTTTAAAAAAATGTGTTACCTTTTTGTTATAGAACTTTTTAAATATTAATTTTTTTAAGGAAATTTCTCTCATTTTGATTCTAAGTATCTCTCCCAAATGTCTTCAATTTTATTAAAAAGTATTCACATGATTACTTAAAAAAAAAAATGCAAGCAAAAGTTCACTACTGGTCCCTGAGGCCAAATCAATGAGAATGAAGAATGAGGACAAGTGGTTTGAGGAAAAAGAAAAAGAAGTTTATTAATTTGGCAGCAAATGAGGAGACTAGTGAACTAGTGTCTCAAAGATCACTATCCTCACTTTAAGCAGAAACTCGGGGCTTTTTAAGAGGCAGTTTTCAGCAGTGGGACTCAGGCCTGCTTGACCAGTGTCACTTCGGGCTATTGTTGCTTAACTATAATTGGTGTTTTTGGTTTTGGGTCTGGGTTCTTGGGTGATGGTGACCTTATCTCCTGTGACTATGACCTTGTGGTCCTTGTCCTTATGTGGACCATCCTGTTTATAGATGATAAAAAACAAACAGCAAAGAACATTTTTCTTCCCCTTTGATCACTGACCTGGGGGTGGAATTCAAGTTTTAATTCCCAAAAAGTGTGGGGGTTTCAGAAGGACAACTGGTAAAACAGTCCATTGACCTCCCCCGCCCTGTCCCCCGCCCTTTACCTCTGTTGCACAAACACTTTGAAATTTCAAGAAGCACCATTATTTACTTCTAAATGAACTGGAACCAATTTAAGGATTGAGTTCTAAGAAAATTTCTGTATTTGGTAGTTCATGATCATAAACAGGCTTGTCACCTAGACAGAAGTCTCTGCTGAAAACCTCTCCGAGCTGGCTGTATTCCCACACAGCTTCATCCTGCCCAGGAGCCCCCAGGTGGCCCTGCCTTCCCCACCTCCCCGGAGGATAAAGCCCTCAAACCTGCTCATCCTGAGGCCCTGAAGGATAATCCTGAGGTCCTGGATTTTACTCAATGGTGAGTAATTTAAAGCCTTCAAAAATAGCAAACAAGCTTCAAAAATGGATGACATAAAATGACATTTTAAGAGAAGACAGAAGACTTCAAAGAGGTTTGTTTCATGCTGACAACTTTGGCACTGCCCCCAGCCCGCCCCTGCACCGCCCCTCCCTGCCCAGTCTCCCTGGGGGTGGCCTTCACCTTGCATTACCATTAGGGGGCCTCCGGGCCAGAAGGACTTAGAACTGAAGAGCCTTAGCTTCACTTGGAGCCCCAACTGCTTACCTGAAAAAGAGCTGCCTTTTGCAGAGTTCACCATTTTTAATAGTCCAGGAACTGCTGGTGGTACCCTCCTGTGTTCATGAGTGCGTCCCCCAGCACTTGCTGCCATCACTAGGGGAAGAAAGCCAGGCAGCACCAGCTGGACGTGCCCCAGATGGATCTAAGGCTGCAGGGGTCAGACCCGCCCTCGGAAAGGGGGAGGATGTTTCTTCAGGTTGTGTCGGCCTGGAGTCCCCCTGCTGGTCTCGCAGTGTCGGCTGTGCCGGGCTGGCCACCACCAGAACCAGAGGAAGACTGGGCGGCTGGGGATGGACCAGAGAAGGCGGCAGCTGGGACCCTCAACTGCTGGAATGAACAATGAAGCCTTTTACGGAGTCCTTACTCTTATTATTTATGCAAATCCTTCCATGTGTCTGTTACTAATCCTGATGACCTGCACTATCCTGGATCTTAGCACTGCCAGGTGATGCACGTGTGGCAGAGGAGAGGACCTGGTGGCCCGCCCAGATGGCCTCCACCCAGCACATGGACGGAGCCCTTTGGGCTGCGACCTTCTGCTTCTTTCGGCTTGTAAGTGAATGCTTCTGTCGAGTGGAGCGTCCATGGCAGAGACCTCAGTGTTGTTCTACAGAACATAGAAACGGTGGGGGACGACAGTGTAGCTCCCTAAAGATTTAGTAGGTATGAGACAGGAAATGGGTTGTCGTTACAGAAACCCAACCATGAGAAGAGGATTAGTGCAATTGTCCCTGCACAGAGGACTTGGCATCCCAAGTATATCTCTAGCAAGGGCGGATGCACACACGCTGACCATTGTCTGAAGTTGTTACGCAGGGAAAGGATGGAGCCTGCCTTGCCCACAGGAGTGGAAAATGTGGGTGGGAAACAGCTGAGCCAGAACACGGGGGCTTTCCCAGGGCACCTGTGCATGAAAACTCCTGCATAGAGAATGAGGTGGGTTTTCTCAGACTTAACCGTAACAGCTCTGGTCTGGGGAAATCCAAAACAAAGTCTAATGACCTCTCCCCGGGGCCAAGAAGCTCTGAAGCTGGCACAGCAGCCCTGTGCATTTCCCCAGCCTGGTGCACCTGTTTCTCACTGGTACAAATGCTGTGCCCATGAATCAGGTTGGCGTCCTAAAGGGGCCCAGCCCACCGGCACTGGAGGGCCACCTGGGCCTAGGCAGGTCAGGAAGTGTCCCTGGGAACACATCAGGGTGGCCCCAGGGCTAAACCACCTTTGCTCAGCATCCTGGGTTTCACCTAGGGGTGAGGCTCTTGGGTGCAGGTGGGCTGTAGAAGTGCCACGTGGGGCAGTTTTTCATGAGCAGATGCCTTTTGGGGACTCCAAGTACAGTGGCTTTCTGGACAATGTACTGGAGTGGTTGTGCTGGTTCTTAAAACAATGACATTGAAGTTGAAAACTCACCCATCTAATTTGATACTGATCCATTTTCTTGGGGACATAAAGGGAATAAAAGGGAAGGTCCCTGAGATAGATGCCCTTTCTGCAGCTACTAACCAGTTGAGAATGGCCAGGGGACCCAGACGAGTAGCTGACACCCTCCCTTCCAGAGAGAATGGAGAGCTCTCTGCACTAATGGGGAATGTCTCTATGGCCCATGGCACCTCTCCCTGGAATAATTCTAGGGATGTTGAGCCCATTGAATGTGGAGCTGGGCTATGTGAGGGGCTCATATTTGTCCCACAGCTTGGATTCCGGGCTGAACCGTGATGACGATAATGTTATCCTGGGGCTGTGCCTGCAAGAACCAAGTATTGGAAATTGAGTCCTTCCATACTGGGGCAACTGGATTGACCACTTGTCATTCAGACAATGGTACAATGCAGAAACACAGCAGATATTTTTTGTATTTCCTGAATAAGCACAAAGCAAAAACCACCCGCTGGCTCCTGTACAGCACTCCAGGAGACATGCAGTGACACAAGACTTTGCAAAAACTTCTAAGAGAACAGACATGTCCACCAGCCTGCGGAGTGCACCAGCCACAGGCTCAGTCCCATTCTCGGAGACCCAGAAAAGTGGTCATAGATGCCAGAAAGAGGCAGAAGCTGCAGCCACATCATTATATAACCAAGATCTGTACTCCTGGGATCTCTGGGCTGAGGTCCTGCCTCCTCCTTCCCACCCAGACTCAGGCAACTGCGGACAAGCACTCTGGAGAATGGGGGGCAGGGGATGGAAAGTGGTCCTACCCCCCTTCCCATCAGCTCTGGCAGGATGCAATTATAGATGTAAGACAAGTGTCTCAGCAGAGGAATCACCCACCCCCTTCTCTGAACATTCCACATCTAGTTTCTAGCTAGAATATTGGGGGGTGGTTTTACCACTACAAGACTCTAGAATGCACCACCTTTGTATGAGCCAGTGTAGACTCTCTCAGTCCCACACACCATGGGATTCAGGGCAAAACTTGAACGAAGATTTCAGGAGCAAAAAACCCCAGTTTTGACTGGACACAGTGGCTCATGCCTATAATCCCAGCACTTAAGGGAGGCTGAGGCAGGAGGATCACTTTAGGTCAGGAATTCGAAACCAGCCTGAGCAATATAGCAAGACCCTGTTTCTACATAGAATACAAAAAATTAGCCGGGCATGGTAGCACATGCCTGTAGTTCCAGCTACTCAGGAGGCTGAGGCAGAAGGATTGCTTGAGCCCAGGACTTTGAGTTTGCAGTGAGCTATGATGACACCACTACAATCTAACCTGGGTGACAAGAGCACAGCCCTGCTCCAAAAAAAAAAAAAACACCCCAATTTCAATGCCATGTAGGAACAGGTAGTTTCATGTCAGGTGAAAAACTTCAGACCAGAGGATCTGAACAGAAATGTTAGCAGAGGTTGAGTATGTTGGCTTATACCTATAATCCCAGCACCTTGGGAGGCCGAGTTGGGAGGATTGCTTGAGGCCAGTAGTTCAAGACCAGCCTGGGCAACATAGCAAGACCCCATCTCTGCAAAAAAAAAAAAAAAGAAGAAGAAGAAGAAGAAGAAGTGTTAGCAGAAGGTGTAAAGGCACTTGATTAATTACATTGTTCTACAGCACCCTGTGTCCAGACTGCATCTACACTCACTGCACTGGCAGCTAATTGCACACAAGTTTCACTTGAATCAAAACAGGAAGAGCTTTTGTTTCAGCAAGCGATTCACACAGGCTCAAACTGCATGCTCAGTCTTGTCTGAAGTGGGCAAAGCTCAGCCCTCAGCTCAGAGTGATTTCAGTTTGCCCCAGGCACTAGTCACAGACATCAGAACGGTTCATACATATGACTTTGTGCCTTCTGGGGTTTTCCCATCATTGTCAGAAATCCCGGTTGCTCTGGGCTTCTCCCCCTGGCTCTGCCAACCAGAAAGAAGGTGGGCTTTCCATCAGAGTTTTGGGCTCTCACCCCCACAAGACGGTGGCTGCTCTAGGGGCCAGGCAATAATAAACAGGAAGTCAGTCTCTGAGTTTTGACTTCTGGGCAAAGTTGGCCTGCTTTCCTTTACTTTGTAGAGGTTTGAGGAAGTTGTGTTTTGTTTGTTTGTTTGTTTGTTTAATATTGTTCACAGTTTCCAGCTGTTATCTCCAAGGACAGTTGGTTAGGAAATTCCTCCTGAATATTAGAAATAGAGCTCCCTGATCCTCATTCCTAAGCAGCAAAGCAGCTGTGCCTACTCCCACACCCAGCCCCAGTCCTGCGGACACCAGTGGTTCCAGAGGGAGCCCCCCAACACCGGCCCACACTAGGGAAGAGGTGACACTGCACAGTAGCATCAAACAGAAAGGACACCTTTGTTAGGGGATACACAACTCAGAGCTATACATACTTTGTACTTTAGTTCTCAAAGGAGTGGACTTGTGGCAGTAAACAAAGCAAATAATATACTTGGGGATAAGACAGGCATTATTCCAGAATTCGGAGTAAAATATTTACAAATATTTACAGTTGGAGTAAATATTCACAAACCATCTATGCAGATGAGACATGTAAGTTCTTGCCAAGAAGCCTAAGGCTTAAGAGTATTTTCTGTCTCTGTTACAGAAGATTGAGTGACAGTATCAAATGTGGTTTTTGCTTCATTTTAGCAGCAATCTCTTTACAAGGGATTCAGGCTCCAGCCGTCACACTGCCTCCTGCCTGCTCTGACTCCCCTGAGCATTTAGGGAATAAATGGCACCCAGCTGGGTATACATGAGAGTTTGGCCTAATAGGAAACACAGTGGCAGCAAGTTCAGTTCCTGGGTCTGATCTGGGGCCCTGTGAAGCCTCCCAGGGTCTCCTCTCCTTCCCGGCACCAGGGGCTCCGGCAGCTCCCAGGGCACAGGCGCACTCCTCCGGGGTAAGAGCCTCCGGCAGCTCCCAGGGCACAGGCGCACTCCTCTGGGGTAAGAGCCCCGCTGGGCTCCCCAGTATTGCAGCAAACACCCCTCGTGTCTCTGAGTCCAGGTAAACTGGATTGAGCTGATGACGGGCTCAGGCCCTGTCCTTGTTCTCGGCTGACCAGGAGGTGGGATGGACGCCTTCCCTTCTGGAGCCATGACCAACTCAGTCTTTGCCTCTGCAGCACAGGGCAACGGGGTACAGTCACCCTGCTCCAGTAGACTCAAGGAACTCGGCCCCAAGGCTCTGTGGCCCCTCTGACTGGCCTGGAAGGACCCCTTTCCGCCGTTAGACAGTAGCGGTCCACCTCTGCCAGTCCCCCGGTGGGTTCTGTCGCTCAGCCACATTTCCTTTGCCTGTTCAGCCTCTTCTGTCCCCTTTTCGAACAGCACCTGAGTCCTTTGGGTGAACAACCTCTCCCTTTGGATGCAGGAGTAGGGGGACTGTTAAACAAGATACTGGCCCTTGAGCAAGCCAGGCCAGCCTGGCACTCTTTGGGGGAGTTGGACTCTTGAGTGAAGTGTTGTGTGGAGTTAAAAAAAAAACAAAACAGTAAACTAAGCGCAGTGCCTGCGACTTAGCAAGTTATTCAGAATGCTCAACACTTTTTGCTTATCAGGCCCATAAACATACTGTCATCCACATAGTGGACCAATGTAATGTATTGTAGAGTGTCCAGACGGCTATATTGTAAAGACAGCAGAATTCACCTTCTCCTGGGGCAAGACCATACTGTTGTCCGATCCATGCAAATGTGAACTGCTTCTCATCCTACTTCCTGCTGGATATGGTTTTTTTTAGTTTGTCAATATGGTGAATTTTATTGATTAATTTTTGGGTTTTTTTTTTAGACTTTTTTTTATTTCAGCATATTATGGGGGTACAAATGTTTAGGTTACGTATATTTCCCTTGCCCCACTCAAGTCAGAGCTTCAAGTGCGTCCATCCCCCAGACAGTGTGCACTGCACCCATTAGGTGTGCATTGCACCCATCCCCTTCTCCCCCTCCCACCCACCGACACCCGATGAATGTTATTACTATATGTGCACTTAAGTGTTCAATAGTGAATACCAGTTTGATGGTGAGTACATGTGGTGCTTGGTTTTCCATTCTTGGGATACTTCACTTAGTAGAATGGGCTCCAGCTCTATCCAGGATAATATAAGAGGTGCTAGATCACCATTGTTTTTTGTGGCTGAGTAGAACTCCATGGTATACATATACCACATTTTATTAATCCACTCATGTATTGATGGGCACTTGGGTTGATTCCACATCTTTGCAATTGTGAATTGTGCTGCTATAAACATTCTAGTACAGATGGTTTTTTTTTATAGAATGTCTTTTGTTCTTTTGGGTAGATGATCAGTAATGGGATTGCTGGATCAAATGGTAGTTCTACTTGTAGCTCTTTGGGGTATCTCCATATTGCTTTCCACAGAGGTTGTGCTAGTTTGCAGTCCCACCCCTGCTAGATATTTTAAAAATACATTTTCCATACTAATAGCTGCATGTCACTTACCAGAGGCTGTGCTAATCTTCTCTCATAAAATTACCAGTTCTGGCATGACAATCGCAATCGGGGCTACTCCTTGGCTAAGTTTCTGACAGTCATCCGACAGTATGAACCACCTGGCTTTTGCAGAGGCAAACTGCCGAATTAAATGGAGGTGTAACGGAGACAACAGCCCCTGCCTCCTTCAAGTCTTTGCAGGTGGCACTAATCTCTGTCATTCCCCAGGAGTATGATGTTGCTTTTGGCATAACCATTTTCACCACTAGAAACTTCAGTTTCAGGGCCTTCTGCTTGGCCTTTCCTAAGACAGTCATTGGTACGGTATAGGTTAAGGAACTGGGCAAGTGATCTAGACTTTTCACTGAAGTAGCTGATAGCCGTCTTCGCTTCTACTTTTAATCTCTGTTGATAATACATGTGAGGGAGATCCTTGCTGGCTGCCCATCCATGTGGCCTGCAGGAGCCCCACACCCCGCTAGCCATCTCCATAGACACCTACGGGCCAGGCCCCTGGCTGTCTTTCTGCCCTTGCTGCCCCTTACGGAAATTACTTTATCTTGCTCTAACAATTAAATGCTGCCACCTGGCCACTGTTCATCTGGAATTCTGTCATTGCCATTGCTACTAGGGAACCCAGTTCCATAAAATATTCCTACCATGATTCCAAACTGCAGAGGACAGCCGTGGCTGAGCTTCTTAAGGATGCTGGTGCCCTCAGCAGTGCATTCCTTCTCACCTTCAGTTACTGTGTCTGTCCCCTCCCAAGGATGCACTTCCCAGGTGTAAGGACTAGAGCCATTCTAGCATGCCAACTTCTCCATCCTCTGCACCCCTTTGCCCAGAGTCTGCCACGGTAGTTCTGTTCTGCTTTCACTTCATTTTATACTCAGCCTCTGTGTGCCACCCAGGAGCATATTAGTCCTTGCCAAGCTAATTAAATGCTGTGGGAGAGAAAAGTGTCCCATATTGACAATTCTCCCTTATCCAGGTTTATATTTTATGTTCTTGATCCAGGATCTGCCCCAGATACAATCTTCCAGCTCTTGCTGACAGACACTGGCCAGGCCTGCCCTGCGGCTCCGTGGCAGCAGGCACCCTCTCTTCACCTTGCAGCCCCGCCCAGAACTTGCCCAGCTGGGTTATGCTGAGAGGCCTCTGCAGTCTTCACTCAAGCAAAATGGGGGTGGGGGTTGGGGCAGTGGTTGCAGCTCTCTCCTACGACAAGGGGAAAGGGAACTTTTCTGCAAGCTCAGTGGGTTCTAGGGGTATCTGGAGCTCAAGGTTCTCATGTGTCTCTACCTAGATAGCCGCATTCTGAATACTAAGGCCCTGACTTTAGCATAAGAGACCATCCTGAGCTTAGGATTCAGTCTTCTCTGAAGTTCTGCCATTCTTAAGATTAGGGCCTGTGCCAGGCCTTCCTTGCTGTCTGCCTTCCAGTTGCAGGTATGAGTGTCTCTTTGCTTGAGGTTGGTGATTAATAAATAGATCTAAGCCTGTCATTTACTCTTTTCAACACATTAGTGGCACTTAGCAATAGTTAACAAGTAGTTCTCATAGTTACTTCTTCCCCCATTTTAAATGCCAGACAATTGCTAGTGTACCTCTTCACCTAGAGCTCATCCAGTTTGCTACAGGTGAAAGTTTGGGCAAGTGCATGGTTTCAGCACCCCTGGGACTATCAGTATTCCATCCACCACCATTTGGCTAGACAGTGATCCAGCTCTGGAATCCCATCCTTAGAACTCCCCTCTTAGGCCCATTATCCTAGGTTGGGTTGCCCAGAAGCATTTGCCAGAGACGAAATCTCTTAAACAAGTCATTTACTGAGAGTTCCCTCAAGAGAAGGGAGTGCAGGAAGCAGCATCACATGGGAAAAGCTAAGCCAGGATGTGGTCGCAGCTGGAGACTAGCCCCAGCCTTATTCATGGGGAGCACAGAGTAGGATCACACGACATCCTTGCTTCTGCCTTGAGGCAGGGGCCTGGCCCCCAGGCCAGGAGAGCGTAACCTCCAGGTGAAGTGGGCTGCATTTGTCCCCGGGCAGTGCTCTGAGGAGCAGCCAACACTCAAGCAGCTGTGAGAAAAGAGCTGGCCAGAAAAGGAGATTGTGCCAGGACACCAACGGCATGGCAGGGGAGCCAAAAATGCCTTCCCTCTCCCCTTCTCGCTCCCTCGGCTGGGCTAGGAATTAAATTGACATAACACAGATTAACTGGGGAACAAGAAACATTTAATGATGTATGTACATATCAGAGTCCCACAAAATATGAGACTCCAAGCAGAGTCAGATGACTTGACTTTAAAGAATGGAGACTTGGGGCCCCTGGGGGAGGGTGGCAGCAGCAGCTGTGGTCGGGTGAGGGAAGGAAGGGTGTAACAGTGACAGGTGGTCTTGTGGTGTAAGCGTAAGGTCTTGCAGGATGTGAAAGTTGTCTGGAGCAGCCCTTGGGAGAAGAGGTGAGATGTGGTCTGGGCTTGTGTCACCTCCAATCTCCTTCCTTGTGACCTGAGTAATCTTCCCTGGTTGATGAAATCCCCAGGGAGGGAATTCATGACAAACGAGTTCCTTTTGGAGGATCCATCTTTGCGCAGATAAGGGGAGCTAAGAGCAAGCCCCTCCCTGCGTTTGCTGTTCCCCAGATGCTCTCAGGTTTAAGTGATCAGCAGCTTACTTTGGGGCACCATTTCCTGAGCTTCTTCAGCATCCACTGCACAAGTCAACTGTTCTCATTTGTTTCCTGAATAGCAAACACTTCCTTAAAATTCTTCTCAAATTCAGCCTCCAGTCTCAGTCCCATTTGGCCAAAATTGTTGTACTGGAAAAAAATAATAAAGACAAAAATAATGATGCTCATTACTAGGGTCATTCAACACCTTGCAATTGAAATTGATCAGGACTCTTGTCTTTTTAAAAAAAAAATACTATAAATTGATCATTTATAATGGCATGTATTTGGGGGCACAAAGTGATGCTGTGATTTATAAATACTATGTGGAAAAATTAAATCAAACCTAATTGACATATCTATCACCTCAATACTTATCAGTTTTTGTGGTGAGAATATTTGAAATATACTCTCTAAACAATTTTGAAATGTACAATACACACACCAATATTAACTAGGACTCTTGCCTTAAACACCAGTTACGTTACCCAGGTTGAACTTAAAAACTCACGCAGCTAAGAGTAACTTCTGTTTCCTACCAACATGATTATTTCTTATTAACTAGACAGAAAAGTGAAACTATCATCCCAGTTGGGGACTGTCATTTAGTTGGCTTTTGTTGTTTGTTTCAGTGAGAGTTAGAAAAGTAATCTATGTTCTTTATAACAATTCAGATAGTGGAGGTGTATAAGGTAAGACCACTTCCAGAACCTTTGCTTGTGCAAGCTTGTTACAGGAGGAGCGAAACTAAAACTTTCCAGGCACCAGAAAATGAGGGCAACTCAACGGGAAGGAAGTGAAACGAAAGCAGAAAGAGCCACTTACCTTGTATGACGCCCTGTGGTTCTGGAAGATGAGGCGCATGTCCTGCACAAACCCCTCCACCTGGGCATAACCCCGCTTATTCAGCCTTTTCTTGATTTTGTCCAACCACATAGGTTCCTTCAGGGCTCGAGAAGCCTCTCTAATCTGGTGGCAAAAATACCAACAGGAGAGCTACCAGCATCGTTCAGTGTCTAACCTGTGTGGGTTCCCATAAAATCCAGCTGACACACAACACAGTGAAGGTAACAGCAGCTTGCGCTCTTGCCCCACGGGATCAAGATCATTTAACGTTACAAGTCACGGAACGCCACGGCAGCCTGTAATCATGGCTTGCTAGTGTTACTTACATAATAATAATATGGAATCTTGGCAAAAAAGGAGCTCTCAGAACAGCAATAGACTTTCAAGAGGAGGAATTCACATTTCTGCAAAAGAAGGAGGCTATAAATGAAAAGCAACTTGGAGGGAATAAGCCCATGTACATACCCAGGCAGAACGCATGACTCACACCCATCTTCCAGAAGTTTCCTCAACATGTGTGGCTCTTGGAAACAGAAATGTAACGGCTGAGTTATTTTTTCAGCCAACAAGGTGTGGTATTATGTCAGTGTGGTCACAGTGTAGCTTGGAAGAGCCGGCTCTGTTAGGATGCCATGCCCCTGGCCCTGTGCCTGCTTGTGCTTTTCATGCGAGAAGAGAAAGGAGAGGGCTGGGGCTTCACATCTGACTCACCAGCTGCTCCTCGGGCCCCATCTGCCTCTCCAGGATCTCAGGTTCCCGAAGACACTCTTGGCTTCCTGAAAACTCCTTCATCCTGCAGAAGATGCAATTCCACGGCGTCCTGACAGGTTGGGCATGAGGTCAGCAGAGGGCAAGGCCCCTGGAAACAGCCACCGTTCTTGTGGCTGCCACTTTCCTCATTCACGAACGAGTGAGGGGCTCAGTTATGGGGTGCACCTCTCAGAGTGCCCAAGACCCCCACATGAGGTCTCACACTGATGGCTCCCTCCCATCAGTCATGGCAGCAGGCGGGCGGTCCAAGGAAAGTGATGCCAGAGTGGTGGCTCTCCTTTCCCTGCCTGAACTGCTGGGGACACAAGGAGCCCTGCTTGCTGGGGCTGAGTGTTGGAAACTGAGCTTTAACCCCCAGGAACCTAGGGGGGTCTGAAGAGACCGTGGCAAAATGTGGGACCAGGCCATGCTTCCTGTCTTTTCCGACTGAGCACAAAATACAAACAACTGGTGTTTCCTGCTCTTGAACTCCCTTGGGCGGGAGTCTCTGATGCAAAAGTTGGAGGAAAGGGCAGTAACAATATGCAGGCAAAGGAGCAGGTCCTGTCACCAGCCTCAGCATCCCACAGGAGGCGGCCCCGGCAGCACAAACTACATTAACTTCCTGCTGCCAGTACTGTCACACAGCTCTCTGGATCACACTGCTGGGCCCCAGGACCTAAGCAGCCTGCTCCTTCCCCATTTAGACATAAGCAGGTGCTCTTTGGGGGTGAGGGAAGGGGGCACATGGCCAGAGGAATGGTCATAGAAGGAGGGAAGAGAGAGGGAACTGCATGTCACTCACGCCTCAGTTTCCACAGGCGGGATGTGACAGTCCTCATGGAAGACTCTGGAACAAGTGTCACAGCAGAACAGAAACCCTCCATCCCGGCACACCTCGCATTCATCCAGGTTTCCCAACTAGAAGGTGAAACAACATCCATGTCACTGGGATCAGTGAGCCCCTGGAAGGCCACCACTGCGGGAATCTAGAACACGTTGCCTTTGCATGAACCTGCACGCACACTTATGTGCTTCTCCCTGGGATGTTAAGAAACAGCATGGAGTGCAGATTTCAGAACAAGCCATCCTAGGCTGCAGTGATGTTCAGGAGGAAGGGGCTGGATGTCAGGACAGAAAAGTTTTTCTTATAAAACCAGAGTCTAATACAAAAAGATAAGCAAAAAAAACAAGGTGATAATTTTTATAGGAATCTGAATAATTTTGTTATCTTACAGATAAAACAAGATCCTAAAAAAAGTGTTAAATCAATTTGCCTATGCCACAATGATGAAGTTGACTCTTAGAAGGGAGACAAATAGAGTATTAAATACCATGGAATAAACCGAGCTATCACTGTATCCCACATCCTCAGCCATAAGTTCCCCATGAGCTGAAGAAAAGGGCAGAGCAGGGATTCCTGGACTGTGGGTTCTGTGCCTGTAGGGGTCTGGGCCCGTCTCTGGGGTGGACGTACCATGGGTACAGATGACCAGGTGGGGGCCAGGGAGCACAGAGCTCTTTGGCTCTGGGAGCCTTGAGCAAAGATCCCCCCTGCCTTAGCTAACTTGGCATGTAAGGTGTGGAGGTGCCAAATCTAATGGCCAAAGAGTGTGGTAACAGCAACCACCCAGGGCTGAAGACCAAGGTTCTACCCTCATTTTCTGGGCCCATAAAATAGCTGGTGCTTTGTTCTATAAAAAGAATGAGGAGGGACCCCTCAAATCAACTGATACTAGACTTCTCACCAGTATCAATATGTGGGGCCACATTTAATTTCATTTGGAGAAGTTAATTTTTTTTGTTTGTTTTTTGAGACAGTGTCTTGCTCTGTCACCCAGGCTAGAGTGCAGTAGCATCATCATAGCTCACTGCAACCTCCAACTCCTGGGCTCAAGCGATCTTCCTGCCTCAGCCTCCCAAGTAGCTGGGACTATAGGTGTGCACCACCACACTCAGCTAATTTTTCTATTTTTTTGTAGAGTCAGGGTCTTGCTCTTTCTCATGTTAGACATTAAAATCTCACCGTATTTGTACCTAAGTGTTGTGGAGCAAATCCTATTTGTTTAAAACCAGCAGAATTTTTTTCTTTTTTTTTCTTTTAGTAGATTTGGGGTACCAGTTGAATTCCATTACATGTATATATTATATAATAGTGGAGTCTAGGCTTTTGGTGTACCCATCACCCAAGTAGTGCACATTGTACTCACAGGTAATTTTTCATCCCTCCTCCCCTTTGGGTCTCCAGTGTCCAATATATCACTCTGTGTGTCTTTATGTAGCCATGGTTTAGCTCCCACATACAAGGGAGAGCACATAGCATTTATTTTTCTATTCCTGAGTTAATTCACTTGGGATAATGGCCTCCAGTTCTATCTAAGTTGCTGCAAAAGACATTATTACATTGTTTTTATCACTGAGTAGTACTCCATGGTTAATATAATATCACATTTTTTAATCCATTGGTAGGTTGATGGGCACTTAGGCTGCTCTCATATGTTTGTGATTGTCTTTGATTTCTGTTTATGTGGAATGTCTCAGGTAACAAAATCAATGTACAGAAATCAGTAGCATTCCTATATGCCAACAACAGTAAAACTGAGAACCAAATCAGAGACTCAATACCCTTCACAATAGCAACAAAGAAAGTAAAATACCTAGGAATATATTTAAGTAAGGAGGTGAAAGACCTCTACAGGGAGAACTATGAAACACTGAGGAAGAAAATAGCAGAGGATGTAAACAGCTTGAAAACTATACCATGCTCATGGGTCAGCAGAATCAACATAGTTAAGAGTCTCCACTACCCAAAGTGATCTACAGATTCAATGCTGTCCCTATTAAAATACCAACATCATTTTTCACAGATCTAAAAAAAATAATTCTACACTTCCTATGGAATCAGAGAAGACCCCATATAGCAAAAGCAATCTTAAGGAAAAAGAACGAATTGGGAGGCATCAATTTACCACACTTCAAGCTATAGTACAAGGCTATTGTAACTAAAACAGCACATAGACCAATGGAACACAAGTGAGAACCCAGATATAAAACCATCCTCATGTAGGCATCTAATCTTTGACAAAGCAGACAGAAATATACTCTGGGGAAAAGAATCCTTATTCAGTAAATGGTGCTGGGAAAATTGGATAAGTCACATGTAGAATACTGAAACAGGATCTGCACCTTTCACCTCTCACAGAAATCAACTCACAATGTATAACAGACTTAAAACTAAGGCATGAAACTATAAGAATTCTAGAAGAAAATGTTGGAAAAACTTTTATAGACATTGGCCTAGGCAAAGAATTTATGAGGAAGACCTCCAAACACGTATTTTCATGATGATAAATATTGACCTTTTGTTTCCATGTTTAAGACATGGCTAGACATTTCTTATAGGGTTGGTCTAGTGATGACAAATTCTCTCAGCATTTCCTTGCATCTCTCAGCATTTCCTTGCATGAGAAAGACCTTATATCTCCTTCATTTATTAAGCTTATTGTGGCAAAATATAAAATTCTTGGCTGACATTTTTTTTTCTTTCAGCACTTTGAAAATACCATCCTATTTTCTTCTGGTCTGTAAGGATTCTGCTGAGAAGTCTTCTGTTTGTCTGATGGGGTTTCCTTTATAGGTAAATACATGCTTTTCTCTTGCTAACTTTAAAATTATTTTTTTCTCTTCAACTCTAGTCATTCTGATTCTAGTATGCCATAGTGAAGTCCTTTCTGCAATATAGTTGCCTGGGAATCATTGGGCCTCCTGTATCTGAATGTCTATCTTGCTAGTCCTGCAAAGTTTTCATTGATTATTTCCTTAAATAGTTTTTCTAAACTTTTTGATTGATCTTCCCCTTTGGGAATACTGATAATTCATGAGTTCAGTCACTTCATGTAGTCCCAGATGTCTTTGCTCATTTTTTTTTATTCTTTTTTCCTTATTTGTGTCTGACTGGATTATTTCAAAAGACCTGTCTTCAAGTTTTGAGATTCTTTCTTCTGCTTGATCTAATCTATTCTTGAAGCTTTCAAATGAATTTTATATTTTCTTCAATGAGTTTTTCAGCTCTAGAATTTGTTTTCTGTTTTGTTTTGTTTTTAAAGATATCTATCTCCCTGGTAAACTTCTCATTCAAATTGCAAATTGATTTTCTGATTTCTTTGTACAGGTTTTCAGATTTCTCTTGCACCTCATTGAGCTTCTTTAGAATCAATATTTGGAATTATTTACCTGGATTACAAGGAATGCTTTTTGATTGAGATCCATTGTTGGACAAATGTTGTGGTCCTTTGGTCATGTCATATTTCCTTGCCTTTTCATGTTTCCTATGTCCTTCTGCTGATATCTGCACATCTGATGTAGCAGTCACTTGTTCCAATTTTTTGAAATTGCTTTCAAAGAATTTTTTTTCATGAAGATGTATATATATTGTTGATTGAGAAGGATACTTTGACTTTGATTTTGGATGCCTGCAGTACTGTGATCTTTGTATGATTTCTTAGGCATAGGCAATACACAGGGTTAGTGGTATCTTTGATTTCCATTGTGACTTGGGGTACAGTTATTAGTTGTAGCTGTGGTAAAGTTTTACTGGTGACTTGCACAGCAGCTGAGCCAGTCTTTGGATCCCAGTGGTGACAGTAGTAGGATGAATATGCCTGATTTTAGGCCCCAGAGTAGCTTACACTGGCAGCAGTATTAGTGTGTGCTGGGGTGCCAATTCTTGGGCCTTCAGGTGGCTTTCTCAGAAACTAGTAGTTGTAGTGGAGGGCTGGATGTGTGGGAAGGTTTTCATGCTTCTTAGCAACTGATGTTATGTGGGAGGTGGCAGGAAACTGTGGGGAGTACATTTCACTTGAGACTCAGACTCACAGCATCCTGTTGCAGGATGGTGGGTATTGTGATTTAAATCTTGTTGGGGTATTGCTTTGGAGGTACAGTGTGTGTAAAATATTTGACTCTCTCTTCTGAGTATCATGTATCAATATTACTACATGATAGCCTATGTGAGTGCTGCCCCCTGCAGTTGTGCAAAAAGTTGACCCTGCCTAAAATTTCCATCTCACTGCAATGAAAAGAATCAAAGTATGGTTCCATTTAGAGAAGAGGATCATTCATGATTTGGGCAGACTTCAAACCAGGAAGCCACATGGCAAGCAGAGAAAGGATGGGGCCCATGGGATCAGAAGGTTTGCACATTATCGAGCATCAGCCAAACCATTAGAGTAAAAATGCCCCATGGTTTGCTAAGTGGTGATGGTTTTAGTCCTAACCATCTCAGAACCCTGATGGCTCCCTCGAGACTGGCCACAGGGGCTTCATAAAGGATCCATGTGGCTCTGCGTGCATTTCTCTGCAGGACTAATGACAGGGCCCACACCTTGAACTCACCAGCGTGACCTGTCCTCTTCCTTCTGGCTGATGCTTAAATCTTGAGTCTGCACCTCAGAGTGGATCTTTGGGATTTTCCTTACCATCCCCACTGCCTTCTTGAAAATGCTGCTGTCCTGTCGCATTTGCTCCAGCCCCTGGTCAGCAGGCCAGCCCTGCCCATTACCACTTCACGCTCCATCTCTAGAGACCATAGTGGTCTAGGGCTCAGCCTCCAATACTCATTGTCCCGGGGAAATGAGGAAATGGGAAGGTTTCCATGGAAAAAATGGAAAGGATGCTTTCCACTGAGACACTCACCCAGACCCATCCTCCTGGCTTAGGTGATGCACCTGCTATGCTTTGCTCATCACACACAGTGACATGCTCCAGCTGAGAGTGAGCATGCTTCAAGGAGAAGCAGAAATTACACAGATCATGTGCCTGGGGAAAGGCCTGGACTATTCTGGGCTCATAGTTGGGAATTTATACTTACATAAGGGTCACCTAAGTTACTGTGAGACTGCAGTATACTCTGCTGAAAAGAAAAAAAAATTGAGTGACAATACTGAATGTGATGTTTGCATCTATCACTTATTTAAACAGTCATCTTTTGAGAGATTCAAAAAATAATTGTTAAAAAAAGAGACCATTAGGCTGGGGTGACTGCAGCACTTTAAGTTCCTATGTAAGCAAACCAAAGCCCAGTGTAAACAGTAAAATGAAACTAGAGTCTTTGCCAGTCAGAAACTGCCAGCTAACCTCTAATTAGGGTCTTTCTGCTCTCACCAATCAAATATATTTTCTTTGTTCACTCCCATGTCAGCCTCACTGTCTAGGCCGCTGTAGCAGAGCTCTCTAAATCTCTAGACCTCTTCTGGTCTGAGTGCTGCCTGATTCATGAATTTCACTTTGCTCAAATAAATTCTGTTTATTTGTCTAAAGTTTTTTTTTTTTTTAACACAGTCTACCCTATCTCATATGTAATTTTATAGACCTGTATATCTACTAAGAGAATAAAAATTTCCAAAGTACCACTGTTTGTCCCAGTGAAAGTTCCATTCCTGGGCTCTCAGACCCAAAGTGGGCCTTTGGGAAGCTGTGCAGGGAGTCCGGCCCTGGTTTCCACAGGCCGAGTTGGAGAAACTCTATTTGTTCTCTTACCCTGAGGGGCCCTCAGGCAACTCTCTTCACCTTGGCTGCCCAGGATTTGTCATCCCACCCAGAGGGGCTGCAATGGGAATCAGGTTGAGGACTCAACCCCTAGTGACCACAGAGCCCAGAGTCCTGGAGGCATGCAAGTGTCCCAAAGAAGAACTCCACTGCTTTCTGCAGCTCTGCTAGGGACACAGCCCTGAAGATAAAATGCTTCCAAGGTGCCCAGTGCTGCAGCTCTTCTTCCTGAAGGTCTCCTCCTCTCCCCTCTATTGAAATCCCAAGAAAATATCAGGCTGATGACTTTTCAGAGGTAGCCCACTAGATTTATTTATTTTGCTTTTGAATATCCAATAGCATGGCTTGGCATCCTTCCCTTCTGTGATGCAGAAGCCTCAGCTTTTACGTCTAGCCCAGGGCAGATAGGCCAAAAACAAGTGTGATCCAAGGCATAATCACCTGAGAGGTGATCTTGTCACTGCCCGCCTCTCTGACTGGCCTAGAATCTCCACCCCACCTCATTAGTTATTCATTCGTGTTTACAACAAAATTGAAACAATCCTGGAGTTCAATCTTCTCTAACGGCCATTTAGGCATTTAGTATGTGCTTAATAATTATACAGTATGTTGAATGGGTGAATAAATGAATATTGTTTCACTTACAAATTACTGGAGTTGCTTAAGCAAATATTAGCATATAATAAGTGATGGTTCTGGGTGTATATATCAGATTATTTTAAAGCACCTCAGCTATCACCAGAAGGTTTAAGTGGCCCCTCATTATGAGCCAATAAGCTGTCATGTGGTGCTGATAGTGACAATGAAGTTTCTAGAAGGCAAGTGGCTCTGAAAGCAAGAGAAATTCTGAGAAGGGCAGAGGATCCATGGAGATAGGAATGGATCCTGGGATCTGCCACTTTGGGGATCTTCTGTTCTTGTGAGGAGACACAAAATACAGAGGCAACTGCAGCTTGTTGCTGCAAAGTGCTGCACCCATAAATAAAGGTAGATTCTGTTGCTGGAAGTTTCCAGCTGGGGTACTCTTGACACCTGGGGAAAGGTAGAGATGCTGGTGTTTAGTGTACTCACTGAATAGGTTGAATAATGATTTCCCTTCAGGAAACCCAGTGGATGAGAGTTCAAATCAGCCAGAACATCAGATAATTTAAAGGCCTGGATCGCAAATTCCAGTGGAATATAAATTCCAGTGGCTAGTTATGTGTGATCTGTTTTAGAAGCCTATGAATGTCTTGGATGGATATTTCTACCTGAAGTGTATAAGGATGACACTTTCCCCCTCCCTTCCTTCTTCAGGCTCTCATGCATACCCGGTCTTGAAAAAAAATCACCTTGTCCTGAATCTGTACTGCGCTTAACCTATTTGTTTACTGCCTTCTTCAATAGAGAGAAAAATCACTTTCACAGATAAAAGGTGGTCTGCACAGCCCCTCTGGTGGAGCCCAGGAGGTCAGTCCTTCCTATAAAATACTTCTACCTCCCAAGACCTTCCTCCCCAATGGCACCATCCCCATGAAGGGAAAATAATTTCCCCCTGAGTGTGACTGCATGTACATTTTATGGAAAGGTAGAAGAAAATGTGAAAGACCATAAAAGATATGTTGGTTTTGTTGCCTATTTCATGAAATGATATATAGTTTCATATATGTACCAAATGACTGAGTAAACTTTTGTTTCCTCAGACTTCATTAAAGTTAGAAAATAGTGAAATCAATGAAAAAATCTGGGTTTGAGTTGAAAATGATCCTCCCACCTTATTATGGAATATTTTTATGTATTCCATGATTGTTTTTGCTCTTCTGACTCTGGCACCCTTAAAACATCTGCATCTGTTGCTACAACACATCTGGGGGTCTACTTTGATGGCTCCTTATCATCTCCACCTCAACTGGTTTAATATTCAAAGGAGATCTAGCCTTATATACAACATAGTGTTCAAAGTAGCAACTCTGAAGGAACTGGAGAAGATGGAAGCTTAGTTATAATCACCCAATTGAGAGCCCATAAAATAAGATTCTGTACATGTAAAATCAGTTATGTGACAGCAACCTGTAGAAAGTTATGTAATAATTACCTTTTTTCTCCTCCCGTATGTTCGTGGAGGATTAGGTAGAAATCCATTCTGAAAGAAAAAAAGATCCAGGTCAGGCTTTGTTTCTGTTTTATGATTCTGGCATTTCCCACCACCTCCCAAATATTTCTACCTGGATGTTCCACCCAAACAGCTCAAACAGCTCAAACCCATGGTGTCTAACTGAGAAACCATCTCCCTCTCCTTACCTATATTCCTGCACTTTTTCTAGATTTTTATCAATGGAGGCTGGTAAATCATCTTTAGAACCATTTCCCCTTCTCTTGTGCTTCTTTCCTAAGTCCTAAAAGGTCTTTCCTCACACTCTCTCATACACCTATCACCTCTTTTCCATTTCTACCAGTGACACTCTGGTTGGAGTCCCTACACAAGGGCTATCCAGTCAACACACAGTTATTGCACACCTATTGGGTGTCAGCCACTCTGATCAATCTTGGGCACACAAAGATGGACAAACCTAGAGGGGTCTAGAGAGAAAAAGAGAACTGTTGGAAGGATAAATATAAGGCAGTGTAATAGGGTCTTAGTATCAGGCTTAGGGAGTCCAGGGGAGAGATGACCAGGGGCCAGGTCAGTTGGTGAATATTCAGGGAGGGGTAACATTTGAGTTGATCATTGTAGATTGAGTATAGGTTTGTTAGGTGCAGAGACAGCAAAGTCATTCCAAAGCCCCATGGCTGTCTAAAATACTGTTTTAAATGCCATTTCCAGCCTCAGAAGATTTCACTGATCCCCTATTGTCTAGATTATGAGTCTGAACTTCTCAGCCTGGCATTAGAGCTCTCTATGAACAACACTAATTGATGGATTATGCCTAATTGCACACAATCTGTCTACCTAAATCCACAGAGCTACTTCTGCCATGGTTCTGGTTTCCATGCCATTCTTTCTCTGGAGTCTCTTCTTCCACTTGTTTGACTATTGATTTTCTAAGAACTTTCTTTCAGTGGACAAATTATCTGCATACACCCTAGTCAGGCTGACCTTTCCCTCCTCGAAGCTCCTGCATCTATCCTGACTGAGCACGTTTTACCCCACTGATGTGCTGCATTGTGCTGTGGTTATGAATCCTCTTTCTCACCTGAGTGAGAGGATACACTCACTGGCATCAGAGCGTTACTTATAACACAACAAATATTTGGTGAATAAAAAGTGACCTTATTATTAGAGTGCAACAAGGAAGGACACGTCTCGTCTCCACCCTTTGTCGCTGGAATACCTCTATCAGCCTTCGTAGGGGCAACCCGCCACAGCGCACACTCAGCCTCCAAGATTTTGCTCTTTCATGGCCGCCTTTGATTTCAAATTCCCTGGGGGTCAACCAGTTTCCATCTTCAGTTTGTATACACTTCACCCCGATTCCTGTAAGACCAGGGTAAGTTGATCCTGAGCCCTCTTTATCCCCAGAGCTCAGAATGTAGCCCCCTCCACCACCACATGGGTCCTAGAGCCACTCAAATTGTGACCAAGATCAATGGCAAAAGAGTCTGGCCTCCCCTCTCAGACTTCAGGGGCCCCAAACCCAGCCTGAAAGTCCCCTCAAGGGCGATTTCCTGGTGCAGGTACACATTTCTTTGACCTTCATACATGCAGAAAGTGATAATTATCATTAAGAGCAATCTTTCAAAAGTATTTCAAAATTACCCATAAGAGGAAAAGCAAGTGATTATGAAGGAGGAGAGAGTTTCAATTTGCTGTTGAATTCTGGGGGTGGAGGCCAGGCCAGAGTCTCCTGATGGCTCGGGGGCAATGTGGAGGCAGAATCCTCAAGTTTTGGGCTGAGGTCTCAGATGGGTGGTGCTCTGTGACTCAGGGAGTCACCACAGCAACATCTACACCCTCTAATGCAACATTTTTTCATCCAGTTGAATGGCATTATTGAGCAGATATTTTCCCATCCCTGTAATCGTGGGTATTCAATATTAAAAACAATTGTGAAATGTTATCCAGCAGTTATTCACAGGCTCAACACCATTAATCACTGGCGAAATGCAAGGCAAAACCACCATGAGATACCACCTCACACCCACCGGATGGCCATAATAAAAAAGACGGACAATAACAAGTGTTGTGAGTACGTAGAGAAACTGGAGCCTTTATAACACATTGCTGATGGGAATATAAAATAGTGCAGCTTCTGTGGAAAATGGTTTGGTGGTTCCTCAATAAGTTAAACACAGAATTGCCATATGACCCAGCAATTCCACACCTGGGTATAGACCCAAAATAATTGAAAACATATATTCACACAAAACTTGTACATGAATGTTCAAAACAGCATTATTTGCAATAGCCAAAGAGTGGAAATAACTCAAACTGATGAATGGGTAAGCAAAATGTGGTGCAGCCATACCATGGTATATTATATTATTTGTGAATAAAAAGGATGAAGTCCTAATACATGCTGCTACATGGATGAACTTTGAAAACATCATGGGAAGTGAAAGGAGCCAGTCACGAAAGGGCACATATTATAAGATTTCATTTATATAAAATGCCTAGAATGTGCAAATTTATAGAGCAGAAAATAGATCAGTGATTGTTTAGGGATGGGTGGTGGGGTGAGAGGGGGATGGGCATTGACTGCTAATGGCATGAGGTTTCCATTAGTGAGGGATAAAAATCTTCTAAAATTAGATTGTAATGATGGTTGTACAATTCTAGGCATATACAAAGAAAATCCCCATGAACGTGTACACTCAAAGTGGTAAATTGTATGATATGTGAATTTTAGTAAAGCTGTTTAAAAAATAGTCACAATGCAAACATTTATATTAATTGAAGAGCCATATTAAGAGAGGGACAAGATGAAGTTTATCATAATAGACATTTTTTGCAAAGTTTTAGAATTTACAGTCACAAAATGTTTTATGTTAATATGTAAATTATTTTTAACAGCTACACCATGAGACAGGTTTTTAATTATTGTTACCTTTTCCAGATAAGAAATTTCAGACTCAGAAAGGGCCCCTTCTCTACTCATAAAACAACAGTCACTGTTGGCATAGCTGAGGATGGAACTCAGGTTTCCTAATTCTAAATTCTGTGATCTTCTCACTATGCCAAGCGCCCTGCCTTGGTGACAATGATCCAGAAGGGAGAGAGGTTATAAAGGTAAAGGCTGAGGGCCTGGTCCCTTTTATGTTTGATTCAATGTAAAATGTACGATTCTTTCCATCTGTGAATGGAAGTTCCTGCACTTCTCTTCGGTTCTTTGGTCACTCCCAAGGACACTGCCATGTGGGAGTAAGCGTCTAACATGTGTGATTTCTTAAAGTGTGAAAATGTCATCTTATAGAGTCCTTTCTCCTTCTCTCCAGCCAAACTGGGACCCAAAGTCCTTGAATGACATGTGATTCACATAAGTAATTCTATCAGTTCTTGTGATATTCTTAGATAGGAGTTACAAATTAAAGACCATGAAACACACCTTGTATCAATTTCTTCTTGTATAAAATACCCTTTGCCTCACCACAGGTCACAGTAAGTAAAGGAGCCTGAAAATCCACAGTTTCATTTCCGTGCATTCTTGAGGCTGAAAGAGAGGATTTCTTCATTCTGTCTCACTTTGCAAATGCACAAGCCCCCTCCTCCCTTATTGAGGTCATTCCTATGAAGACACAGGAGTCCTTAGGAAACTCTATTCCACAAAGCTCTAGAGTTCCAAAATCTTTCTTCCAAGTGGCATTTTTGATGTGTAACTACAGAACGTCTACCCCAATTTCACCCTTCAAATTTTACACAGAATAGAATGCTTTAGCAGAGCAATTAGGCTTTAATAAAACTGTTTTAACTCCCAATCTAGTAAGCCCCACTTATTCTTAAATGACAATGACACATACAGCTGCTGTCGCTGTTCTGATGGGAGCTCTCCAACTACGCTGCTTTGCTGCAGTTAGGTAGCCAGAGACTGTCCTCGCATCTCCACATTTGAGCACTGACTGGGCGAGCAGGGGAGCCGGGAGAGGGTGACGATAGGGTAACCTAGTGGACGTGGTGTCTGCCTTCTATTTTTGTCTCTGCTTTGCTTCATTTCTCCCTCGTGTCTGCTTTCTCTGCAGCTGAGAGGGGAGCTCAGGGAGTTCTAGAATAATCTGAAGATTATACGGTGGGGGAGCAAGGGTTGGAGACCTGATTTCACAGAAGTAGTAATGACTGGTCTTCAAAGGAGCTCCAGGAGGATGAGCAGCTAATCCTGCCCTTCCAGCCAAAGTTGTAGAGGCCATGATGGGGAGGGGAACTGTCCTTTGTCCTGAGACTGACTTTGAGAAGAGTAGACTGCTAGGACTAGGATGGACTGAGAAGGATGGTTGGCCTAATTCACCCTCTTGCTTTCCAGATGAGGAGACTGAGGCAAAAGAGGTCAAGTGATAGGCCCAAGCCTACACAGTCAAAGGAAGAAAAAGCCTTAGGACACAGCTCTCTGACCGCAGCTCCGGTTCACTTGGTATGCAACCTGCGGTTTTCTGGGTGGCAAGAGGGAGGTCAACTAAATAACTTATAGGTTGTACCCTTTGTATAGCAATGATCTGCTTCCAGCCTTGAAGCTTATCCATTCAGTGGAGGCAGCACTGCATCAGCCCCTGGACCCCTGGGGTCTCGTTGTAGATGCATCACCAAGTTACTTGTTTCTCTCCCTGACACCTTTTGGAAAATGACTAAATTGAGTATATTTCTCAGCAATTAGTACAGCTACATAAAGCAATTAGGAAGTAAGTTTATTACTAAAAATACAGAGTAAGGCACAGGAAATTAGATGTTTGGTTATTGAAAGTGTATCCCTTTTTTCTTCTTTGCTGGCATATTAGGCCAGCAAAGTAAAAAGAATCTTTACTCCAAGAATTCTTTACCTTTTGATCGGACTCTATTCTGTGGGGTTCTGTTATTCTGAGTGAAGAGAGTCCTAGGTCTCCCTCTCCTTCTCCCTGGGAAAATTAAAAATATAATCATAGTCACGGATGAGCAGTTACACTGAATATATTAGAGCTTTTCAAAAATTGCATTTAAATGTAACTTTCCAAAAGCCTATCTAATGCACACAAAAAGATTTAAATCCTAGCCTTTAAGCTACCAAGAATTAGATGGCTAATCTTAGGTTCACCTTATATTTCTTTTTTATATCCCACATTAGCAAAAAAAAACTAATAGAAATTTGCATTTTACTTATATCTCAAGCAACAACAATATAGGCCAAACACTTATACATCTACTAATTTATTTAATCATTGCAATAAATACATGAGATCAAGAAGATGACTACTCTCATTACAGAAACTAAAATATTCAGAGAAAAATGAGACAAATCCACAAAATTAAATGAAGCCATTTTAGGAATTTTTTTTTAAGTGAAGAGGTAGAAATAAATGATAATTCTGTGAGTTAAAGGAAATGTTATTAGGTGCTCCACAGGTGAGATATATGCCACACATATCACCTTGAGGGAGGACATTTGTACATTTGTGCTGAACATGATAGTAAATGTGACCAAGAGCTGTGTCCATGTGCGTCTGGACAGAGATATTAGGTCCTAAGAAATGAACCAGAGGAAGGCTAACCAAGCGGAGTGGTAGAATTGAGTCTTCCAAAACATCCATTTCAAATAGTAATGAAGGATTGACTTGGTAGATGCAACAGCAGAGAATGTTCTTCCGTTTGCAAGTTAATTGGCTGTGGGTGGGCATGTCAAAGTTTACTATCATTCAAATGCGTTTTGTTTTCTAAGGCAGGAAAACAAACTTTTCTGTCCTTCTGGTGTTTAATGTCCACCATCCAAAGGCCACCATCTGGTTAGGGTCGTGTAGACCCCATGAGGAAACATTTTCCAGGCTACTCAGTCCTAAATGCTATAAACTTTAAGCATATATACAAGCATATTAGGCCAGCGAAGTAAAAAGAATCTTTACTTCAATTAAACTGACAGTGGACCTCTTGCTTTGTAACATAACTCCATTTCCTCATCTTTAGACTTGACAAATAAAAATAAAATCTTAAGTCCCCCAACTGACTAAACAGACCCCCTCTCAGCCAAAAGGATGCCAGAGAAACCTTAAAAACTGAGTTTCCAGCCATGATGGGATCAGAGGTCAGTCACACCTTGTCATACCCCCTTCCCTCGCTAACCACCACTAGGCTTTCTCTCCTGAGGGTTAAACAGAAACCAGCCCTTTGGAAAGACTTGCTCCATAGCCAATTTCAACTGACCTCATGTCTGCTCCTCCTTTTGCAGTTTCAACAAAACAAGGGACTAGCATTCCTTCCTGATAACAAACCACTGACCACAGAGTGGCTCTGGCCAGTCTATACAAACTGTGCACAGAGGGCCCCCTGTCCTCTGCGTCACCACCTTTTCATGTGCAGGGCCTCATTGTCATATATTTAAATGTTAAGTGTCCATCCCAAAGTGAACATGGGACACATGTTGCATACATGTTAGCCTACTGTGCACGTGTGCACCACCTCTTTGTAAATGTTCATAGCTCCTACTATGACCTATTGAATACATATACTTAGCGAACCCCTTCAGCATAAATTCCTGTCTCATCCTCCCCTCCCTTAAAGTGCCTGTTTCTAGTCTTTGCCAGATGCTCTGCTTCCGTCCGAATGGACAGCCTGCAGGCTGCAACCTTTTATGAAAAATAAAGTTCTTCTTTCTAAATTTATAAGCTTTGTGATTCTTCAGTTGACATACTAAACAGTTGCTAATAGAGTTTTCATTTATTTAAGACCAAAATTGACCCATAGGAATATTGATCATTGATAATTAGAGAGATCTTATCCCAAGATCAAACAAGTTTCAACCTTACAAGTTATCACCCCGTGATATTTGAGAGTGCAGTACTCTCAACTACTGAAATGAGACTCTTCATGCTATTAAAAGGGAATGGGAAAGCTACAGGGCCTGCCCATGGTAGGAAAGAGTTCATCTCAAGGGAGGATTTGAAAGGGCAGTGACTAATAAACTTGTTTTCTGTTTGCAATTTACCAAGTCCAGGCATTTTAATAAATCAATGATGTCAGGCAAAGGAATTTCCATGAAAATCAGATAAAACTCAGAGGAAAAAAAAATTAGAACCTGGGTAGATAAGATCTATGATATAAATACAAACAACATACAACCCTGGCTCCAAATGGGCTTGCTGTTTTACATATCACTGCTCTCAAATTGACTGAGGAGCTTGACCAGTAAAAAATTAAAGAGGATCTAGGTTCCTCAAAAGCTTAGCAAAATTTGTATTGACCTGCAGGGCTAAGGAAAGTGGCACAAACTTTATCTTACCTCCAAACTTGGCAAGGCCTTGGAGATTCATGCTCTTTTCATTTGCGAACAGCAGACTACCAACTGGGCTGCTATCTGGGAGCGGGCAGGAAAAATGCAGAGGTGAACAATACAACAGCCGACAGGTTGGACCAAAAGCAAGCGAGGGAGCCCAAGGTTCAATTCTGGGTCCTCTTTCTTCATACACCCAAACAAGGAACCTCAAACAGATGTCCAGAGCATTTTCTACTTTTAGGAGGGTCAACTTTTAATGGTACATTGGAAAGAATTCTCTTAGAATTTGTCTACATACAGACAGACTTAAATGAAAATTTTATAATGATTCAATCCAAATAATTTTTTATTTTCCAAACACCCATTCTTAAAATGAATGCAACTACTTTTTTTCTTTCCAAATAAAAATGTACACATGCACCAACAGGGCATGCAGTAAACTGGATAGAACGTAAGATACATAGATTGGTGAAAATAACTATTTTTTAATAGGACTCTAAAATCTTACTATATAGAACTACTGATTCAAAATCGACAATCATTTGGAAAATGAGGTTTACTCTTCATTGTCTAGGAGAAAGGAATTCCTTACACCATTACTAAAATGAATAAGATTTCAGGGGTCTGATTATAAATAATATATATGCATTACAGAAAATTCAGAAAATAAAATTGTATGAAACATCACCATCTGGAGATAGCTTCAGTTAACTTGTTCAAAAATATTTTTCTAGGCTTTTCTTTTTGCATACCTTACTTTTTTGTATCATGAAATATATTTTATTTATTTATTTTTATTTATTTCAGCTTATTACAGGGGTACAAAAGTTCAGGTTATATATATTGCCCATGTCCCGCCCATTCCCCCAAGTCAGAGCTTCAAGCGTGTCCATTCCCCAGACAGTGCACATTGCACTCATCATGTGGGTATGCCCCCATCCCCCCGAGTCAGAACGTTCAAGTGTGTCCATTCCCCAGACGGTGCGCAATGCACTCATCATGTAGGTATACCCCCATCCCCTCCCCCATCCCCCACCTCAGTCCGATACCCAATTGGTGTCATTCCCAAATGTGCACTTAGGTGATGATCAGGGAAACCAATTTGCTGGTGAGTACATGTGGTGCTTATTTTTCCATTCTTGGGATACTTCACTTAATAGAATGGGTTCCAGCTCTCTCCAGGAGAACAAAAGGGATTCTATATCACCGTTATTTCTTACAGCTGAGTAATACTCCATGGTATACATATACCACATTTTACTAATCCACTCATGAATTGATGGGCATTTGGGTTGTTTCCACATCTTTTCAACTGTTAATTGTGCTGCTGTAAACATTCGGGTACAGGTGTCTTTTTTATAGGATGACTTTTGTTCTTTTGGGTAGATGCCCAATAATGGGATTGCTGGATTGAATGGTAGGTCTACTTGAATCTGTTTAAGGTATCTCCATAATGCTTTCCACAGGGGTTGCACTAGTTTGCAGTCCCACCAGCAGTGTATGAGTGTTCCTGTCTCTCTGCATCCACACCCACATGTATTATTTTGGGACTTTTTGATAAAGGTCATTCTCACTGGAGTTAAGTGATATCTCATTGTGGTTTTGATTTGCATTTCCCTGATGATTAAAGATGTTGAGTATTTTTTCATATGTTTGTTAGTCATTCTTATATCTTCTTTTGAAAAATTTCTATTCATGTCCTTTGCCCACTTTTTGATAGGGTTGTTCGATTTTTTCTTACTGATTTTCCTGAGTTCTAAATAGATTCTTGTTATTAGTCCTTTATCTGATGTGTAGTATGCAAAAATTTTTTCCCATTCTGTAGGTTGTCTGTTTATTCTCGTGACTGTTTCTTTGGCTGTGCAGAAGCTTTTTAATTTTATTTTAGAGACAAAGTCTTGCTCTGTGTCACCGTGGCTGGAGTGCAGTAGCAAGATCATAGTTCACTGCAACCTTGAACTCCTGAGCTCAAGTGATCCTCCCACCTCAGCTTCCTTAGTAGCTGGAACTACAGGTGTGTACCACCACACCTGGCTAATTTATTTTTAATTTTTTTAGAGACAGAGTATCGCTATGTTGCCCAGGCTGATGTCAAACTCCTGGCCTCAAGTAAATGATCCTCCTGCCTCAGCCTCCCAAAGCTCTGAAATTACAGGTGTAAGTCACCACACTTGGCCTACCTGCTTACCATTTTGTCGTATTTTTTTCTGCCGTGTCCTTTTTATTCTGGTCCAGGAATGCCCTTTCTTTTTTCCTTCAAACCAAAGATAATAAAGTTAATCATTCAGAGTTATAAATATAATTTTCCAAGACTTACACATCAATAGTATTAAAGTATTTTTTTCAAACCTTAGTCCAAAGGAATGGGGCAAAATTGTTGACGACCAGTGTAGGAGTGTAGAGGTTGATTACAGAGTTATATTTTAACTATCCATGTGTGTTGGGTCATGGGCTTGGGAGACTTTGAAATTTTTTTTTAAGTGAAAAATTAACTCCTGCTGGTGCCTTAGAGTGAATGATAATTGCTGTGGCTATATATCAGTATGCTCCCTTTTCAAGCATTTGCTGTGTAAATTCAAACGTACAATGAGAAGGCATATTCCTGGAAGCCAATAATGTCATGCATGATATACTATACTGGAAGTTGGGAGACATTCTCAATTTTGATGTGGAGGGTTTTCATTTTATAATCTTTATGCTCTTGAAGTTATGAGGCAAATCCTCTTACTTATATTTAATCTAATCCCTTGCTTACTGGACATCTTTGGGAGGTCATTTTTATAAATGCCATAGTATTCTAAATAATAATAATAATGAATAAAACTCTGGCATTAAAAACTTATTTGTAACATCAAAAGCAAATAAATTAATAGTTATTCTTACTTCTTTTCCTCTTGGGTATTATGAAGGTAGAGTTATTTCCAATATTGACAGTATCTAGAAAATAACAGGTGATGGTGAGGAAACAGAAATTAAAAAAATAAAAGGTACAGATCTTAGGACAATTCATGCTACAGAAGGCTTGAGTTTATAAAGATGTTTGCATAATCATTCCTGTCTTCTTTCTAAAGGAACCAAAAACCTACTGAGCTGAGAACTAGGTGTCTAGGATGGGCCCTGGGTCTTCTTTTTTTTTCTCATTGAGATTTTGAAAAATGCTCTTTCATATTTATGTACTTCAGTTTCTTCAGGGATAGAAACAGTTGTCCTATCCCATTTCAGTCTTCAGATTTTTGTGCAGGTTAAGGAAGATTTTATTTATGTGTAAAATTTTTCAGGAAATCACTATGTAAACCGTGATAGGCTGGAGGACTTCCATTAGAAATATGTACTGGGATAAGGACAGTAGATCTGAAGTCTTCCTTCCTAACAATTAAGAGGCAGGGCCACTTGTCTTCTGAGTGAGGATTTTCTAAGGTTATGGCAAAGTGACACTGTTACCTCTGCCTCTACTCTACACCGGGTCTGTGGCGGCCACTGAGCCCTCCCGGGCCCCCAGGCAGCCTTACCCATCGTGCCATGTGCTTGGTCAGTTTCTGTCCTTGCTTCTGGGCCTTCTTGCACATCTTTTGAGAAACACATGACACAGGAACACTTTTCATTTCCAAATTCTGGTTGCTCTGCTCCTAGGACCAAATTGTGATTTATGAAGACTTTTTGTTGGCCCCAGTGATCCACTTTTTGCACCCTTGTTGCTCCTCCCTTCCCTACTTCTTCCTCTGAAACCTTGTGCTTTCATTGCCCCATCCTATATTCGACTCCCCCTTGAAGTCTCCCCTTTTTCCCTCTCCTGTCTTTTTCTCATTATCAGACCTCTGTTTCTGCTTTTATTATTTTTAAGGCATAGTTACCTGATTCATCATAGCGTGGTGGGCTAGAAGTAAGCTCTTTTGATTCTCCTTCCTCACTCGTTTGGTAATCTTCTAGTTCACCAGACACTAATGAGGAACAAGAAAATTACTGTCCATCAGTTCCAAGACAGTGATCAGAGTCCCAGTGCTGTCATGTTGCACACTGATATTCTGAGCTAAAATAAACTGCTCTTTGGGAAAAATATACCTGTTACAATAATCACACCTGAGATTCAACAGAGCCATGTTCTCCCCATGTTTTGCACCTCATTCTCCCCTTTCCTACTTTTATTTTTCTACTTATAGCCCTGAGAGTAAAGAAAAGTTCTTCTCTTTCCAGGAAAAAATAATTGCTCTTTGAAAATAGTAACAAGTGCCTATTTAAACTAGTCCCAATTGACCAATGACTACTTACATCTCTAACCACAATTCTGAAAGCCAACCCATCGATGGCAGCTCTACACACCTGAAAGCCAGCCAATTGGCAACGGCCCCCACCAGAAAGCCTGTGTTGTGGCTAAATATTAACCTATTCACAAAAACTGTTGCTTCTGAATGTCTGTAGTCCCTGAACTACATGCTTCCCAAACTATCTGAAATCAGCAGTTTTCTTTTTCATAGAAATTGTGTCCTATAAGCACAGTGCCTCCTCCTACCAAGTGCCTTGCTTAGCAAGCAATAAGTCAGCTTTTAGCTTCAGATTTGGAGTGGTAGTCTCTCGCTTCAAAAACTGGAGTTCCTGCAAAGATCATCCTGAAAACTCTTGCTCGGGAGTGTCCTGTGTGGCCCTTGGACCAGCAGGCATGAATCCTGGTCTCTTGAGCTCGACTTGGATCGTCTTCCTGATCCACTGCCAAGTGAATCTGTCCCGACAACAACTTCAGCTCTGACTTGTTTCACTGAGCTCTTATTTCTGAATGTATCTTATCATTTAAAGATGGGGATGCAAATCAGATGCAAAGAATTAGATATTGTGCTTTGGAGGTACGGCATTTAGCATATATTCTCTCCATTAATGTGTTTATTCTTCTACTACTTCATTTACTCTCACTTTTCTTTTGTCTGTTTTTAAAAGGTCTTGTCTCATGTGTGTTTGTCCCTGATTTTCCTATGCTCTCTGAATGTTAGAAAATAGCAATCCAAAGCAAATAGGTGGTGGCCAAGGTCTGATAAGTCTCCAAGCCAAGCCAGCCTCCAAAACTAATGGATGTGAGTCCATGAGACAGTAGCCAAATTGCACAAAGATGTTTGGTCACACTTGGTCTTGGGTCCCTCACCAAAACCTTCACAAGGGCCCTTGGTGTCTTGTTGATTTGTGAGAGGAAATCATTTTGTTTAGTACATAATCTGGAGTCAGCTACTATCCTGTAATTGATCATGTGTCCCCTTTTTAGTCTCTGCTTAGTTGGTGAACTTTGTACTCCACTTATGTGCAACACACTGTTCACATTTACACCCGAATGCAGTGGCCTCTTTGCTGTTTGTCATGGGATCGTCTTTGCCAAAGCCACAGTTTCCTCCTGACAAAACCCTACTCAGCTACAAAAAGCTATGGTGATCTAGCACTTCAAGTATTATCCTGGATTGCGCTGGAGCCCATTGTACTAAGTGAAGTATCACAAGAATGGAAAAACAAGCACCACATGGACTCACCATCAATTGGTATTAATCAATTAACTCTTATGTACACATATAGTAGTAACATTCATCTGTTGTCGGGCAGGTGGCAGAGGAGGAGGGGATGGGTATATTCACACCTAATGGGTACGGTGCCCACCATCTGGGGGATGGACACAGTTGAAGCTCTGATTGGGGTGGGGCAAAGGCAATATATGTAACCTAAACATTTATACCCCGGTAATATGCTGAAATAAAAAAATATTTAAGAAAAGGTTTCCTACACTCCTAGGAAAACTCATTGTTCTGTGACCAGATGGACAAATAACAACCAGAATTATCTCAGTTAATCAATGATAGCCTCAGACCAGTATGCATGCCTCTGAAAGCCAGCCAGCCATTCACTTCCCCACACTTCTGAAAGTCAGCCAACCAGTAACAGCCACACTCTAGTCCCCCTGCTTTCACTGCTAAAGGTCAACTCACCCCTAAACAATCCCCTTTCTGAAGGTCCACCAATCACTGAACTCCACACTTCCCCAAACACTCTAAAATAGGAGTGTGTGTTCAGAGATGTGTGACCCACAAGCACAAACGTCCCTTAGTTGAAGAAACAACGAAGTCAGCCTTTTGTTTGCTCTTATGTGGTAGCTTCTTCTTTTAATAGCGCATATGTTTTCATTGTATATTATGAAGGCAGCTGTGCTTTCCTTTAACTCTCACTCCCTGACATCTCCTGTCTCCCTGATTATCTGTCTTTTTCTGCCTGAGTGATACACTGTATCTATTTTTCACATTGCCTCTCTGTTTATCTCTTTAGCTGTATTTTTGTGGGTATCTCCTATCTTATATAGCAGATTACATTTACGTATTTTCTAACTCTTGATGATTTTTCTTCTTCTCTACCTAGGCATTCTTTATTATTACATAAAGTCTCTTTCCATTGAACCCCAGTAGACTCCCCTGGGTCCTGAAAGGACCTTTGGTCTCCACTTTGGACTCAGACCATGGGACCCAATCCCAACCCACGCCAGCCCCACAAAATGGAGAGTCTGCAACTAGCCATCCAGGACACTGGTCTCTGCTCTCCTTTTCCTCTTGGGTTTTATAAAACACCTGTATCATATACACTTCTGTGTTTCTGGCTCCTCAAAACAATAATAACAACAATTTCCCTCCCTAAGCCTCAAGGTTTTTGAGGGTAATAGGATAACATATTTATCAAGGTACTCTGGAAAAAAAAAAAAAACTCTGTATGATCCAGTGACATAATGAAGAGAAATGACCAAACATAGCATTGGTTTTGTAAACAGTTGATCTTAATTCTGTCAATTAGATGGTAGGATACCACTTCTTTGAAGGCTTTGTCAAGTTTGCGACAAAATGATAAAAATTATCAAGCAGCAGAGGAATACTAAGATTTTTGATTTCCATGAGAGAGAAGGAGTTAGAATTGAAATTGTTATATAAATCCAAACAATAGTATTAATATATGTGGAAAAAATGAAGACAAAAGGGCACTCTCTCATCCTAGCATATTTTTACTTGCTATTGTTTGAATGTATCCCTCAAATTTCATGTGTTGGAAAATTAATCCCCAAATTCATATGCTGATTAGAGGTGGGGCCTTTGGGAGGTAATTAGGATTAGATAAGGTCATCAGGGTGGGGCCTCCATGATGAGATTAGTGGCTTTATAAGGAAAGGAAGAAAGACTGGAGCTAGCATGCTTGCTCTGTCTCACCATGTGATGCCTTCCACCATATCATGATGTAGCAAGAAGGCCCTCATCAGATGCTGATGCCATGTTCTTGGACTTTCCAGCCACCAGAACTGTAAGCTAAATAAACCTCTATTCTTTATAAATTACTGAGTCTGTATATTTAGTTATAGCAACAGAAAACAGGCTAAGACACTACTATAAGTGAATATATAAATAGCTAC
Source organism: Lemur catta (assembly GCF_020740605.2). Taxonomy (NCBI): domain Eukaryota; kingdom Metazoa; phylum Chordata; class Mammalia; order Primates; family Lemuridae; genus Lemur; species Lemur catta. The sequence goes on from NC_059135.1 coordinate 8,421,254, forward strand.
CATCAAACAACAAAACTCCTTAATCATGGAGTTTCTGAAGGTTTCTCATCTCCCTGTATTTCCCCCAGAGACTAGTGTAAATATGAAGAATGGTATTCAAAGATTAACTGGATCTTTCATTGCGGAGTGTGTTCAGAGTAAAATACACTAGGAAACATC